>NC_092804.1:153979143-154294976 GCF_040954645.1 Diabrotica undecimpunctata
GAAGAGAAGTGGTAAAACATCCAGCAAGATGATATTCGCAACCTCATAGACAGCATGTGCCGACGTGTACAGGCAGTTATAGAGGCTAGGGGAGGCAATACAAAGTATTAAGTTATTTTTTTGTAGTTTTTCTTTGTTATTAGGTTAAGTTACATTTAAGTTGTTTTTTTATGTTTTGTTATTGTTATCATTGTTCATTAAAACCAAGATCATGTCGTTGATTTTAATCATTATTTAAATACAGTGCTTCTGGGATGTCGATATGACATTCCTTCGATATCAATCACCAAAGCCCCCATCGTCGTATTACAAATTAATACAAAAGATAATGGTAATACAGTATACTCCCTTTATAACGAACACGGTTATTACGAGGTTTCGCTTATAACGAGGTACATTAGATGTCCCGTGAAATTTCTATTGAACTATAACCCTTTATAGCGAGGTAAATTTGCTTATAACGAGAGAAAATAAGATTGAAAAACGTGTTTTTTACGTTTTAGCTCAGCCGTAGCTATAAATAAATACCCTTTTTAACTGCGGGCCGCCCGCAATAAACTTCTTACAATTTATGATTCTTAGTCGGAAATGTAAAATTTATGATTCACAAGTGTCATTGTATTGGGTTGACCATTCACACCTAATAATATGGGTCCTAATAGACAAGATGTGGAAAGTGTTTTAAAGGTTGTCAGAAACTTTATCCAAGACAAAACGCAAATGAAGAAGCATAAAACTGTTTCACATCTTTAGAAACTATGATAGATAGAATACTGGACAATTTAAAGCAGTCAAAAATGACAAAATAACTTTATACGCTTTATACATATTTACAGAATACAGATTTTTGTTTTAATGTATATCATTGACAGTAAAAGTAAACAACTCTTTTATGTTTTAATATATTTCATTGACAATAAAAGTAAAAATAACTTTTTTTCAAAAACGCCATTCAAACAATATTTATTAGCATCTTATATTGCTCCGAATGGCTTCACTAGAGAAAGTTAATGTTTTAGAAAACTACATATTCATATGTATGCACAATATTATTGTTGTTGGATATAACGAGATCCGCTTATAACGAGGTAATTAGTCTGCCATTTCAGTTCTCATTATAGAGGGAGTCTACATAGGAAAAGTCGTAAATTGTGGGTGGCAGTCATTTCACTCCTAAAAATGAACCAATCCATATTTTCACATGAAACAAAAAACATAATACTTAGAAGACATGGTTGCAACCGGAAAATAAGGTTTTACGAAAATCCGCTAACGGAATTATTCCACAGGATGTTTCAAAGTTAGGATAAAAAACCACCTTTCGATTAACCCCGTATAATAAGTCAAATACAAAGTTTTATTAAAAAACTCACTATACTTTAAAATTTATAAATTTTTACACAGTGTGCTAAAAAAATCATCAAAATAAAAAATACTTTGAATTTGACCAAAATTTTCTCCCTTGCGTTTTTTTTGCATCTGAGTGTATATACAGTGTGGAAACCACTTATGGAATAAAATTGTTTGTGTCCTTATTATAGAAAATAATAAAAAACTCTGAGACACGTTAACTTTTAAATTTAAATGTGCGCTTTTTAAACATAAATTTATAGGTACAAGGTGATCCACGCAAGTCTGGCATAGTCCATAATCCTTATTTTTAATGAAACACCCTGTATATTTTTATGTTTTTTAAAGATTCTTAACAACCTGATTTCAACGAACTATATCATGTAGGGTCTATAATGAATAATACAAGGTGAAATTTTGAAATTAGTAATTTATCACGTGTTATGGTATTATTTTAAATTAGCTAAATACACAAAATACACTTCTACTCTAAGTGTCAGTATATTGGGGAAAATTTCTGTTTAGTAACCATGTTAACATTTTTTGTCATGAATAGGTAAAAACTGTCTGGATAGTCTGCTAATTAAACTAAATCGGTAAATAATGCGAATTGTTATCAATCAGTTGTTGGTGTGTTGATATTTTACATTAAAATAATACAGAAATAAAAATGAAATATTTAACTGAGACCCGCCGAATTGAGATTTTAATGATGATCGGTTACGGGGAGAATGTCCTCACTCCTGTCCTAAGGTGTCTCCATGAAGAAAAACTTCATCCATATAAATTGACTTTTGTGCAGGAGCTAACAGAAGATGATCCAGATCGTAGAATGGATTTCTGCGAAAGAATGATGGATAAAATTAACACAAATGAAATTGTGGCACAATTGGCACTTGGCACAATTCTTTTTTCTGATAAATCAACATTTACATTGAACGGACAGGTAAACCGACGAAACTGTAGATATTGGTCAGCGGAGAATCCTCATTGGATGCGTAAGACACACACTCAGTATCCTCAAAAGTTGAAAATTTGGCAGATATTATAGGTGTTCATTGGTCCTATTGGTCCTATATTTGTAGATGGTAATTTGACAGTGGAAAAATATTTAAGCATGCTAAGAGACGATGTTCTTCCTCACTTGGATAACTTATATCCCAATCCAATAGATCCTACCCTACCGCATGAAACTATCTGGTTCCATCAGGACGCTGCAATACCCCATTATGCTTTAATGGTGAGAAATTACTTGAATGAAATCTACTTCAATAACTGGATTGGACGAAGGGGTACTATAGAGTGGCCAGCTAGGTCGCCAGATCTTACGTCTTTGGAAGTTTTTCTGTGGGGTTATCTCAAGAACAAAGTATATGCAACACAACCAACTAGCATTAAAGACCTCAAAGAAAGAATAACTACAGAAATACGGAATATTTCACCTCAAACTTTAAAGTAAATTCGGGACGAGTTTTATAGGACACTGTGTTATTCCTAACAACAAGGTGGAAAACATTTTGAGCATTTATTTTAATGTAATCCAATCAATTACTTCGGGTATTCTATGAATTAATTGTCTTGAAGAAAATTATACTTAATTTCAAAATTTCACCCTGTATTATTCACAATAGACCCTACATGATATAGTTCGTTGAGATCAGGTTGTTAGGGAACTTTTAAAAACATAAAAATATACAGGGTGTTCTATTTAAAAAATAGATTATGGACTATGCCAGACTTGCGTGAATCACCCTGTACATTCAAATTTATGTTTAAAAAGCGCACATTTAAATTTAAAAGTTTAGGTATCTCAACGTTTTTTATTATTTCCTAAAATAATGACACAAACAATTTTATTCCATAAGTGGTTTCCACACTGTATATGTGTGTGCTTATTGAGTTCATTTATCAGCAGCTCTATGATTTCTTTTGCATAAAGAACAAAAGATGTACATTTAGTACTACCACCTTTCTAAGAGAATAATTAATATTCACCTCAGCATAATATATTTTTTGCTTACCCTTGACCTAAGCATTTTTCAGTAGGTTTCGATAAGTTTCTTTTCTCCATTTCGGATATTTTCCACGTGAAGGCTTTTAGAGTTGTCGCAAAATGGTTCTGGCCTGATAAAAAGAGTACTAGCTAATTCTTTGCAGTACCTACTATCAGCCAAATCGTTTCCCGTAATTCCTTTATGTCATGGAACATTTAAATTTGCGGTCTCAATCAGTTACAGGCCAACAAGTTGTAGACTTCAGAGTCGTTAGTTCATCTTGGCTATCAGAGGCAATAAATATTTTGGCCGAATTAGACATTTTTCAGGAATTCCGGGACCAAAAATCTCTTGGTAGTAATTCCGGTTGAAGTATTGTAGAAGTATTTCCGAGGACTGCTGATAGTGCAGTTGTTACATCTTCAAAAATCACAGGGAACATTTTTAGAGCAGATTCGTATTTTATTTTGCAGATATTTTAGAGCCAGATCTGTAACACATTGACTTTTGAGAAAATCACACAACCACATTTTGAGGAAAAGAAAAGTACTCATTTTAATTAATTTTGTTACAGGAGATGAGCAAGTGGAAGGAATGAGTGTGTCTGACGCACCGACTGAAGAATTTACCGACCCTGCCATTTTGGTTATACGAGAAACGGTGAAGATAAGTTATTCGAAGGAAGAACTTCTGAAATTACGTGAAGCTCCGCTGTCAAAGAAAAAACCGGACTTCTTCGATACTTCCGAAGTGTAAGTACTGACTATACTTTTTTTTTGATCCATGTTTAAAAAAAGGTTTTTAAATTACATACATTAACAATTTCAAAGATAGTTTTAAATAGTTTCAAATTAAAAAGTTGGAAAGCATGTCTATGAATTACTTAATTTAGTGATATATTTGAAGGTGGTGAAATTGTTTTGAAAGACTAGAAAAAATCATGTAATTAGAGCCCTTACATTTCGTGATCAACACTGCCCTTAAACCAAGCTAATAAAAAATAACTTTTAGACAAAATTCGACAGTATTCATCAATATAGTTCCTTATAAGGTGATTTACTGATTTCAAAACTTCTCCAAGAGTTCGATATTTTTATGTAGAATGATTTGTCTTCGGCTTAAAAATATGACTCAAATTGCGCAATAACATCATTTGATCTAAACATCTTTCCTTAAAATATTTCTGTAAGGTCTGCACATAGCCAGTAGTCGCTGGAAGTCAGATTTGAAGAATACGATCGCTGCGGAACCATCCTGAGGTGTATTTCATGAACTGTTATAAATTTAATTAGGATAAGCAATATTCCACTAGGATAAGCAATCTATCCTTCTTTCTGTCCGAAGCGTCTAATTCTTTAATATACTTGTAGTCTCACAGAAAGCCAGAAGGTTCCTGGAACTTATAAGAGAAAAATTCCTTGAGGCTACCCCGGCCAATACTGAAGGGTACTACAATCGCAGATTCGGGCCTAGAAGCAGAGTGAGTGAGCCCCGTCTTGCTGCTTGCTCCCCTGCACACCCGAGTATCCCGGTACCTAATTCAAGTTGACCTTGTTGGTAAACGGAGCTTGGAGCTAACTTGGAATGCCCGCAGGACCTTTAGAGCTGCCTGACCCTCAGAGGAAATATATATCGTCCTGAAAAGACAAGTCCTATTAATTGTCTCCTGAGCACAGATTAAGATGAAGATGATTGAAGATGAAAGACTCAATTCCGATTGAGATAATTAAACCATTCTCTGAGATTTCGGAGTCATACTAACTTACAATGACTCATTAGATGGTAAAGCACGCAGAAATGAATCGCGTTTAAGATCAGTAATGGCATATGCGATACAAACGAGAACCGACACAGCAGATACAAAATCCTAATCTAATCGTAATACTTGACCAATACTTAAGGAATGAAACCAGCTTGTCACTTGAATATATAAAGAACAGAGCCAAGGTTTAATACAAATACTTCAGTCGTCAGAGACGAAAATACCTCTGACTCTCTAAAAATCATACGAACAAGCTGAATTTTGCTGAGAATGTCAATTTTAAGATCCTTAAAAAGATGCAAAAAGGTATACCACTTTTACCCCCTAGCTTCCCCTTAAAACGCCCCCTCATAGGGGAGGGGGCACGGAAAAAATCGGTTTACCAAAAATCTGTACACCTTAGCGAAAAATGTTTCAAATAATAAATATAGCTGAGATAATTTTGAACAAAAATCTTTATTGGCATTTTTTGTGTATAATAAACCGTTCTATCAGAAACAACGCTTGAAGCGACCGGTTATTTTGAATGTCAGTTACGCGCTCGAAATCAATTTTAAATAAAAGTAAAATTAAAAATTCGATGTCTTTTGATCAGAGTGTCCTATCGACAAAAATCAAAATGCGTTTTAAAGGTGAAGAGTGCAGCTTTACTATGCAATTTTTATATTTTGTCGCAAATAAAGTCAGTTTTTATAAAGGCGGTAAATTAATAAAACATTTCGCGATTTTTGCCATTTTTTATGATTCAAAGTGAGTGTAATCTTCAAAACTTATAACATGAAATTTCTATTTTGAGTTACCCATTAACGTTATTTACGTCATAAGCGGTATCATTGAATATGTTTTTATTTAGAAATTATAATTGAATATGTTTTTTTTTTATTAATTCAATCAAATTTTAATGCATAAAACGCCTAAATACGTGTTTTCTTATTTTTTCCACTTAGGGGTAGTTTTAACCCCTTAAAAACAAAAAGCACACTTCACCCATATATAACTTTTACAAAAGAGGGTAAGACAAACTTAAATCCAAATTTTCAGCTAAATTCATGCAGTCCGACAGCTTTGGGAGCTATTTTCTTTGGGAGTTACTTGACTAATACCGGACTAATGGGTGTTTAAAGTTAAAATATGGATTTTAATTTTTTCAATAATTAGTAGATAATAGTAATAAATAAATAATAGTAATAGTAGATAATAAAACACTTCAGTGCACTTTGACCGCTGCGGCTTGAACGGTACGCGCTTATTATTTGTAAAACAAAATAAGAAAGTATTTTATTGACCTACCTATGAATTATAACAATCATCCTTGTGAAGGACAACTGCAAGAGAAAATGGGACTTAGATAAATTGAAAGAAGGAAGTAAGAAGATTTGTACAAGAAGTAAATACAGAGATGCAGTTCAGATAACAGCAAATGGAGGAACAGTGGAAAAAATTAAACAAGGAATAAACAATGCAGCAGAGAAAGTGGTTTACAAAATGCAAAATAAAAGAAAAAATAATTGATTTGACAATGAGTGCAAATTAACAGTGGAAGAAAAGAATAAAACAAGATTGAAATGGGTATGCACAAGCAAAGAAGAGGAACGAGAAAAATACAAAGATCGAAGGCAAAAGACAGAGAAATTATTTAAATCGAAAAAAAAAAATCAAAAAGTAGAAGAAAATATCAACAAGAAACAAAAAATAAAAGATACAACTCAAAACCATTGTACCAAGTACTATTGATTCTATCACTAGACAAGATAATACAAAAAACTGTCAAACGCAGGAACTATAAACAAGAATGCAGTACAAATAATAGGATATGCGGACGATATAACCATAGTAGCAACAGATAAAAAGGCATTAAAGAAAACCTTCCAAGAAATGAAAGTGTAGATATAAAAAGAAGAATTCAAGCGTTAAATACAGCGTTTTATAGAAATAAAAAAATGTTTAGAGATAAGAAGATAAGCTGAAACATAAAAATGAAAATCTACAAAACGACCATAAGACCAATAATAGTATATGCTGCAGAAACATTTACATTAACAGCAAGAGAAGAAGAGCAATTGAAAGTTTTTGAGAGGAAGATTATGAGAAAAATACTGGGACCAAAGAGGGAAAAAGAAGAGCATACAAGACAATGGATGAATCACGCAATACAAGAATGGATGGGTCAAGAGAACATAGTTAGAGCAATAAAGATACAAAGAATTAGATGGTATGGACACATAATGAGAAGAGAGAAGAGCAATCCGTTAAGAGTTATAACGGAATGGATACCACCAGGTAAAAGACCAGAGGCAGACCTAAACTGAGTTGGAGACAACAAGTGGAAGAAGACTTAAGAAGTATGGAAATTAGAAATATAGAAAGAACAATCAAAGAGAGAGAAGAGTGGAGAAAAGTAGTGAAAACAGCGAAGTCACACCAGAAACTGTAAAACCAAACCCAGAATCGGATGATCCCCCACACAAAATTGCAATTTTTTTGCATCTTTTTTGAAGTCCCAAAATTGACATTCTCACAAATTTAGATGTCAAATCGACTGATGATTGGACTATTATTGTGGATAGTAAAAGGGCAGCAGGACTTCTAGCACAAAACAGGTAATTTTCCCATGTAAATCTCCATAAGAAATTCTAAGGTCCATTCTGGTCATTTTTTGATCTTTTTGTGGTGAAGGCGCGACAGCTCGTCAGATCGTGACGTGTGAGATATCGTCGGAAAGGGGAGGTGGTAACGAATACGTTAAGACAAAAAACAAACGCATAGATAATATCAAAACGGCACTATATCGTATCTTCGTTGCTATTGATCCGATTGCAACGTATGAGGCGTCAAACGAAAGGTGAGACAATAATGAATACGTCAAGATAAAAAACAGACACAAAGACATTGCCGAAACGACATTACAACATATCTCCGTTTCTATTGGTCAGATATCTACATGTAACACGTTAAATGAAAGGGGAGGGTAAAGGATATGTTAAGATAAAAACAGCTAAACACAATGCTAATACGACACTATATTGCATCTTCTGTCATACTTATTCGTTTTTAACGATAAAAGCGTTAAATGAAAGAGGATGGGGTAATGAATATAAAAAACGAACTCATCGAAAAAAGACTCTCTCTCTATCTCGAAACAATATATATGATATGTCATTGAAATGGATATAACGTACAGCAGCGGCTATCGCTGGAAATAAAACGAATAGGAACGTATACCATTCTTAAAATATGACCAACCCAACAATCATCCACTATATAATCTTCTCTGACCGATCGTTACAATATACGAATCATCATAATTCGACAATGTTCTGACCTCTACACACTAAACTCATATGATTGATCACTCTATACACGGATCTCCTTCCAATCATACACCTGCTCTTTACAAAGAGGTATGGCTGTATGGCTACATTATAAAACGAATCTTACTTGATATAGATATCATCTGATTGATCACTGCCCAACATGAATCTTATCTGAACGATCACTACTATACATACACTATACATAGAAAAATCGTTTAACAATTAGCATAACACAAACAACTGTTTGATATATGATGATCAAGTTGTTTTCAACAGGTCCTCGAAGGTCCTAATTTTTAATAGTATATAATGTAACATATTTGTAAATTTATAACATTTAAAGGGTTTTCACCCATATATTTTAGTGGCTCATAGCATGTACACTTTGTTACACTGATGATGGAATTTACATTCCGAAAATATTCTGTATTTGTGATATAGCCCGTTTGATTATTTTATTTATACCTTTTACTAAAAAAAATTTGAAATAAATTTTTTTTGTGATACATGGTATACAGCCAGCTACAGGAACTTAGTTTCCTAGTGGATTCTAGGTTATCTGTTCTTAAAACTAGGAAATTCTCCGACTCCTGTTTTGGGATAGGCTATCGAAGAACAGACTTAAAACTAAATCGAGATAAAGGTGATCATCGTCTTAAATTGTTAGGAAGGCTGCACGAACACATACCTCTGGAGTTAACCAGAACGGTTCATTAATTTGAAGGTGGTCCATATCGAATATCTGTTTAGTGGTCATATCTAAACATCTTTTTTAAATGTGCTAATCTTAAGTATCTTAATTTAGAAATAATATATACAAAACTAATATCTATTAGAATTATCATACGATATAAAACACGATAAACGCAATGACATGATGTGGTATGGCCTATAAAAAGGTTCTGTTTCAGATATATAAAAACGATGAGTGATATTAAAGTATGATTAAAACGTATATTTAAAAAAAAGTGGCTGTATTTTTAGTTGCAATAAATAAATTAAGTTTAAAAAAAATGACTATATCCAATCAACAGGAATGGCTCATTGAAATATTGCTTTGTGTTGTATCGAATCAACATCCATCTTAGGATCAATTGAACAATGCCCCCACGGAAGTCTATCATAAGATTCCGGAAGGTGATGTTTTTTATCATCATTGGGGCTTAGCGTAATCTTGATTTGCGTTAGGGTATAAACATGGTGCTTATCTGAGCGGATAAGATTTTGCGAGGCCTTCTTTGTCGTAAAGGTATTTTGTCGATAATTTTTTTATGGAGATTTACATTTCTAGGACCTGTTTTGTCCTAGAAGCCCTTCTGTCCTTTTTTTGTGGAACTGTATCCCAAAAAATATAAAATATTCAATTCAATGTATCCAGGTTTATCCAGGTATCCAGCACATTCTTTACATTGTACACTGACTATGTCTATGAACGTTCGAGCTTTGAATTTAAATGTTAACATTAAAAAAATGAGAACTATGATTATATGAAACTTACAATCATATCTAGATAAAAAAAGTAGCTGAAAGGATAAAAACTAAGACGCATAGGATATGAAAGAAAATATCTTGCAAGATTTAACAGACAAAAGAAAGCCATCTAGTATATAATTATTATGTATGACAATACACAAACAAAACAGTGCAAGAACAGCGTAACATTGAAAACAATCCGCCAATGTTGGCACTAACTTTTAGTAATAGATCAAAAGATTTTTGGGACTCCGTTGCAAAGGTTAATTGAACGAAAAAGGCAGCCATGGCCAATAAGTTTATAAGAGATTGGCTCTTAATCAATGTGTATGATCGTCACGTGTTTAAAATTAAATTGAGGTTGTGTTGGGTTTACTAAAGATATTTTATGTAATTTATGTATCGATTAGTTGTCATGTCGAATTATATTTTGAAATGGCAGGTAGTTAATTCGAAATTAATTAACCTGGCAATATAAACATCTTTTTGTGAAACTGTTACATCTGCATTTAACTGAAATAGCGGATGAGTGGCCATGACAGGATGTTTTAAAGAGAAAATTGAGTTGAACATAGATAATACTTACATAATTTATATAATACGAAATCTTCGTGGAAATTGCTAATAAATTGAATCATCCAGAAATTTTATCAATTTTATGGATGTCATAACCTAGTTATGAGATCGGTAAATAACATTTGATAATACGAAAAAAAAATGTACATAGAAAGAATTGATAGAAAAAAAATTGCATGAAATTGAAGACTTTAATTGAATATGAAGGTGCAAGCGGATGTTTGCGGAACTGACATTGTTTTTCTTTCCAAAAGTGACTAAAAAAAGTCTAAATTCAACGAAAATGTTGATTACTCTTGACAGCTGAACAGCTTGGAATTAGAAACAGCCCTTATGCAATCGACGATGCAAGAAATGCCAGGGCTCCATAAAGTTCTCTCCAAGTACCCTCAGATAAGGCTATCCTCACACAAAAGGAGTCAGTGAATACACAGAATGGTGAATGAAGAGACCATAAAAGAACTTTCAAAGATGTACTTTCCCGAGTCTGAAACAAAACTGATATCACTAGACACGTGGCAGCACACTGGACTAGCTATTGAGCTTATGATTCTAGGAAAAACCAACGCGGTGTGTGGCCAAACATGTGGTAGATCAGGACAAAATCAAATGGGCCATATAAATCACCGCGTCCGGACGGGATTTAACCTATACTTTTACAGAAGGGAAATGACCTTCTTTAAAAAGTTTACTAGCTTATAAAAAGATACTACAGGCTAGCTTAGGCCTGGGGTACATACCAAAAGCACGGAGGCCCATAAGGGTAGCTGTTATATCTAAACCGAGCAAAACCGGACAGGAAAAAGCTAAGTTCCTGAGTCCGATAAGTCTGATGTCATTTGTAATGAAGAATAGATGAAACAAAGTTGCATATAGATAGACTGCATTCTAAGGAGTCTTATGATATTCGTCGCTAATATGTCAAAAGCTCGTATCTCAATTTTCGATGGTTTTGTGTTTTTTGGGTTGCACATTAGGAATTCGAGCTACATCGATTACAAAACCTCTTATCTCAAAGCGTGTGACATTGCACCTGCGTCACTCGAATTCATAAACCTCGTATCTCACATGTTGTACACAAAACCTCGTAAGTCAACAAAATTTGTAAATATTGAACTTTTTGCGAAGTTATATGGGTTTATAAGAATTATAAGTGTTTATTAGAAGCTATGGTAAGTGAAATCATCTTAATACGTTTTTTTAATAATACGTAGATGCATTGTTTTACGTTAAACACAATCATAACTAATATTCCATAAAAATTGAGGTTATGATGTTTCAATTAATCTATTCAGTTGATCAACTAAAACAAATTATATAAATCAATTAAAGAAAAACAGAAACTTGTTAGTTGGTGCAAGAATTTCAAAAATAATGTATTTCAGTAAATTTTTCACTGAAAAAATTGTGATACGAGGTTTTGTTACCTACCTAATTGTAATCAACTATTCAGAATAATGACTTATGAGGTTTTTTCGAAAAAAAAAAGTGTTTTTTTTTATGTTTTATTTTTAGGCAAGCTGGGCTACGAGCATGGTCAAATCAGCAATATTGAGCAAGATTGAATCCTGATATTGACCATTCCAAAACTAATGCCAGAGTTTTACGAAATTGTAGACTACTTTTAGTTGACATTGCTAACGAGCTGAATGATAGTATTAAAAATCGAGATTCACATTCTAAAGATTGAGTCGGAGAGCTTAAAAGCCATGATAGTGCAGAAGATGGAAAAATGCTTGTGCGTCTGAAGGTGTAGAGGCAATTGACGTTCAACAACATACAAGCTCCAATGAAGAGATCCTTAAAGATTTCAATGAAGATATAAAATTGGATAATACACTTTGAATAAGTTTATGGGACGAAACCTCCAGTTTCTAGCAAATTGCTTCTTCATCAGGCTATTCACGAAACTTTCAAGTACATTCCTGTATTATTTTCAACCCAAAAAGTACTACTATTTAAACGGGATCTCATTTAAAAAATGACACCCAAAACAGATGCCTGGCTAGTATTAATGTAGAAGATAATGAGATGAATGTTGATGTGAAGGAAAGTACTCAGGTGGAGAATGTCAGAAAGGCTCTAACTTTGGATTCTGAAGATGAAGCTGTCAATGTCGCCAGACGCAAAAAATTTAAAGCGACACCTAAAAGAGTAAACGCTGTTCGAGAAGAAAAAAAGGCGTTGCAAAAAAAGGCAAAGCAGATTTTTCTATTTGGAAAGACATGAACAAAAATGTTTAAGAATGCGCGGTAAAGAATACAGAGCAAAAAAGAAGGAGAAAGATGGATCTATAGTTACCATAAAGAGAAACTCCTGGGAAATGAAACCAAGATGTATTTATCTTTTCTTCGAATGGCAAAAGAAACTCGGGGATCCTAAGTATATGTTGGAGGATTTTTTATTACTACTTTTAATTCCACTAGCAATAGTTTCCAATGCAAAAAAATTATTGGATTTTATTTGTTCTTATCGAGTCTTTTCAGACACATTTAAGTGCTTATAGCAACTTATGGGATTTAAAGAGAAAACGATTTACCAAGGATATTTGAAAATAAACATTTAAATTTTGTTGATTCTCGTCCGAAGCTCTAAAACAACGCAAATCACTAAGTCCTTATAGCAACTTCACATATTTACGGTTACAGAGAAAACGATTTAAAAAGGAGAAGGTGTACGAAAGGCAAATTAGATGTGCAAATAAACAATTGGATGTTTATTATATTCCAAGAGACACTAAAGTATTTTTCTTCGAAGATTTTGAGATGTTATTCGAATGTTTATGAGAAACTATCGTTGAGTGTATAAGTGTAAGACGCCAAATGAAACCCTTATGCAGGGTAAAAGAAATATCGTCGAAGTCATAAGAAAACTTTACCCTTAAAGAAAAACAAGAAGTATTTACGGCTTTTCTAAAGCAAATTGTCAATTTAATTATACTATATTTCGTACACAAAAAGAAAAAGAATTTACAAATACACAATAAAAATAACAAGAGATAGATGCCAGTAGATAAGAACAACATATATCGTCGGCATACTGCCAAAAGTGACCAAGTCAAAAAAATCTCATTTTGATGTTTATTGACCAAATGACTTAAAACTATAAGATCTTTTCCAGAAAAAATGCCCAACTCGTGATATAAATATGGTTGCCTAGTTTCAGGCATGCCTTAGAATGCTTAAGTCATAATACTGGTATTCGCTACCGCCAAAACTGACCAAGGCGACTTGGTCACTTTTTTCGGTAGGTTGTTGTTATTAAACTTGTCTGATCAATTTAACTTAAGTAGACGTTACGTACAAGGATACTTAATTTTGTGTCAAAATCATTGTCCTAACGCAAAGAAAATTCAAAAAATGTGTTCCAGGGGGAAGTACATAGCCTCCTTGTGTGCAGAAAATTTAACAAATGAAATTGCAGTAAACATTACAGGTATGTAATTATTTATATTATGTTCCAAAAATTACGTTATAGGTTAGATATTACTTTTATTGTATTTGATTGATTATGATTTATTTTTAATAAAATATTTCAAGTTATGCCAAAGGGGTATTACATAAATAATATACGAGTGAAATGATTAGAGATTATTGATAACTTCTTTTATTTCAGATCCAACTACTAGCCTCAATAACAGTTCATCGGGTGGTAATCAAAATCAAATACCTATCAAACTGCATGTAGATGCTGAATTTACAACGAGTGAGACTGAATCAGAACCATTTGGAACAGAGAGTGATGATAATTACATTGCCACTGAAGATGAAAGTAGTGAGGATGAAGTATTAGTAAAAAAACCAAGATGGAAAAAAGCCAGTCCAGAAAAATGGAAGAAGAATATTGCCAAACAGAACAGATCGTTAAGTATTCCCTACGTAAGTAAAACTGGTATAAAAAGTCCAAAAAAACCAAAAAAGGTCAACTGCAAAAACTGTAAATTTCAGTGTTCAACCAGTTTTTCTGAAGAAGAACGTGACAAGTTATGCGCAAGTTTCTGGAAGTTATAGTATGAAAGGCAAAAGGACTTTATTCTATCTTGTGTTTCGTGGACTAAGCCAAAATATCGAAGAGTTCGTACTGGAACAGGCACTAAGAAGGAAACATCTAGGAAATATCATTTCCAGAAGAATGAGCACAGAATTCAAGTGTGCAAAGTATTCTTTCTTAAAACTCTTTGCATTAGCCACGGGCCTGTGGATACAGCTTTGAAGGGAGCAAATGAACATGGATTGTTTGCTATTTCAGATAACAGAGGTCATCATGTTCCATCTAACAAAACATCTGAAGACATGATAGTAATAGTAAGAGAACATATTGCCAGCTTTCCTGCGATGGACTCGATGGACCAAGTTTATCAATTTCCAAGATGTATGACTTATACGTCAATAAATGCAAAGAAGATAATAAACCATACGTTTCCGAAATTACTTATCGTCGTATATTTGGGAAAGAATTTAATTTATCTTTCTTTCACCCGAAAAAGGATCTTTGTGAAGTATGCGAGAAACACAAAAAGAAATTAATATCGGATGAAGATTACACAGCTCATATTGCGCGACGTGACGAAGCAAATCAACTCAAGGCCAATGACAAGGTTAGAGCAAATGCAGATACTAATTTTATAAGTGCAACTTTTGATCTACAAAGCGTTTTAAATATTCCAACTTCGGCTGTTTCTCAAATGTATTATACAAGGAAGTTATGTGCCTACAATTTGACTATTTATGAAGCTGCGAAACCCAATAATGCTCACTGCTTTTCTTGGACGGAATTAAATGGTCAAAGGGGAAGTTGTGAAATAGGAACTGCGTTACTCTGCTGGATAAAAAGTATTCCAACTACTATAAAAGAAATTAGTATTTTTTCTGACAGCTGCAGTGGACAGAACCGAAATCAATTTATTTCTGCTCTCTTTCTGTATATTGTACACCACATGCATTTTGATGTTATCCAACATAATTTTTTGGAGAAAGGGCACACATACATGGAAGTGGACTCAATGCATTCTGCAATCGAAAAGGCAAAGAAAAATGTATGCAACTTTACACACAATGACCTTTTAAACATTTTCCGACTTGCACGTTCTAATCACAATAAAAATAAAAGTTGTAGTCGCTATAATGTTCAAGAATTAAGATTTTCTGATTTCATTGACTTAAAAGCTCTAGCAAATACCTTAATTAAAAATAAAAGCAAAGATGAGAAAGGAAACAAGGTTGAATGGCTAAGAATAAAATGCATGAGGTATGAAAAGGCTAATCCAGGATGTATTTTATTTAAATACAGACCTTCAGAGACCGAGTTTCATGTGCTTCGGGTAGCTGGAAGAGGAAGACCAACAGCAACGGCGATGAATCTACAGCCATTATATAAATCGTTGTTACCAATAACGGAAAAGAAGAAAAACAGTTTGCTTAAACTTATAACAAGTAGCATAATTCCGCCTGAATATCATGATTGGTACAAGTCTTTGCCTGTGAATAATAAGGCGCTTGATAGAGTTCCAGAACCAGCAGTATCAGATTCAGATAGCGATATTGATGTTGATTAATTTTATTGTATGTAAGCAATAAACATCTATACTACAAACAATTTTTTTTATTTTTATCGGTTCTTACGTTAGTTTTACCATGTCAAGTTAGACATGCCCAAGTCATATTGGTTAATTTTATCTTACATCGGAAGTGACCAATTCATCTTTATTGCATTTTTGTTAGTGTACCATAAGAGTTATTTTATTATTAACTAAAGTATTTGCCTCTAGATGACTAACCCTCGAAACATAAAACCTTCAAAACTGTGTAGTTATCATGTTCGATTTTATAGGCACTTCTAAAACTTTACACTTCATTTTCTCGAAACTACCTAAACATGACTTGGTCACTTTTGGCAGTATGCCGACGATATATTAGAGATAAAAAGATTTATCAAAAAATTTCGCAAGGATTTACACCACTTACGAAATATATCTAATAGATGAATATACAATAAAAAAATATAACATTTTGTATTTGTAATTGTTTATATGCATAATCTACAGCTAAGCAAGATAACATAAGTAGGCAAAAGTTGGATAGATAAATCTCTGATAAGATATGAATGTTATAAATAGAAAAAATAGTAAAAACTAAATGCTGATTTCATTAATTTAATGTAAATAAATTAAAAATACTAAGTGGTAAGAACACCAGAAGATTTTATTCAAATTTTATGTATTCTATATAAAATACAGGTGCACAAAAAAGGCTCTTTACCGAAAGTGTCAAATGAGATAATCAAAAAGAAAAGGAAATTTAGGGTTTTTCTGAATTTGCGCAACTTTTCCAGGTAAAATTTCTGGTTTTCGTGACCTACCGTTATACCTTTTTTTTTGCAGGTTTCTTATCGTGATAATTTTTCGACTGTTCTAACAACCATTCAAATTTCGTCATTTTGTGTCATGTGGAACAATTTCACCCAATCATGTCAACATTAGACTGATAATTGCATTCAGTGCAATTTTCAATCCCTATGACAACACGATCGAGTTTGACAACTTCATCCAAATAAATTTCAAAATGTCACGTTTCGGCAATGAGAATGTTCAAAGTATAAATGCGCTAATCAAAGAAAAAATTCCCAGAGATAGAACCTACAGTCACAAATATATTTGGGGAATATTCATGGAATTTTGCTGCGGACGAGAATATGAGTTGAATGAACATAGAAGCTTTGAAGAATTGGCGTTGATACTAAAAGATTGGGCCGTCAATATGAGAAAGAAAAACGGGGACGAATTCAAAGAGGCAACGGTGAAGACAATGTGGAACGTTTCGTGCAAACTATTGCAAGAAAAGTACTATAATGACTATAATATTATGATTGGCCCGTTTAACAATATAGTGTTTAATAATTTTCATACTTGAATCTCGATCAAGAACACCACAACAAGATTATAAATATTATGCGTGGTAATAGATCTTCTATAGTAGAGAACAGCAGCGAATCTAATGTTAACTTAAATTTTAATAATTGTACTTTCACTAACTGTACTTTTAATAAATAAATGTTTCGTTATGATTTTTTTTTTTTTCGAAAAATTATCCGCCGAATATCCCTCGGACATTGATGAATGCCTCATAATTTCATGACAAATTTCTCAAGCTCGTTGCTTGGTACCAAGGAACGAGCTTTCGATTGTCATGAAATTATCTCATCTGTTATCAATGTCCTAGGGATATTACTACTGAAAACTAACAAAATTTCAAGTGGCATGAAGGAGAAAATCAAGAACACTGACCTATTAACATAACATGTTTAGGTCATAATTAACACAGAGCACCAATAGCTCTTATGCCAAAATTTTTAAAAATAGAATCAATACTCTTTTGCCTATTCGTAAAATGGCATAAGGGAGAAAATAGTCGCAGGACATGCGATTTTCTTTACAACATTTTCACGCAGATTTCCCCGAGGAAATCACAGTTTTCACATATTTTACTCTGCTTGATTTCATCTTTCAGTATTCGCAAAGGCATAGTTACTGTTTAAGTTGTATAAACTAGTGGCTGAATTTCTGCTGAAATCCGATATACGGTGTAGGTAAAAGTTTATGGTCGGTATAGTAGAATTTAACAGGATATCTAACACAGATATAAAAAATTATATTTTCAGCTACTAGACAAAGATAACAATCATATTTCCCCCTGGTCTCTCTCTCCATCCCTCATGCACGCCCATTAGTGAACGCCAGACGATTATTTCCGATCCAGCTTATACGTAAGAAACAGCGGCAGGGGTACCTTATTACATATTTGAATTAAAACATTGAATTGATTCAAAAAATTGGCGATCAGTGACGTGGTTATATTGATATACAAAACTGGATGATGATATTAAAAATGAAACACTAATTTACACAAATACTGGTACAAAATTTCTTAAATCCATGAGAAATTTACAGATTCGCATTTTTATTTGACGAAATTGTAACCTAATTTCCAATAAAATAAGATAATTTTGGCAACATCGCCATTCGTCCGTTCTCTTTAATGGTAAACTGCATACGAGACAGGGCGAACGCTATGCTATGTATTTCTTTTTGGAGGTAACCGCGTAAGTGTGAAGATTAAAATTTGATATGCCGACTGTTTATACAACAGAAGAACGGGTATAAATAATAAAATGGTACTTTGGGGGCAATTCAGTACAAGAAACAATTTATTTATTATGGCTTTTGAAAATGGGCCAATACCTATATAGAAAAAACTGTATTGGCCAATATTCATCAATTTAAAAAGTTATGGCTCTTGTAGATTCTTTCCCAAGTTAATTTGCTTGGAAAGTTTCGAACGTAGATTTGATTCCTTTTCTAACCTGGCTGCACCGTAGTAATGACGACCAAATAGTCAAAAATACGTAATTTCGGTTGCCTTCTACCTATTTTCTTTTTTACTGAGTTGCGAGTTTTGCCAATGATTTTTTCCTTATCTATGTTATACTAGTTTCATTACTTAACATTATTAGCATTAATTAACATCCTTTTTTGTTTTTCAAAACGTTTTAGCTTTCCATTGCGGACAGACAGGCAGAATAAGCAAATTATATATATTGATTGTGTACATTCTACATACTTCTTAAGAACAATAATTCTTATACATATATTCTTATACAAAATAATAATGTTGACAATAGATTATAAGTAAAACGGTACATAAATAAGCTATATTGTCGTCAAAGTGGACCAATCAGAGCGAAGATTGCCACTCTGGCGAGCCAAATACAACAAGGTTTATTATCTCTGATTGGTCCTCCGACGGAAGATCGCTGCGCACATGCAATTAGGAAATGCATAAAAGCAGCTTACCTTCCTATCGGAGGTTACGCTAGTTCTTAATATTGACCAAGCAAGACCTATTTGGCTGAGTAGCCCGTTTTACGAAACTCTGCGTTTTATTTCTCACCTATAACAATAATCATCGAACTGCGAGACTTCGTCACGAAGAAAGGTTCCATACTTCTTGTAATTGCTGTAGATAAATACAAGATCTCACTACAAGATTATCACCACAAATAAGTGAAGGAATCCGGCACTTGGCTGTTCAACTATCCTTTGTTAGAAATAAAGAAAAGTCTAGAAGCGGACTTAGAATTATTTCGCAAAAATAATCAAACCGCTCGAAGAGAACACTTCGCCGTTCAGCCAGATCTCTCTCTCTCTCCAATGGCGCTACAGCCCAAATCGGGCCTTGGCCTTCTCCAAGCTATGCCTCCAACCTTGTCGGTCCCGTGCCGATCTTCTCCGGGTTCTCACGTCTAGCAAATTTTGCGCGTCCGCTGCCACTTCATCCTCCCATCTTTTCCGTGGCCTTCCTCTTGGTCTTGCGCCCTGCATTTTACTATCTAGGGCTCTTTTCGGCAATCTTTCTGTCTCCATTCTTACTGCATGACCAGCCCAGCGAAGTCTCCGAAGTTTAACGAATTCTGAGAACGGTGTCTCTTTGAACAGTTGGTAGAGTTCATGGTTATACCTGGATCTCCATATTCCTCAGGCAGATATTTGTTTGAAATAAATACAAGTCGGATCGACTTAAAATTATTTCACAACTTGTCGAACTGCCACAGTTTTCCGATAGATCACCGACGGTCAGGAATACATAAAAGCCCGAGCGGACTTGGAATTATTCCTCGAATTGGTGAACGAGTTGAAGCAGCACTTTTCCGCGTAACCATTCGTCCGAAATAAATAAAGACCCGAAGGGAATAATTTCGCGAGAGGTAACGGTCGGAAGTGAGCTCTTCGTTGTTGAAACGTGATTGTCGAAATAAGTAAAGGTCTGGAAAGGACTTACAATTACACATCGAGACCTGAGGAACCGACATCTCTGTTAACAATAGTGTACTAATGAACCTTTCATGTAAGATATATATAATTAAATGTAAGAAATTTCGAACTGCTAAAGTACTCTATATTGCTAGTAGCACCCTGTTGACAACAGGGCCCCCGGTAAACCTTCAGTCAGCGTAAATCGAAACCATATTATTTCTCAATTAATAAGAACATGGAACAGAAGACTCTTCGTTCACCTTTTCTGTAATGATCCTGGAACTCCAGGTACTATAGAAGATGATCGAACCGTACGACAATAGTCTCGTGTTTGCCACTCCTGGTAGAATTTGATTAATATATGCAAAAAACGCTCATTTTTATTTTACAGTCAAAACATTAAAAACCATATCTCCAAATAGTCTAAGATCCCACAACATGTTAGGTTAGTTTAGTAATACAAATAACAATAAAGTGCATGTGAACACATACACATTTTTTTTAATAATTAAGATAAAAAATACCGAAGAGAATCTTTTATTGAAAAAAAGAAATATGAAAATAAAGAAAAAGTTGCTTCAATTAGCAAATCCATTTTTTTAATCGATTACTATTATGATATCTGTACGAAAAGGAACAACGAACCGGTGTCGTTATGTAAGAGTGATACACGCTCTAAATCATTTAAAAGCTTTTTATAAACAACATTTTTTCTTTATTAAATATATACATATGACGTATAATATATATTATCAAAAAAAAATTATAATGATTATAGAATAAATGTTTACCCAATTATTTCTTTATTTCAGTACCACCTCAATTTGGGACCCCGAACGATGGGGATTCGAGCGTAAAAAGTCCGACACTCCCATCGAAAATGGGCCGCGTTCTAGCGGCGATGGACCTTCAGAACATAGGCGAAGACCAGGAGATCCTAGAGAACGAATCAGAAAAGAAAGTGACGGTATCGTCTTGTCACCTCAGCGTCGAAGTTTCAACTCTGGATGCTTCGTACCAGTCCGCGGAGATACTACACGTAACAACCGATCTCATAGCCCTCTGGGACCGAAGAATGATGGTCCTCATATGGGTGGTAAGTCGGAAGCAAAAATGTTTTTATGTATTATTGTTACGTTAAATTAAATGCTCGATTCGTTTTATAAACTCTATTTTTATTGGTTCAATTACTTATTATCTCATAAATGGCTGCGAATTTTTTAAAGTCCTGACATTTCAATAGTCGTAGAAGTTTTGTACTTTAAGAATGCTTACTTGTTATGAATGCCATCTTTTGTTACATAAGTTCAGTGAGATACACTTATCGTTTAACTGGTTATCCCTTATCTGTCCATTTCAAATTGTGTTCCTTTTACGTATGCTGCCGATATACTCCAGTAATCAGGTCTGATCTTTGTACATCATTATTCTCTCCACTAATGTAGTATATTGTATATAGTACGCGTTTGTTCCCAAATAGTCTAGTCGTCAGAGATTGGATTTATAAAAATGAGACGTATAAACTAAATTTTGCCGAGAATGTTTGCCACTCCTAAGCCCCTAACCACCTCCACCGTAGAGGGGAAATGGAAAGCATCGATTTACCAAGACTATTGTCTCTTCGCATCTATTCTTTATCTTCTGGTGGCTTTTGTTATTAATGATCTAACATTCTTTTGTATAAAACTTATTGAGGTCGCCGGTTTAATATTTAATTTAAAATAACGAAAATACCTGGCGTAACTCATTAATGTTATCTGTACAAAGAAAAGCACTTACTATTTGAGTATGGTGTATTAATTGTAGCTAGGGTAGAAAAATAGTGGCTGAGCCCCTTGGTGGGTAGAAAATCGACCGGCGCGAAATGACGGTCCTCTTCTGCGATAAACTGGAGATTTTTACAATCCGATGTCTCGTTGCGATCTGAGTTTGTCAGTGTGTGGATGAAAATCCGTGCCTAAAAATTCTCAGGGGTGGCTGTACTCTATCTAGTACAGCTACAGAAAGTGTACCCTAATAAATCAGGGTTTTAAAACGGTCGCTTGCGTATACAATTCCGCAGAAATTTGATATTCTAAAGCGTTTTCTTTGCTTTCGAGGCAATGAACAAAAAGTGTATTTCTTTGAACTTGATAACAGATTACTACGTGTATTTCAGAAACAACCTAAGTCACATTCGGACAGTTTGCAGAAGATGAAAAAAACGTTTTGAGAGTTTATCTGAACATTTTCACTAAAAGTAAAGTTTGAAGTTAATAGATTACACCTTATGTAAGAATTTATCAAAAACAAAACATTATAAATCGTTACCTACTAAACTCTTTAAATAAACATTTTTAAAATGGACTTAGGTTGTTTCAGTAATGAAATGTCAGGTTTTCAAAACAAAAGTATTTATTATTAAATAATTTTAATATCATACTGTTTATTTTGTGACTTCCTTGGATTTTCCGTACTTGCTGATGTTTGAATAATATTTTCCTAAAATTGTTTGAACGTTTCCTCCACCCATTGAAGAAGTGTGGTCAAATTTTCTTTTTGGCTGCTAGTATTGGAATTGGGTCTTTATACGCCTTTTAAGTTGGCATTTTGACTGTGACATTGCTTGTTTTTGGAATGGAAACATTGAAGGTACTCCATATCGCACCATTAATGTATTACACTAGCTCGAATACTGCCGGGAGCATCAAGGCTGTAGACAAAATGATGCAATTTGGAAATTAAGAACGAAATTCGTTGTCCCTTGTTAACTTCTGTGTCTCGGTCTACGCACATGCATACTTATAATATCTAGGTCACTAGTCTTAAAATTTATAATACTTTCCCTTTTAATGTCACACACCGTGAATAGGTTTTGGGCACTTGCGGTAACAATGATCTCCGTGTACTTATGGATACCATAAACTCGGTCAAATTTTGTGAGGTTTTTTTAAATAACCCCAAAAACACGGTCACATGGAAGAAATAAAAATCTGCCTGTATCGGTTAAAGCCAAACACATTCTTGTAACGCAGTGGTTTTTGTTTTGACCTGGGCAGTTGTCAGAAAATAGGCGTAGTTCTTTTACATCTGTTCCAATATATTTTTCCAATATAATCTAATAGGAAGCTGCAGACTTCATTCGGGCTTTTTCGTGCTTCTGCTTCGTGGTAAATATAAAGCCACAATTAAAGGTTAAAGTACGTTTATTGACTTGACGTTTCTATTTCCACTTCGGAAATCGTTCTCAAAATACAAACATTAGTAAATTAAACAAATTTTGTTTTTTTGTTACTTGGTGAAAAATTCTTCGAATAATTTAATTTTATCTGACTCATTTATATTGACAATTCAGACATACATTGTACATTTTAAATTAGACGACTTTAAAATGATATTGCCAATATTGTTGAGTTGCGTTCCTGGGACGACTTTACTTGTAAGACAGTTCATTCGATTACATGAAATCAACTTTAACATGAGAATATCCGTCAGAAAAAATCATAGCATGTAATTCGTCTTTAAAAAGACAAATACATGCCATGATGACAGTAAAAATCTCCTGTTAGTGATTCCATAGTAAATTATGAGGGAAAACCCAGGAAAAAAACCTCATAATACTATCCCGACATGGTAAGTATTTGGTCGTGCATTTAGTTTACTTTCAATAAACACCAAATTCTGATTTTATGTTTGTTATTTAAAAAACATAAATGATGTATCCTCTATATGTTACCGACTTACTAATGCTTGTATTACTTTAAAGAGAAAAATTAAAGAAGCGGCTCTAATTATGCTAAATGAGACCAATTGTGTCGCAAATTCCTCGGCAGAATGTAGTAGGATCTGGTTACCCATATTAAAAGAGGAAGTTATTAAAAGGAAAATACCAGAAATACCTGAAATAAGCGATTCAATTAGAATATATAATTAAATAAGATCATATTATAATGCAGTAATAAAAATATTAAAGCAAAATATGTAAATAAATACTAAATACTTTCCCAAACAAACATAATGTATCATATTTTTAATTACATGTTTGTTTTTATATTATAGGTATAAGAGAGATTCAGACAAGTACCAGACGGATCGGTAGCGGTAGGATTCTTCGTGATTTCTGCGATTTTAATGATAAACTCGATTCGGGAGACAACGAGTACAGTTACAGAGGTCAACAACGCAACAATAACAACGATCGTGATGACAAATTTGGGGATAAGTACGAAAGGAGAAGCTTCGGTAGGGACTTTGAAATGACAAGGGACAGAGAGAACAACAATAAGGAAACTAGAAGAATGAATAAAGGGTTTGACCGTAGGAGGATTTCTGATAATAGGGAGCAGGAGGAACCGGAATGGTAAGTTTTTGTATATATTTTTTATTATGTATACAATGCAGGAAGATAATTTTATCTAGTAGTAGGTAAGATGCAGGTAATTGACAGTAAAATGTCAAGAATTGTTAATACACGCACACGCTAAAGGGAAGAAATGATCGGGGTTAGACGTGGACGGATCGATCAACACTCGATCGGGCAAAGAGCGGGAAGTGACTAATCAACAGTCACGGTACAGTTACGTCTTAGATCGACACTATAAGACTGGTTCGGAGCTGCCAATCGATCAATACTCTAGCAGAAGCGGTTGACCTTCGGTCAACACCCTAGGCCAGTGGAGTTGTTTCCACATCAACACTCTGATATAGCTTCGGTCGGTTGCCTTTGGTCCACACCCAATTCTCTCTTGCGGCGTACGTTGTTTTATATCGTTGCCGGTCTTCTATCTCCTCCAGTGCGTATCGATGGAAGTTTAACTTAGTCATGTGTGTGCATGCGTACGAACCAGAGGAAAGCCGACGGCTATACCTAGCGATGCACATCATTACAAGTTACATAGAACTACTACCCTCTTACTTACTATCAATCTCCCAATTCTACTTCTTCTTTAAGCATTAGCATTCATAAGCCATTCTGCTTGTTCATTGGCGGATTAAAACCTCTGCATCTTTTGCACGGTCGTCCGATACTTCTTTTGCCGATTGGTAACTTATCTCTTGTATTTTGACGACACGGTTCTCCTCCATTCTGCTTATTTGGTTATTCCATTCTTTTTTCCTACTTTATGTCCATTCATTTAAAAAACTTTACGTTACATTTACTTCTAATGTCTTCACTTCTCTTTCGATCTCTCAGCGTATTTCCTGTAATTCTTCTCAGTACTCTCATCTCTGCCGTTTCCAATAGCCTTTGCGTTGTGGCTGTGGGTCTTGTTTCTGTCTGTGTCGCCATATACTCCGTCCGGCTCGCGGAGATAAGAATACGGCCGGGGTCAGAAAGCCCTGCCTGTCGTAAGAGGCGACTAATGGGTAGGAATAGGGAGGTGGAGAGCCGTCGTTTGAGGTGTCGGGTTGGTAGAAACGCACACGGTCGCTTCGGCGACACGGTCACCGGTCTACATTCCTAGTATCCGAGCCGAGACTCTCGTGGGACCACTCTACTCCCATTCCAAAAGAGCCTGTTGAGGTTGAACGAGCTGGGCCCGTATATACCTCTCCTGACCTCGGTCAGGCGTGGTGTGGGTGTCCCGGCACGTACCCACCGGGAGATCCAAGAGTGGTAGAGGAGAGATCCTCGGCGGCGACCTGTCTACGTGTGAGGTGGAAATTCCTCCGCCTGCCGAACCTGCCCGCCCGTTGTGTGGGAGTAACGGGTAGGCAAGGTACTCACAACACAGGTACTACGGGGAAGGTGGAGCCCCCACGGGTCGCGTATAGTAGACGTGTCGTGGTAACCCCACGGGGGGATCCACGGGACGTTTTTGGTACGCGCCGCGTGGCACCTTCACTTTGGTGTCGGACTCGTAGGGGCAGAGGTTTCACTAACGAGCGTATGCCGAAAGGCCAGGTAGCTCAGGGTCCGGCCAAGTTTTTACTTGGAGGGCACGCCATTTTGCAATGTGTCGCCATATAGTGTTATTAAGGCATCCTGCCAGTCTATTTGCTTTTTGTACTTGATTTCTCACTTCTTTGTCCAGGTCTCCATAGTTGGTCAGTGTAATTCCCAGGTATTTTATTTTCATTACTTGTTCAATACTGATGATGATATTGAAGAAGTTTATGACATATGGTACTTTTGGTATAATTTAACCATTGGGGGTTTCGGAGTCATTACAAATGTTTGACGTATTCAATTTATAAATGAAGAGAATCTATCTATGAATACTATAGAAAGAAAACCACGCAGGGGATGGGGTATATTTTAATAATAAGAGTATAGTAGTGTTTTTTGTTGTTGAAGTTTGTTATTATATTTTAAGAGGAAATCATATTGTTTTAGGTTTTCTGGCGGTCCACTATCTCAAAACGACACGATAGAACTGCGAGGTTTCGACGATGACAAGCCTATCAGAAAAAAATTGAGCCCCTCGAATTTAAAACGCATGAAAGAACCTAAGAAGAAGGTCGAACCTGCTCCACCGCAGCTTAAAAATGATGATAAAAAAGAACCCGAAGTTACATTATCCGAACCAAAAGGAGGATCTGTCCCGCAGGTCGGGAATCAAAAGGAGACAAATGAAAAACATTCCGAAAGTGCACGGAATGAGGAGAAGGACAATAAAGTTGACATTGATAAGACTGATGAAGAAAGCAGAGTCAACGCGTTGGTCAATGATCATTCGTTTAATTTTGACGATATCCTCAAGTGTGACACTATTCCTGGATTGCTGACAGTAAGTATTTACCTACTCTATAACCAAAGTCAAATCAAAGTCGCTATTCAATATTGAACCTACAAAAGCTGTGTCATAATCAAGATAATGCACATGATCTAACTTCAAAAAATATGATTTGATATAATTTACATATAAATTTAGTGTATTCCATTCCATCCATCCATCCTATGGCTGTACAGCCCAATTCGAGTCCTGGTCTAACTCATCAAACATCTCCATCCGTTTCTGGCATCCTCATCCACATCATCCTCCCATCGCTTTCTCAGTCTTCCAATAGGTCACTTCCCCTGCATTCTTACATTCAACGGTTTTTTGAGGAGCCTGTTTTCTTCCATCCTATATACATGGCCTGCCTATTGAAGACGCTGTAGGCGAACATACTGAGATAAAGGTGGTTCTTTATATTCCATGCCATTAACATAAAAATTAGGCTACCAAAAAATTAAATGTATTTAAGGTTGAGATTTAATATATCACACACAACATGGTTTACATAGCAAAAAATCCACGGCAACAAACTTGGTTTGCTATCAATCTGATATATTATCTCACATGGAAGACCGTAAACAGGTAGATGGAATATACACAGATTTTTCCAAAGCATTTGATGGTGTAGATCACCAAATACTTTTGGGCAAATTAATTAATGTAGGCTTTCATATCATGTTTGTTGAAGGGATTAAAAACTCTACATCTGGGAGAAGTCAAAGAATCAAGATAGGTTGTCATCATCTGACAGTATTTCAGTAACATCTGGAATTCCTCAAGGAGGCCACACTTCTCCACTTCTTTTTAATATCTTCCTTAACGGCATCACTTCCTGTTTCCTAAATAGCAAATGTTGGCAGATTACTTGAAATTTTGGAAAGTTATAGATAACTTAAAAGATCAAGCCTTGCTACAAGATGACTTAGACCGACTACAAAATTGGTGCAATCAGAACAAACTCCACTTAAATGTAAAAAAATGTTGTTTTATAAGTTTTTCTCCGTAGAGTCAATAGAATTGGAACCCGCTATACTATTAATAATCATCCACTGAATTATGTTTCTTCTATTCGGGATTTGGGTGTTATTTTCAATGAGAAGCTTACTTTCGGTGACCACATAAACTTTATTTCAATAAAGGCATCTAAACTTCTAGATTTCGTTACTAGGAATTGCTAGTATTTTTCCATTGATTCAACAAGATTATTGTATTGTTGCTTAGTTAGAAGTATTTTGGAATACTCTTCAGTTATTTGGTCACTCTATAAAAATCATAATTATTCCCGTATTGAACAACAATTATCTTTGCTCTCACTCAAGAACCGTCTTTATATGTCAGGAGCTGTATTTATACATAAGATCATACATGGATTTATTGATTGTCCAAACCTGTTAAACCAGATTAATTTTAATGTTCCCCATCAAGCTCTACGTTACCACAATGTTTTCGATATTCCTTTCCACAGAACAACCTATGGTATTCACAACCCATTGGATAGATACATGGAGCTATTAAATGTTCTCGATTTTGGTATTTTCAATATAACTTAAACTCAATTAAAAAGATCTCTTGCTTTGTGATATGTATATTGGGATTGTTGAATTTTGTTCTTGTTATATTTTGTTTGTTGTTTTTTAGTATTTAAGATTTTTAGTCTCATTTTTGAAACTTTTTAATAGTGATTTTTTATTATAAGTAATTTCAAGTTTTGAATCCTAACTGTGATATTGTATATTGCAATGTAAACTGGTAACGGGGAAATCATAAATATGTTTAAAAGAATTTTAAATTTTTGTTATCGGAAATAAAATATCGCTTTTTTTTACAAACACATGTCTCTACTTACTATTTTCCTTTTAGAACGGAGTTGGAGCTGATGGAGATAATTCAAAGTCCCGCTTCAGTAGGTGGTTTAAACAAGAAAGTCCAGAAAAACCTGAAAGTCGTCGCTCATCTCTACACGATGATCATCTAATTAATAATTTATTAAAAGATCTGGAACCGAACGTAACAATTCCTGGAGATTCTGAGGCTTACTTTGCTCCCATTTCACCCGCTGCCAATACAGGTAAGTAAAAAAAAAATAAAATCGGTCGACAACTTACCAGAAAAACTAGCCTTTTGTAAATTAAAATTTATGGTCTCGTTATGCATTAATTCATTGTATTTTCATAATTATTAGATTTTGCCTATTGTTCTGTAAATACCCGGCACTAGTTACGGCATGTACAAATCTTTTCTAAGTCGCCTTTTTATTTTTATTTTCTTTTTATTGAAGCAAAGCTTCTATACTGACTGTATTATTTTTTTTCTCTACAGTAAAGTGCTGAGGCGAACGTCACGAAACTAGCGTCACAAAATGGCGTCGTCTCCGGTAGCGTCATAGAATAGCGGTTCTTGACATCGATTCACTACTTTCGATGAATTCGTTTCTAGTCATCATATATTTACTCTAAACAAAAATTTCGCAAAAACTATTCAACCGATCTGGACCATCTTTTACACACAATTCAAACACGATCAAGACCCTTAAGTTCTGGTTCATTTAAACAAATTTTAATAAATTATAAAAAAGTCACTAACCGTATTCAAAAACAGCGATTTTGTTGTTCTTTTTGCAATAACTTTTTTGTTTATCATCCGATTTTAATTTATCTTATCTCATTTTGTTTTCTTTTCTGTAAAAAGTTGTCGGTTGACGTCAAATCTCTAAATAAATAAGTTTTTTTAAGTTATGAGCAAAATAATAGTTTAAAGTTTTGATTGCTTATTTAAAAATATTTCCACTAAAAATTGATAAATCCCTAGATGAGAGGCTTGTTGTAATATCTCATACTACGCATTTCAACTGTCAAACCCGTCTATACAGTTGGGACGAAAAAAGGTTTATTCCTCATTAACCTGATTGGTCTATTACTGAAAATTGAACAACTAACCTACTCAGATTATTTGCAATGTTTTATACTCCCGAAAAAATCCAATGTCTTGCCAATAAAGCTTCTGTCACAATTTATCTCTAGTTTATAAATTATTTAAACGTTAAACCACTTCCTGTCACCACGTGAATTAAAGTCACTGCTCTATTTATTTACACTTGTAGTTACACCTTGTACAATTACTTCATTACATTCTCTAAAATAAAATAGAATCAAAAGCCCACTCTTATACTCAACACTCATACAAAACATACGAGAAACTTCTGACTCATCGAACAACTGTTTTACTGTCGTATAAGTCCGAAGTTACAATATACAAGGTTTATACATGATTTAATGAAATTTGTATTATTTTCTAGGGGGAATCGTAGGCGGAAAAAGGGAGTTCCAACAACAGTCGCAGGCCGTGAATATCATGGACATGTTGCAGAGGGGGAAGCAGCAACCTGACCCCATGAAACAACCAGTAACAGCAGGGAAAATTCTTAATTTGGAAGAGTTAGAGGCAAAAATACGCCAAGAATCTTCAACGGGAATTCCCACAAAACATCAGCCACAGAAACCAGACGAAGACATGGCAGCAGCTTTTAAAAAATTGGTAAGTGTTGAAACATGTTTATTTTATGTGAACTCGATCTACTGGTCTTGGTATATGCTGTATATAGAATTTTTTATGTGCCAATATTTATTTGAGAGGTTTTCAATAACTCATATAGTTGGTTAAGTAGATTATTATTATTTAATCTTAGCTTCAGGATATGTTTAATTGCCATAATTTCTCGGCGATTTTGAAGAGGGATTTCGTTACTTTAAGCAAGTAGAACAGGGCAAGGAGTAGACCTCATGGTGCCCAAGCCACATTTGAACTGAATGCAGTCTGCAGTTAATAATAATAACAACAGAAGATAGCTTTTGGCATAAAAGAGAACGGTAAAATTATTGTAAAAAGTGAAAAAGAAGGATCTCTGCATTAAAGTGCAATCGACTTCGTAAAGTTTTTGTTTCATTTTTACTTGGAGTGACGCTTTTGTTTTATTTAGAGAAGAATAGCTTAGTGTATCCCAGATTTCTTCAGCATTGATTAAGACAAATAAGTTGTTAATTTGTAGAGCCCAATTATATTTTTCTGGGCGATTAGTAAGCACATATTGACGTAGAAAGCAAATCTTAGGAAGTCGATTATTATTTATTTTATTTATTTTTAGAATTTTCATTAAGTAACCAGTCTATGCACCATTTATATACATTGTATACAATTTTAATATATATATATATATATATATATATATATATATATATATATATATATATATATATATATATATACATGTCCAAAAGTTTGGAATACATACAAATAATGTATCTACGCCTATGGTGGTTTTAAAACTGTTGATGATATTGTTTATAGAGCGTTTTTAAATGAAAATGATAAAAAATTTGAATCGCTTTTGTATGATTTTGGTCACATTTAACTGATTAGCGTATTTACGCATTATTTCAGTCTTTGTTTAAATTTTAATTGAGCCGTTTAAAAATGCCTAGAAACGTGATATTTCATTTTGACAGATCTAGAGTAATTGCTTGGTTACAACAGGGCTTGAGTCAAAGTTATATCGCGAATATTGTTGATGTTACTCAGAGTGCTGATTCGAAAATTAAAAAAAAAATTCCAAGTTACAAATGACGTCAAGGATCGTCCCAGAAGTGGTAGAAGTCGATGTACAACATGATCCCAAGACGGGCAAATAACATTGATAGCTCGCAGAAATCGACTGGAAGCTACAAGTGATATATCCAGAGAACTTTCTAGGCTTCAAAGACTGAATATTTCACGGCAAACAATAACACGCAGACTAAATGCGGTAAATGTGTATCGTAGAAGACCGCTACGTGTTCCTAAACTAACCTACCAACACAAAATAGTAAGGTTGCAATGAGCTATAGAAATGGTGTATCATGGTCCTAACTGGAATAACGTGATGTTCTCTGACGGGTCAAAAATTGGCTTGCTATCTGATTCGCGAAGAACACTGGTTTGCAGGGCCCCAGAAAGACAAGCCCGACTAGAAACAGCCCAACCGCGTGTCCCATTTGAAGGTGGCAGTATTATGGTTTGGGGTGGTATTATGAGTGGTACACGGACGCCACTGCTGGTTCTGGAGAGAAGAGCCACTGGTGCTGTGTACATCGAGGAAGTTTTAAATCCTGTCGTACGTCTATTCCGAGGGGCAGTAGGTGATGAATTTGTGTTTATGCATGACAACGCACCTCCTCATCGAACAGCAGCAGTACAAAATTTTCTGGAAGAAGAAGGAATATCTACATTACAGTGGCCCTCGAATTCCACCGACATGAAACTTATTGAACATGCTTGGGACATTCTCAAAACACGCATTAAGAAGCGATTAATCCCCCTATTACACTTCGAGAACTAAAGGATGCCGCTCGTGAAGAATGGGAGAGAATTTCGCAAGCCCAGCTCGACCAGTTAATCGGCAGCATGCCAAATCGCCTACAGGCATAAATACAGGCCAATGGAGGAAATACTAATTATTAGTTTAATTAAAAATTATTTTTTTCTATACTAATTTATTTTTAAATGTAAGTTGTACATTGTAAGTTATTCACTCCAAGAGAATAAATAATTTTTTTGCTTATTGTTTATCTGGTTTAAAGATTTATTTAGTATTGTTGAGAATTAAAACAAAATGATGTTTAACTACTCAGAAGAGTTTATATACAAAAATCGATAAAAAGATGAAATATTCCAATATTCCAAACTTTTGGACATTGTGTATATTAAACCTACATTTTTATTCACCACCTTCAGTGGCTAAAATCAATAACTAAGCAATTTTAAAACAAAGTTAGTTAGCTTCAGATCATATAGATGTCCATATCCAAATAAATATCTTTCACTGAAGATATTTCGGGTGCATTTTTTTAATCCTTACATCCTTTACAGTCGATCCGCCGGATCTTTGCACATCGTCATCATTCTTATTATAGGAAATAAATCAAAACATGTGAGTCAAACGTATGTCGGCTATAAGAATTATAAAAATTAGAAAATGGCTAATATTACAATTGACGTTTTTATACTTCTCTTTTATTTCATTTATTGCATTTGGAAAACTGGGTACGTATACATTTATGAAGGTGATTTTCCAATTTTTGGAAACCTATAGGTTGTCCAATAACATCTACAGTAAATAAATATTTAAACCATAGTAATCAGAAATTAAAGTATTTTTATTGAATATAAGCAAATATATGGTGCTGACATATCGTCAGATGATGTTCCTGTTGTTGGTAAATATCGGTTTAGATTTAAGACTAGAAGACTAAAATGTAAGTAAAAAAAAAGATACGTTTTTAAAGATCAGAGAAGAACATCTAATAGAAAAAAGAACAGTCAGATGAATGACAAGATACTGCAACTCATGGAAAAAAGATAAAAAATAAAAGAACAACAAAAGAATGTACAACAATATTCACAGACAAATAAGAACACAAATACGAAAGGCCAAAGAAAATTGGTTAAAATCACAGTGTGAAGAAATATATTTATTGGAAGAAAAACACGATACGTTTAAAATGCATAAACAAGCAGCTGGTCTTTAGAAATTAAATACAGCTAACAAATTGCGAGATCAACAGGGAAACATCATGACAGATAAAAATCAAGAAATTTGCATATGGACCAAGTTTATCAAAGAACTCTGATGATAGTAGATCCCAACAACCTCCATCCCACATATGTAATGACCACTTACAAATCACATCAAATGAAGTGGAAAAGGCAATATTACAACCAAAAGATGGCAAAGCTCCTGGACCTGACAATGCACATGCTGATCACAAAACTATTTGACACCAACGGTACTCAACTCCTAATAAAAAATATTAATTGAACCAAGAACATGGCTGAAGTCACGCTGACGTTTATTGCTGTACCAAAGAAAACAAAATCCGTATCCTGCAGTGATTTGCCGACCATCAGCTTAATGAACCATCTTTTAAAGTTATTTCTAAAAATCATACATCAAAGAATATATAGACTGTGCGAAGAAAAATTCAGCCGTAGTACACAGTTTAGTTTTCGGAATGCAGTGGGAACGAGAGAGGCTCTCTTTAGCATAAAAGTGCTATTTCAACGATGTAAAGATGTGAACTGCGATATATATGCATGCTTCATTGATTACCATAAAGCATTCAGATCAATGAACAGAAAGAGTAAAAATTGGGACCTTTTCTTAGAAATTAAATGTAGGATAGAGAAAGCCAAATCTACATTTCAAAAAATGGCTAAGCTATTCAAATGTCATGATTTATTAACACCCATAAAAATCAGGTTACTACTATGTTATATCTTTCCTATACCATTGTACGGAGTTGGGTCGTGGACTTTCACAGACACTACCTGCAGGAACATTGAGGCTTTCGAAATGTGGCTTTATCGTCGAATCCTGAAGATCTTATACCGGTAACGTTACTAATCAGGACGTTTTATTAAGAATGAAAAAAGAAAAACAGCTGATAACCACAATAAAAACAGCCAAAATAGAATACCTTGGTCACATCATTAGGAACTGCGAAATATATGGATTGCTGCAACTAATTTTACAGGAAAAAGTAGATGGAAAACGAGGCCCAGGAAGGCGAAGGATTTCCTGGCTGAAGAATCTATGTATGTGGTTCAACACAACAACCACAAATATTTTCAGACCAGCAGTATGCAAAGTACAAATTATCATGATAGTCGCCAAGATTTGAAACGGGTAGACACTACAAGAAGATCTAAAAAACTGAATATAAATCTACTCCAGGGCTCCATCATCTTGATAATTTTATTTATTCAGTGTTAAATATGGTTTTCAGACTTAAGTAAATTCAGACTTTAAAAAATGGTCATACAAAAATTAACACAAAGAACTTCAAATAAAGAAATCTATGCATAATAAATTAAAAAATAGAAAACTTTTGAGCTGGGTAAAAAAGAATTTATTATAACAATAATATAATTTAAATATTTATTGAAGCCTCATACACTATACAGCCACGTAGCTAATCATAAATTTAAGAATTCTTCTCTGTCAGAATCTGAGTCACTCATATTACCAGTGTCTATTATGATTGGTTGAATGTTAGTGTCAACCATATTTTTTTCTCGGATATACCACTTTGTAATAATTTCATGAGTATGTTTCACACATTTTTCCCAAATTTCTGTGTTACAATGGTTTAGTGCCTCTTTCCACATATTTATAACAGCATTATCAGAATGTCCATCTCTACCAATATGCTTAATGTAATATGACTTGCAGTTTGCCCAAATTAATTCAATAGCGTTGAATTCACAGTGGTAAGGAGGTAGTCTCAACACTTCATGGCCGTGTTCTCTTAGTAGTTCATCAATTATATACACATTCTCTTTTTTGTTCATTTTCGCAATTTGTAATAATTCAGGTTTTGTGAGTTTTGCCTCATACTTGATCTTGTGAGTTATTAACCAGGTAATAATTTCCATTCTAGTTGAAATAGTGGAAGGTTGCTTTTCTAAAAGCACACTGTGGTATGGAGCATTATCCATTACAATTAATGATGGCTCTTCTAAATTGGAAATTAATTTTTCACTTATCCATTTAGTGAAAATTTCATTGTTCATTTCCCCATGATAATCAGCTGCTTTAGATTTTGAGCAAAATAATAAACTTGCTTCATTAACAAATCCTTTCGAAGAACCAGCGTGAACAATTATAAAGCGTTTACCATCATACCCTTCTGGTTTACGTACACTTTTAACACTGTTGTCTTGCCAGGAAATTGTTTTATTTCCCTTTGAATAAATCCACGTTTCGTCCAAAAAAACAAGGTCTCTGGGATGCACAATATTAATATTTTCCATATATTTACGAAAGAACTTGGCTCTTAAAGCAGCAATACTGGTGCGCTCAATTAATGCTCTTCGATTATTGTCCTTCTCATATTTAAATCCCAATTCTTTTAACAAAATGCTAACAGATGTTTTGCCAATAAATGCAACTTCTTTATCCCTTAATTCATTACTTATACTTTGCAGAGTAACATGTTTCCCTAAAAAAAAGAACAGATAAATACAGAACAAACCACACTGTTATAACTAGTTCAGTGAAAAAAAAGTAATACTTTATTTTATACAAAACTATAAATTATTTCAAATTAAAAAACTCACAAGAAAATTGACTTAATATCCAATGTAATCTTAATGTATTCAGCAGAAATTTTCTTAAACTACTCTCAACAATCTTTTTTACAACATACATTTATATAAAGTATTGATTAAAAAGTACCTTCTGGTTATCATGGTACATGATACCATTATCTTATGGTATATCAAATTCAGATTGAAGAAATTGGTAATTACTTACTTTGTTGGTACATGTCGTATACTGTATTACGCACTGCCATTTTTGATCCCTCAGATAGATCAGTTGTTTTGTATTTCGGACGAGGTCTACTTTTGCCTGGCTTTGAAAGAATGTGATTATTTTCTTTCCGTTTAATAATTGTACATACTGTTCGTCGTGATATTTTTAATGCAGCAGCTACTCTCTTAAATAAAAAATAATTGTTTAATGATTTTCATAAACGAACATACATTTCAATATGTTACCTGTTGAACAGATGAAAATGGCTCCAAAGGCCCTCCATTTACTTTTTCTAATTCGAAATACTCCAACACATTCAACACAAGTTGCTGAGCCTGAGATGTCAAAGGCTTGCCAGGCATACTCTAAAAATAAAAACCTTTAAAAATATTTAATATTGTCCGTTGACGTAGTTTTAGCTATATAAATAATTAATGTCAATTTAGAGGTTAAAAAATATATTATTCGTTATTAGCTAATACATGAATTCTTACCTTAATAAATTGAACACGAAGGTAAGGGTTAGTCGTTATAACAACTGTTTGTTAAAAAATATGTATATTTAAAGTATGAAAAAGGATTGATTATTTAAATCAAACGAAAATAATTTATAAAAATATTACAAACTCTGTCCAAACAAAATTTCCAACTGTCATGTCAATTGTCAGTAGACGAATCAATCAGCGATCATTGTTCTATGGCTGTCTTTGTTCAATGCATGGTGTTGTGTATGGACAGGCGGTTTAAGTTAATAGTTTTAGTTTCTGTGAGTAGGAAAGAGACGTAACATAAAAAATAATTCGTGAATAATGTCATACTTGTGCAAAGATCCGGCGGACCGACTGTATATTATTTAATAAAAAGCACAAATGTTTTTTCAAAAATGTTATTTTTATTTTTCAGTTGGAACAAGCACAAGCTGGAGGACATCCCACGTCCATGAATACTTCAATGAACAAGACCCAACCTATGAGCTTGTTGGAGGTAACGTTTTAAAATAGTTTTATCTTTTAATTATTATTTATATGTCGATTTCAAATTTCCTTGAATTCAAAAAAATCAAATTAATTTTTTGATTTTGTCCTTTTGGTTACAAGTGAGATACAGCCTTTGTAAAGCTAGATTTACATTTCCACTTCCACTCCGGAAATCGTTTAAAAAAAAGGTTTACACCTTTGTTTGTTGTGTATTGTTGGCGGTTTACCAAATTGACAGGAAACTCGTTCGGCCTTGCAGGCAAATAGCTATGGTTTAAGTTTTACCCTGGAGACGATAGGTAAAACAACTCAACCCATGGCTATCTAACTGCAAGATCGGGGCCGAGTGTACTTATATATTATTTCTTTTACTCATAAATGATACATTATTTATGGGTATTGAATATGATTTGTTATAGATGTTAGATCGTTCTCAACAACAAGATGAAGCCGCAAGAATGTCTGGAAGCAACCCGCATCTTCTTGCGCCTTCTAATTCAAACAGGGGCGGTATCCAACATCACCAACATATGACAAATGATCTCAGTATGAAACTACAGCAAGCCCAATTTCAACAGAACCAAATGGATATATTGAACAAGTTGATTAATGCAACTACTTCTGTACATCCTCAGCAACTAAGAGCTTCTCCTTTACACGATTTGGTCATACAGCAGAGTAGAGACTTACTTAATAGACCAGAGGCTCAGGCTATCCTTCAAGGTAAGTGTTCTTTTTAAATGTTTTATAGCAAATCATCGCCATGATATTTTTTACATCTAAATAGGAAGTATTGACAAATACATAAAGAGATAAGTTCTAATAAAATGTAATAAAATTGCAGGTGTTTTTGATTTTAACTTAATGCATAGGGTGGTTCTTGAATAATTGTACATAGAAATTTGTACAAAATGTTAATAAAAAAAAAAGAGTAGCGTGTTTAACATTAAATTTTTCATGAGCAAAAAATTTAGAACTGTAACCTACGAGAGGTTGTTATTTATATTTCTGGTCTAACAACGAAAAAACAAGTATTTATGGTCGGAAATGACTTCATTGCTTTTCAAAATATTCTCCATGAACATCAATACACTTTTGCATGCGCTTAAAACATTTTTCGAATCACTTTTTCCACTCAGATGGGGTGGGGAAGTCATTGGGTGCCAAATCAGGACTGTACGGCGGATGACCCGTTCATTCGATGTTTTGGCCAATCAAAAACTCCGTAATATGTGCTGATGTGTGTGAGCTTGCATTGTCGTGGTGACGAATGATTCGTCTGTTCTTCTGGCAAACAACCGGTTGTATAACATTCAGAATTGACCGTCTTACGTTCTTATAATTGCACTGTAGCTACATGGCCATTTATACCAAAGCAAGCTACCATTTGTTTTGATGTGCTTCCACGAACAGCTCTTGATGGATTGCATAGATCCATGTTTCGTCACCTGTGTAAATGATATATACAGCAGTTAATGCACCGCGAGCACCAATTGACACGAGCCTCTTTTTGGCCTTTTGTCAGTTTATGTGGGATCCAACGTGAACAAATCTTTTTTACAGCTAAATGATCATGCAGTATTTTATTGGTGCTTGTCATCGATGGTTTTTGGTATAACAGCTGATTTTGGGCGACCTTCACAGAACTCGTCCTGGAGAGAGCGCCATTCGACTGAATTCATTGTACCAATTTTTTACGATGCTTGATGAATGGTGCTTGATCCCCGTATAACGATTCAAGTTCATCGAAGCACTGTTGTCTTGAAAATCTACGTGGAAAGTTATGATAAAGTTCAATCCCATTTTTTGGTCGAGACAATTTTTTCTAGCCACTGTAAACAACACAAATATTGCTCATACGTCAAAACGTTCTGGGTGTGCATATGCTTAAAAATGTCAAACTTTCCAGTGTAAGTGTCAGATGTCAATAGGCACTACTTAGTGTTGCCTAGGCCTGAAATAGAGATAGGAGCCTCGTATTTACATCCAATAAAAAGCGCTCCTAACCAATTACAAGTGAATATATCCTGATTCTCACCTACAGAAACGAAGTAGGTACTACTCGCTCAGATAGAGTTATGACAATATGAACTCAGTTAAAAATATGGTTAAAAGTTTATGCTTATATTTCAAATAAAGACGAACATGAACTGGAACAGCTCTACAATGTAAACGGTGCTAAAACGAGTCATTTTGAAAACCTGCGCGATAAAACTTTGGCATAATTTGACTTTGATGTATATAGCAAATCTGCATATCATAAAAACCATTTAAATATGCCAACCAAATCCGTATTTTATTCATAAACTACAGCTCACATCAGCAATTTTATTTTTAAATTAAAAAATGTTTCGTTATAGAAATACATTTGAAAATTCTTTTCTAGAATATTCCAATAGAAGTTAAACTCCTGGTCAAAAGTTAACGCACCACCACTGTTTCTTATAAATGTTATCTAACGTTTTAAGCAGATGCCGTTTTATTTTAAAATTCAAACTCCAATTAATCCTATTTGACATCTCATTTAAAATTGGTTGAAAAACGTTTTATTAAGACATATTAATCTTAAGAAGCCATTCTAGTGATCATCACTGCTGTAAGGGTATGCTCAAATAACTATTAACCAATGGACTACAACTAAATGATAAAAGCAATAATTGAAAAATAAGAAAATATTCTTCAGATTACAATATAAAATTTAATCGCTAGCTAGTTTAATACAGAGCTGCGTTAATTTTTCCCAGGAGCTTATGCATATTTTTTCCTTCCCATGAAATTTATATTTTTTAACATAGATTACGTTTTAACGTTTTTACACGATCTAGATAATTTTTTCTGAAATTTTCATACTACTTTAAAATCAAGGTCTGAAACGGGGTGAAATCACCACCCAACATCTCTACCAACAGCTGGCTAACCCAGCACTACAACCTCGTCATAGGGAAATGTTGATAAATGTATTAAAGTACCATGGGGGCGGCGGTTTTGGCCCTAGTCCCAGGGTGCTTAGTCCAGTACCGCCACATCACATGTTTCAGCAGCAGCAGCAACAACAGCAACAGCAATTGCGAGTATCGCCCCTTCCCCCAAACGGTGAGTTGCAGGGCTGGATGTATTCTTAACGCAGTGTACATAGCCTTGCACGTGTTTGGTTGCCTTTCCTGATTGTGAACTCCTTGTTGTGTGGTATATTGATTTGAAAGGGTGTCTCAAAATGTAGCTTTCTACTATACAATTATCGTGTTTGAACAAAACTTTCTCTATACAAGAAAAAATAAGATTATATTGTTTTCTACATTTGCATTTATTTTTAATTAGCATAACGTTGACAGGATATTAAAATGATTGAATCTAAGGCGTCTAGTATGAGCCTCTTTCTTCAAGATTCATGCTCTCTTCGAGCGTTTGAAATAAATAACATGATTTATAGTTTATTCATGTCCTTTCAGAAAAAGCAAATTTGAGCTATGTGGGTACTACAAGTGATGCAGATTCCTCAACGAAAATATTCTTATGTTGCAGCAAAACATAGTTTTTATTACATATGATAAATTCTAAATATTCAATTTTTTTTTATTATGCACTTTTATACTAAATAATATTTCGAGTTCTGTACCTGAAGTGAGGAACATGGTTTAAGAATAATATTCCAAGACAAGGTAATGATTACTGACAGAGCCAATAACACTGTGTGCACTCAAAGCATTACCAGATATGAAGTAGCGCCAATTTATATACCTGGCTAGTGCCATCAATAACGGAGGTTATTGATGGCACTAGCCAGGTAATGAGCAAGAAAAAAGGAAAAACAAGGTTATAGCAAAAATACTAAAGATCAATTTTGTGACCGCCTTGTGGATCACTTTCACTTTTGACACTGCATCTCCGAACTGTTCTAAGGATCTGCATTTACTTTTTTAAATTTGTTTAACAAGAAAATGTCTTCTTCGAAATACTCCTCTTTCCTTGTATGTACGTCTGTTATCATCTGTACTAACACATACTTATCTACTCTCATCATATAACCCAAATATTGTGACTATTTTATCTTAATTTTATCTATTATTTATTTTTCTTCTGTAGGTCCACATCTCAAATGCTTCTAGCCGATCTTTAATTTTTTTTTGAAGGTCCAGGTCTCTATTAAATTAAGCAACACGGAAAATTCATATAAGTGCAATATTCATAATTTTATTTGTATGGCACTTTTCTCATTGTATTAAATATTGCTCTAGCTTGTCCAAATCTCATCTTTATTGCTTCTATATAGTCGTTATTCTCATTAACAAGCGTATCCAGATATTTGTTAACTGTTTTCCATCGGCACTCCTCTTGCATATATGTATTACTTTTTATTGTTGTTTTTGCAATTGCCATAAATTTAGTTTACTAAAATTCAGTGTTATTTCAGTTATTTCGCTAGTTACATTAGTTGTTGATTGGTTTGCTGTTGACTTTTATTCTGATAGTTGTTCTTCGTACTGATTTTCGAACTATTTCTTCCTAGTATAAGTTGAACAATACTGGCGAGAGTACACAACCTTGTCTTACTCCTCTTTGTATCTCTATATCCTCTAAAAATTCTTTTCCCACTCTGACGTTGGCAGCCTGGTTTTATTAGTTGGCACAAATTATTAATCTGGATAACTGACCCGTTGGAAGATTCTAAAATGAAAGGTAACAATGGATTTGACACATTTGTTATTAAAAACTATCCAAATGAAGTAAAATTTAAAGCGAAAGCGAAATTTTCTGACAAAGTTTTAGTGATGAAATAATATTGGGCTCGATCTTGTAGGAATGATGCGGGCAGACACACAATTACCAAGGGGAGATAATTCTCGAGATATCTCTCAAGGTCATCCAAAAGAATTTGAGCAATATTGTAACAAAATGTTTTTCAAAGCGGGTTTGAAGCCCTACAGACACGAATTTTGAGAAAAATTCGAAAACGGGACCTGAACTAAGCAAAGCAAAGGAAGATTATTTTTTACGTTATCAAAAGGTGTAATACTCACCGTTAATATATTTAAGTTTGAATATAAAATTTTGAATTTTTGTAATTAATCCTGATAATTTTTTTATGCATGATCTGTACATTATTTCTTAAGAAATTCTAAAATCTGATTGTGGTGGCCAACCAGGCAATTATAATTTTATTTCTTCCATATTTATCATTAGATGATAAATTATACCTTACTAATTCTATCAAAATGTGATGCAGTTTAAAACAACTGCACATTTTAGTGGCATCCATTTTTTTGAGACACCCTCTCTTATTTAAATATGTTTTGCTGTAATAGGTTAAGATCCCACTGCAGAATCCCTACGTTTATAACGTAGTTAATCAAACTCACATTTTTACATACATTTAAAATTAGGAGAATACATTGATAATAGGTTATATATATATATATATATATATATATATATATATATATATATATATATATATATATATCAATCGGTTTTAGAACGTCTTGCGACGTTGTCCGATGCATAATTTCCATGACACTCTATCATCCCATTGGCCCTCTCTAAGATTTCTTGCGCTCATCGCCTTCGTTACTCCCTCTCTCCAAGATTTCTTGGGTCTTCCTCTCTTTCTGCGGTTTGGTGGTATCTATTGCATAATTATTTTTGGGAGTCTTGACTTATCCATCATCTGGACGTGTCCGTACCATATCAGCTGTTTTCTTTCTATGTCTGTTGTTAGAGAGCCGTCAACCCCCATTCGCTGTCTTATCTCATCATTACGTATTCTCTCTCTGCGTGACACTCCTACTGATCTTCTAAAAGCGTCCATTTCTACTGCCTCCAGTTTTCTTCTGTTGTTTTCGGTTATTCGCCAAGTTTCCGCTCCGTACAATAGACTGCTTTTAATAAGAGATTCGTAGATATTGTGTTTTCTTCTTTTTCCTATTTCATGACTCCACAGTACGCTGTTTAGACAACCTATTGTTTTTCTGGATTGTGTTATTCTTCTCTTTATTTCTTCATCATCTTTCCCCGTTGTGTCAAAAACGATTCCTAGGTATGTGTAATGGTCGCAGGGCATGATGATTTCGTTATTTTCTAATGTGATGTTCGATAGTTCGGTACCTATTGGTAGGTATTTTGTTTTTTCTGTATTAATTTCTAGTCCCCACTTTCTATATTCTTCTTGTAATTTCCTTGCCATGTACTCCAGATCATCTTTATCGTTTGCTATAACAACCTCTTCATTAGCAAACTGCAATGTATACCAGCAAATCTCTCCAAGGTCTACGCCCATGCCTCTGCATTTTCGTTTCCACTCTTTCAATGCTTTTGCAACATATATTTTAAACAAGGTCGGTGATACACAACACCCCTGATGTAGACCTTTATTAACCAGGAAGCTTTGCGATAGTCTGTTTCCATTTTTTATTTGTGATGTTGACCCTTCATACAAATTTCTTAAGGCTTTTATTAAGGTGACACTAATATTCGTCTGTCATAACACGTTCCAGAGTTTGTTTACAGGAACTGTATCGTACCCTGATAATAGGTTGCCAGTCAAAAAGTGGCCGCAAATATTTCAGTTCAATTAATAATAATTAATTTTTGAACAAGATTTATTTCATTCATTTATTTTTTAAATAAAATACGCTGCTCATGGCGCATATGCATGTTTTTATATCAAATTAAAGCTAATTTTTTTCTTAATATGATGATATTAGGTTGAATGAGAAAAAATGGTCGCAAATTAGGGTTACCAGCTGTTAAAAACGCGAGGGTATCAAAGATAGAGTAAAAGACTACTTGCGTCGACAGATATATTAGTTATTAGAGAGTTTTTAAGCCCCTTATTTCAGTAACGTTATACGTTATTCTGTTCATGCGCATTAACAGAAAAATAACGGATTACTTTATTAGCGAATAAGGTAATTTGGTAGAAATAAGTGTCACGTTATTAAGGAATTACGTATTTGTAATGTTGTCAAATGCCATATATCTAAATCACAAGAAAACGAAAAAAAGTCATATAAACTGAATGTCATATGATTTGGAATACGTAAAGACCGAGTTAGTCGAGGAATATCCCTTTTCTTAAATCGAAAATTTAATTCACCATATTTGTCTTTAATTGTTTCCAACACAAAATGAGGTCTTGGTGCAAATGTTATTAAAGGATCAAAAATATTGTGCCGAATTAAGCCTCTTATCAAATTGTGATTGATTGTGTGTTTTCGTTGTCTTAATATATTTTCAATATATTCTTCCATTATGGCAAATAATTCAAATAAAATAGGTTATAGAACTGCCGTTTTATAGGTTACGTTTGTCAAAGCGTAATTTCCGAAAGGATTCAAAAACGATTTTTAAGTAAAAACTTAATCCCTTATTTTTTACTCAATGCGCATGACAAGTATAACGTTTTACGTTTAACGTACATCAAAAAGTAGAGGGCCTAAAAACTCTTTATTTCTGCACCAAAGGTGTTAAACCTAATTCGTTTTACAAATTCCCATCTGTCAACAAAAGCATGTGAAAGCCAAACAGGGTCGTACTGAGGTATATTATATGATTTTTAAAAATATTTACTTTTGAAACTATTAGTGTAAGAATTTCTTGAAATTTAATCACTGTGAGCAAAATTTAATGTTCCATTGAAGGAAAATGTGCTAAAATAAAATATTCATTAACTGAGAGATACATAATAAAGTAAAAATTTTGAATAAAAAAGCAACACGATACAATTTGAATTTAAATAGAGTGGCAAGTTTGGATCTGTAACATGAGAATCCGTCTGGCTTAAGGCAATAAATTATATTTAATAGCCTCTTGATGAATGAGAGGGCGAATATCAACACGTGCTTATCTTTACAGATGAGAATTTGCTATATAAATAAACTTTATTAAGATGATTACGCCGGGAGAGCAACATAATCCAGCCAGAGAGCCTCTGGCCCCAGGGATGGATGTTGCTCGATTTATCATCCGGGAACACCAGCGGTACATACAAGATTTTATTTTTCACTTCACATAATATAAAAACTAAAATTGAGACGTTTTTACTTTTGATTTTACTGATGCTACAAAATATATTATGCATATTTTTAGTAGTTTACGACAAATAAAATGTTTGAAGTAGTCTATGACAGTTGTTGATATTTTGACGTTTGTTGATTATATTATGTAGTTGTCAGTTGAATTTATATTCAGTTATGGATTTCCCAGAAAATATTCGAGAAAGTGCAATAAAGGCAACAGAAAATGTATTGCCGCTTCAATCCAGGCCATTGTACGACAATAAGTACAAAATATTTAGTCAATCAAAATTGAAAAATAAAGTAACTGACATAAATGAGACCATAATATTGACTTACTTTCAGGAATTATTATGTTAATTTTTGTTCTTTTTTATGTTTAGTTCACGTTTCTGCTTGAATTATTTTAGTCCGAAAAGTATTCTCCAAATTTCGCGTGGATTAAATATTCCATTTTGAAATCCATATTAATTGTTAACAAAAATGCTGATATTTCTAATTGTTGTCGTCTAATATCGTTTTTAAAAATGAAATCTAAATGATACATCCCGAAAAAATCCAAGGTTTTGGTAGCGGACCCGGTTCTAAATTTTTTCAAAGTTTCGGATGAAATTTTTCTTTTACATAAAGTAGTTCTAGTGATGGATTTCTCGGAGAATTTCGGAACTTCAGGAAAGTTCGCAAATTGTACTTTCAATATTTATAAAGATTGTTAAGGTTAAAAAATATTTGATGGATTCGACCGTTACTTGATGGAAATTCATTTTATGTAACAATAAAACACTGAAAAAGTTTTCAGTGTTTTATTGTTACTTAAAAAATATTAGTTGCTTCGCTTTTTTTCTAATACAACAGGGCGTTATAGGCCATAACGACCGCTTGTTATGCCAGAGGATATAACAAGTGTGTTTATGGTAACCGTAACCAAGGTAAAATAAACAAATGCAAGTAAAAAATAAAATAATATACATATTATCACATTAACAGCTGGTAACCCTAATTTGTAACCATTATTTCTCAGGCAACCTTATATCATCATAATAGCTTTAATTTTATACAAAAACATGCATACGTCATGAGAAGCGTATTTTATTTAAAATAAATGAACGAAATAAATTATTTGTTCAAAAATGAATTACTATTAATTGAATTAAAAATATTTGCGGCCACTTTTTGACAATCTATTATCAATGTATTCTCCTAATTTTAAATGTATGTAAAAATGTGAGTTTGATTAACTCTGTTATGAACGTAGTGATCCTGCAGTGGGATCTTGTACTACAAGAAAATGACGAAGTATGGAAAAAAGTCAACTTTTTATTCTTCATAAATTTTGTTGTAATAGAGTTTAAATTGTAAGACTTGTATTGTTTTAATTAATGTAAATGAGCATGTAATATTTTAGTAGTAACAAGATTATTTTTGGTATTAAAAAATGATATACAAGTGTATATATTTATTGATGATTATAATATTTATTTATATTTTAAATGTATAATCGTAAAATTTCCTATTTACAAAATGAAAATTTTTAAAATATTCATCATTATATTTAAAATAATGAGTTAAACTGAGTTTCTAACAACTATTCTTGTCTGTTTGATGAAAATATAAAGCCCATGTCAGACGGTAAAATATTTGATCAAATCCTCTAAAAATAGAGGATCTTCTATTTTTCAAGGTCAGTTTGATCAAACTTTAATTTTAATTGGTCGAAAAATATCTAAAGACAAATGACAATCAGCAGTTAGACATAACTTGAAATTCATTGTTTTTTTTTCTTTGGTTGACAGTATGTGGTCTATTTGTCTTTCTATTCTTTTATAAAATAAAAATAAATTTCATCTTATCGTTTCTTTACTTAGTCGGTAAGTAAGTGTGACTGTCACGGTATTCTTGAGCCAAGGACACGAAGTGACGCTTCGTTGCATTGTGCCGTTCGTCGGTTTCGTTGTTTCGATAAGGCTTACCTTTCGAATACCCGGCTAGCGTTCGTGTGCTTCGTTTCGAGCGTCAACTTACCTCCAGCCTGATTTGATTCGATTACACTGCCAGGCGGGGAGTTTGACAGTACATCTGTCAAAGAATATGCATGCATAGGGATGGGTATCATCCCTATGCATGCATATACTGAACCTGCATATACTGCGGGTTCAGTATGCATAGGGACTGCAAAAGCACGGCCTATCGATCCACTTGAGGAGTTTACAGCAGGAGGTGTCAGAAAAGTTACCACAGGGATAACTGGCTTGTGACGGCCAAGCGTTCATAGCGACGTCGCTTTTTGATCCTTCGATGTCGGTTTTTCCTATCATTGCGAAGCAGAATTAGCCAAGCGTTGAATTGTTCACCCATAAACAGAGAACTTAAGCTGGGATTAGACCGTCGTGAGACAGGTTAGTTTCACGTGACTGATGACTCGTCTTTGCGATAGTAATCCTGCTCAGTACGAGAGGAACTGCAGGTTTGGACATTTGGTTGAAGCACTCGAGTGGGTAATGGAGCGAAGCTACCATCAGTGGGATTATGCCTAAATGCCTCTAAGGCCGTATCCTTTCTAGTCAAAGGTGGCAACAATATCTCTTACAGTTTCGAGATTCAAAAGGCTCAAAACAATGTGACTTTACTAGACAATCGTAGTTCACTACGATTGTCGCACGAGCCCTTATTTACGTTGAGATTATCGGTTTACAGTGGAATCGATCCTTGTCGGTAGACCAGATCTTTAGACGGACGAACATGTGTATTATAATCTTTTCGATGTTGGAACTCGGAATTGTCTGTACATATCTTGGAGTCAGGAGCAAGTTTCTACATCTAATTGATTCATATTTGCATACATCTAATTTGCAATCTGATATATTAATTACCCGATACAATCCTTAAATCTTTAAAAAAAATTTTGTCATATTTTGAAAAGTTAAATTAAGTCTACATAATGAATAAGTACTTAAAATAAACATGCTCAGTACATTTTTAAAATTTTTATCTTACATTTTTTACTTTAGAATGTTGGCAGTACAGCAATTGTTCCTCGCTACCACACAACACAATTGTCTATGTAACAAGCTTTGTGTCTGCACGCCCAGCTTTCTATATATTTGTAACCTGCTACCACCCACGCATTGTTGTTTTCTTTTCACCGCTATAGATGTATATTCGTAGCGTGCATGTTAAAAATCAGTTTTCTGTTGAAGCAGTAAATATATTGTTTCATGCAGCATACTGTGTGTCTCCAATATTGGCTACAAGTCCCAATACGTTGACAGTACCTGGTGAGTGGTACACACGTTCACTGTATTTTTTTACACTAGTAGTTAACTAGGCTATTTTTGATATTGTAGGTATTTTACAATTTACTATATAATCATACTTATAAATTTTTTATTTAGAATACTTTTAATAGTTTAGAAGATAACATCATTAAAAATAAAGGAGCTATTATAGTCGACCAATAAATACATAATTTGAGATGGATAAAGAACTATGCTAAACAGTTTCAGAAGAGTACTAAAACCTGTGCACTTAATGATATAAAGATTAAAGTGGAAGATTTAAAAAATAATAATAAATATTATATTCAACTAGTTACTAAGTAATACAACAAAGTATCCAAGGACGTGCAGTTTTAACCTGCAAAATATACTCGCAATTGACAATTTTTGTGGATCCGATGTAATTCGACGATATCGGATGTGTATTTTTGCATATTCTATATCTTTTGACTTCAAATTATGGCACACTGCGTGTTTATGTCGTAAAAGATTGATAAAACAAGTTTTAAGACACTATGTCTTCTATATTTGGAGTTATCTGTAACTTTAGTGACATTTGACCCATTTATATCAAATGTATTAAGGTTCTTCTTCGAACAAAGAGAAACGTATTACCAATACTAGGACTTCTCCTTCATGAGTGATAGCACAAACTGGTATACAGACAATGACATTTTCACACTTAATAAGATATAGGAGACATAATTTCGTATCTCAATATAACAATAATTTATTTAAAAAAACATACGTATAAACAAAAAATTAACCATTTAAATAAAAATGTAAATTACTTGCAATGTCATATTATTTAAAAATGTAAATTACTTGCAATGCCATGTTATTTTACATTTTTTATTACATGATTTTTTAACTACTTTCTTTTCTTATATAGCTATGCATCAAAGAATTCCATCCCCTAGAGAATTGCAAGTCCACACTCAGAACATTCTACAGAGAGCGTTGATAAAGAAAAAGCTCGAAGAACAGCAGGAGAACTATCGAAAGAAGCAAGAATTGCAAAGGGGACAGAGTCCAAGTAATGGCTTAAATCAAGCTCCTACAAAAAATGTTACCTCTCCTACTCCACTGGCTTTTACACCTACTTCTGTATTAAGAAAAATGACTGCTGAAAAAGATGAAGGTATTGTTTTTTATGAAGATCAATAACATTTTTTTATTATTTTACTGTATTGTAGCAATAAGACATACTAATCAGTTTATTTCATACATTTATTTCAGTAGAGCTATCCAAATACTACTGACAATTTGTGGTGATTCGTTTGCAATGTATTTTTATTAGTGTAAACTTAAGTATTTATAATATTTAAGTGACACGTCCATATCCTTGTTCCAAAGTTCTATGCAAAAAAAACTCTAAAAATAGTACAGTTTTTCAGGAGCCATTCTGAAAGTGCAAATTTTTAAAAAGGGATATTTTCTTAATAAATATATTTTTACGAACATGCATTCAGCGTGGCCATGTAAAGGTTGCATCTCGAAAAGGAATCGAGATCTTTCGACAGATGTCTCGAACGCATGGGAGGATCGACCATCAAACAACGAATTAGAGGTGGGACTACTCAAGATGATTCTAGAATAATACTTTTGGTATATATATATGTAACGATGTTATGAGTTAGTGGAGTTGTTAAGATACTATCGAACTGTAAACTTATAAATAAATATATTTATATAAATTCGAACCGCTCGTTTTATTTAAATACGCTACAGTTGGTGTCACGGTGTGAGATTAAAAAAAAAATAAATTCAGCACTGATTTTTGAAAAAGACTTTTGAACTTTTGAAAAGTATTATTCGTCGGGAACATCCGCGTAGTTCGGTAGTGATCTTTGTACGAAAGAACATTTAAAAAGTACGTGTGTGCCTGACCAAAGATGCTGCTAGTAGAACTTTCAGTAAAACAGTTGCATGAGCAACTAGAAGAACGCGATGAAGACTGCAGCGTGTCCAAGAAAATCCTCCAAGAACGACTGAAGAATGTTATTAACAAGAATGGAGATGACCCAGAGACATTCCAGTTTCAATCAGCAGGAGAAACAGTTTTAACAAAGATGAATGAGAAATTTGAAAACGTCTCGCAAATGATTGAATAAACTTCTAAAAAAATGATGATAAATTCGAGAATGTTTCCAAAAGATTCGATGAAACTTCTCAAATTATTAAAGAAACAGCTAGACAAAACGACGAGAAATTCGAAAATATGTCTAGAAGATTCGACGAAGTATGTATTCAGAACAGTGAGAAGTTTGAAGAAGTCTCTAAAACATTCGATAAAGTAGAAGATAAAATCAAACAGTTAGAGAGAGCATGATAACCAATACAAAAGTGCTACTACCAGTTAATACAGTAGCCTTAGATCCGGTAGTGAAAGAAGAATCACCTAGAGACGAAACGACACATCATATGCTATTCAAATTGCTACCATTTGATGGAAAGTCTTCTTGGTCCATATACCTTACATAATTTGAAGCTATTGCGACAGCCAATCATTGGACAGAACATGAAACAGCTGTCTCCTTGACTGCTGTTTTACGAGGTGATGCTGCGGATATCCTAAGATCGATTCCTAAGGGTCAAGAAAAATGTTACCAGACCTTGGTCACTCGACTAGACAAACGTTACGGAGATGCCCATCTACAAAGTCTACAAAGTACAAATAAGAAGTAGAATCCAACGAGCAAGTGAGAGTTTGCAAGAATTTGGAGCAGATGTTGCTCGTATAGCGCTGTTGGCCTATCCAGAGGCACAAGACAACATATTGGAAGAAATTGCTGTAGATACCTTCATCAATGGGTTGAGAGACAGTGAACTACAGAAAGCTTTACGACTAGCAAGACCGAAAGTTTTAGATGAAGCGCTCGCCATTGCCTTGGAACACGAGACAGCTAGTCGATCTTCACGGAGCTATCGAGTACGAACCTCTGAAGAGATCGACGTACAAAACGATAAACGTCTGGAAGAAATCGTACGGAAAGTAGTTCGTAACATGATGCCGAAGAGACTTGAACCCAGATGTTGGAATGGTAACGACGTAGGTCACATTCGTCGTAAATTGCATGAAAATAATACAACAGTCAGGGAGCTAGAACAGGTCGAACACTGGGCTGGAAAAAGTCATTCAAATCCTGAGGCTCAATCAAGACGGCCATACAGTGCAAATCGTAATCATTGTCTTGAATTAGAAGAACGACTTTGCCCCGTGAGACGAACCACCGTCATTAATGATCAATGGCAGCCTCGTTTGCAATGGCAAAATCGTTCTCAAAATACAAACATTGTATTTTGAGATTTTCGAAGTGGAAATTGAAACGTCAATAAACGTACTTTAACCTTTAATTGTGGCTTATTCCAATTTAAATAGTAATTACTTTAAAATACCACAAGAAAATAGCTTCAGAACAAAAAAAAAGTTTTATTGTTTCTTTAGTTACTCGGAAGGTGAAAGGTCATTCATTGGTTTCGTGATATCGATCAGGCTTGCCTTTCGGGCAAGTATTCGATTAGTATCCGTTGCTGCATTTCGAAAGTCAACCTACCTCCAGACTGAGGGCAGTTTGACTAAGGCGGTACATCTGTCAAAGAATAACGCAGGTGTTTTAAAGCTATCTCAGCGAGGATAGAAACCTTGCATAGAGCAAAGCTGGCTTGATCCTAATATCAGTATATAAAGTATATAGGGACAGCGAAAATAGTATTATCGAGAACTATTACACAGTTGTTTTCTAAAAGTGGCAAAATATTTGTAAACCACTTTTCGAAGGTGGCGGAGTTCATTTCCTCGTAATAGTCGCCACTCTTTTTGATGCGAACATCCACAGGCTACCTTCTACAATACCTGTTTCACTACCAATATGTGGCATAATTAGTATTTTTCCCTTGCCCGATGGATTTTTGAGATCTGCTGAGAGACCTGACAAAAACGCCTGCCCACGTTTCAGGTAAATAATACATTTTCCTGTTTTCCTCCCGAATTTTTTTAATGGATTTTAAAAAATTTCTTCTCCATAAAATAATCTATTCTGGTTCTAATAAAGCACTGCTTCTACCCCTACGTACTTATTTAAAATCTAACGATTTTATAAGTTTATGAAAAGTACTTCCTTTAAAATTTGGAAAAAATTCGTCGTCGTTAACAGCTACAAGAACTTTGTCGATAGGTATCGTTTCAAAAAAAAAAAATTGATATTCATACAATTTGTCGTGTAGTAGTTTTGTAAAAATCGACCATTTTGTCCAGTATGACTTTTCTGGGCATTTTTCGGTGAAGAAAATCCTTCTGTACTTTTCCCTAATAATTCTGTACATAAAAGATTCACCTACTTCCCTGGCAGACGCCGTCTAACGTCTGTCTAACTATTTTCGATATTAAAGCTTCAGGAGGCGATTCCATTGTTGATGTATAAATAGCGCTTTTTTCTGTACTACTAAATGCACGTAATTTTGACCATTTTTTTTTTGGAGTAAATTCCTCCGCCGGATCTGTAGAACTCGACATTGTTTGTAAAATTATAAACTAGACCGCAAAACTGTAAACAGTGTAAAATATATATAGCATACAGAGTGGCCACCTTCTTAATAAATATAAAAGCAGACTATATTCTCAGTTGCTTGCGCGGGTTGTGCTATTGGTACTTATTAGCAAACGTTAAAATCCGGTCCTGATAAATTTGACAAGGCCTTGTTGTTTTGGCCCGCTATCCTTTCTCGTTGGATAGACTATAGGTAACTCTATCGTTTTTCAAAGTATTTGGTATCGTTATTTTATTAATACGTGACATTTAATTTCAGGTAAAGAAAACAAGGTGAATATTGAAGGGAAAATACCTCCAGGGCGACCATTAACTGGGATGAGACCTCAACCGCCACAGCCGCAAGTTCAGCAGTGGAATACCAGTGCACAATACACAAAACATCAAGGTACACTTTATTATATTATACTCTAGTTGATTTTTCTCGACCTTTTTCTTCTTGTCGTGCCACCACAGATTCTAAATAATATTTACAATGTACACCTTTCATTTCAATTCCAAGTGATGCAAAATAGACTTTCATTAAATTTAAAACATAATTTTGTTTATTGCATATTTTCGTGCTATTGGCATATTTTACATCTTCAATTTCTTCATGATACCATTCCAGCATTCTGAAACCCTGTACCAGCTCGTGCGGGTCTAGTGGATGGGTGCCATATGTTTTTGGAGTCACTTGTAGTCTCTAAAAGTCTTGCCGCCTGCGTTCTATGGTCTCGCAGTCATTCAAGATATTGTTGACTGTTTCAGGTTCTCTGCTAGAGTCTGCAGCCGAAGACTCTCATCAAATAATCCCATTGTATGCAAGTGTTCCTAGCGCATGTCCAGTAAGGAAGTCTGTTATGACTCTTAGCTGATTCCCGCTTGTTTTCCTCAGTACTTCAGCCCTATTAGCACGTTTTCGTCCAATATACATTTTTCCATGTGTTTGACGGGGTATGTTCTCCGTGTGCGTGCTGTCTCTACATTAATGATGTGTTTTAGGCCGTCCCATTGTAAAGGCTAACAGCAATTTCCAACTACCCTTAAGCGAGCAGTTCTTTGGACAGCATGGACAACAGAATCCTCAACAACAGCAAGTCTTACAACAAAGGGCACAGCAGCAGTTAGCGTTCCAGCAACAGCAGCAGCAGCAACAACAGAGAAAAGCATTAAACCCGCAAGTGATGGGTGGTCCCCAGTTTACATCCAATCAAGGTGTTCCTCAGTCACAGTACAATACCCAACAATACTCTTCTAACCAACAGTTTACTCAACAGCAATTGCGAGCGCAGCATCAACACAGACCGGCAAATCAGCAGCAGCAGCAAAATGTACCACAAATGTCATTCCAGCAGCAACAGCAACAACCAAATAGTCACCAACATATGGGTGGGGGCAATTGGCAGTTCTTTAGTAACCAACACCCAGGTAATAAAACATTTTTTTTTTATTTAATTTTTATTTATTTTTATTTGGGGTTTGTTTGATTATGCCGTGACCTAAAAAAGAAATGACAATTTTTTTTTCTACAAATGTGTTTTGTTTTTTGATAGAATTTTTTGTTCGCTCAATATATTTCTCAAACGATGTTAAAAATTAGCGATGCCTTATACCGATGACAAAGTTACTTTTAAGTATTCACAGTAAAACCTCAAAAAAATGTCTAAACTGAAACATATTGAATTAATTACAACGTAATAGGAAAAGAATACAAAATTATATTATGATAACTGGAGAGATATTAAAGCAATGAACAAAAAAGCCATAATTAAACTTACACACCTGTTTAATGCTAAATTTAGGTTAAAATATGTACCCAAGATATGGAAAGCAGCAGAAATGATTATGATTCTAATACCGCCACATGAAATCACATTTTATAGACCTATCTCTTTATTATCAATTATTTCAAAATCATATGAAAAAATAGTTCTTAAAATAATAAAACCTACCATAGAGGAAAATAAATTGGTACCAACTCACCAATTTGGATTTAGAGAAAAGCACTCAACTACCGACAACTTTCCTCAAATTCCTCTGATCTCTTTCCTGTACTTTCGCTTTTACTGTCTTATGGGTGTATGTAATTGCTGCTATTAGTTTTCCTGGAACTCTTCCAAGTAACTCCATATTTCCACCCTATTTACGTGTCAAAAACTGCTCTGAGGTCCATAAAGGCTAGAAAGAGTTCTTCGCCCTCCTCCAATCTTCTTTGTATTACCCTTCTCACTACTCATCTTCCTGGTCTAAATGCTGCTTGTATATCTTCTGTATCTCCCAAATGTAATTTCATAATCTGTTTCTGAATTTTTTGTATATAGCTTAAAGCATACTTGTGCATTATGTTTGACCTCTCTTTTTATAAGTGGCTATTATTAAATTGTTTTCCTAACTTTTAGAGATCGTCTCTATTCTCCACGCTTATTTTAGTATAGTCCTTAACCATTCTATTTCTTTCTCACTTTAAAATGTTGCGAATTCCGTGGACCAATCACCCCACAAAGTCATTTTATCATTTCTGTTGCTAAGTTTTCTTCTCCGTAAGCTTTTCCTACTTTAATGGTTCATACTGCTTCTTCCACTTCTTCTTGTCCTATTTGTAGATTGTCATCTGAATATTCCTCTTGAATGTATTCCGCTTCATTTTGTGATTCGTAAAATTTTCTTGGTAGAATTCTTTTTATATTTTTAGTACTTCCTCTCTTTCGGCCATTAGTTGTTTTTGACTCTCCTGTCCAGAATTTTCTGTTATCGATTCTATACTCCCCCGTTATTTTCTTTTCAACTCTCTCTTTTCGCTTTCTTAACTGCCTGTTTCACTTCCTTACTTCTACTGTTCTATTCTTCTCTGTCTCTGATCTGCAGTTTACATTAATGTTTTCCATGCAATTCTTTTTCTTTACCAAATCATTAATGTTTTAGTTCCACCATTTCGTTTCTCATTGGTTTTTTTTGTACATTCTAGAAGTGTGTTTCCTTATTTATTTATTTATCGTATGGCACACAATAAGAACACATAATTAAAAATCAATATAAAAAGTTACATGGAGAATTACAAACGAACGGCTAATGTATTATTAATATAATGTAAAACATTTTTGGTCGCATTCAGGAATTCATCGAAAACTTCAGGGAATCACCTTCGGGGGCATTCTTAAACAATGTGAAGGACAGTCTGTCGTTGCGCACCACAGTCAAACTCAGAAGTAAGGGCTTTTCCCCATCTATATAAGCTGTCAGCACATCTACCGCTGCTTGTTCTTATTCTGTTTAGCGTTGTCCATGTATTGCGCGTTAGTTCAAAGCCTGGCGGTTTCTGATCGATACAGGCCATTTGCTGTGCTTTTTGTGGTGAGTCGCGTTGTCCCGTTGTCTTCTCCAAGCTTTGTTGAGGTTGAAATGTTCCTGATGTAAGGAGATGGCTCTTAACAATGGAGGATATGTGGTGCGCAGTTTGTTTATTTCGATATCAAGCTTATCATATTGGATGGGTAGTTGATGGTTAGCCTCGCTTTTTCCATATTCTCTGAGAAGAGAGTGATTTCTTCGCAGCCTATTCAGCCGCCGAGTATAAAAGCCCGAGAGCGGATGATCTGAGTACAGAGGCTGAGGACCCCCATCTGGTGCCACATAGGTTTTGGACTATATTATTTCGCGTTTTCAGTTTTTCTGCCGTTCTTTATCTTCTTCTTCTTGTGCCACTCCTATCGGAGATTGAAAATCATCAAGGCTATCCTGACCTTGTTTACAGCTGACCTAAAGAGTTCATTAGTGGTACAGCCAAACCACTCTCTCAAATTACGCAACCATGACATTCTTCTACGGCCTGGATTCCGTTTTCCTTCTATTTTCCCTTGCATTATATTTTGAAGTAATGCGTATTTATGTCCTCTCATCAGGTGACCCAGATATTCGAGTTTTCGTCGTTTGATCGTTTTCAAAATTTCTGGGTCTTTTCCTATCCTTCGCATTACTTCAAAGTTTGTAACTCTTTCAACCCAACAGCATTCGACGGTAGCATCACATCTCGAAACTTTCAATATTTTTTATATTGTTCTGCTTGAGAGTCCAGGCCTCTACACCGTATAATAGCGTGTTATATACGTAGCCCCTTAGCATTCTTAATCGGAGAGAGATGCTTATATCTCTGTTGCAGAAGAATTTCCCCATCTTTATGAGGAGTTCTTTGTAGGTGTTCTTTAAAACGTAATGTTCTTTCCTGAGTCACTCCAAGATATTTTGGTGTTGAGTTATGAGTGAGCAGTTTGTTTTCAAAGTGAACGGAGAGTTTTTTGTTGGCTCGGGCATTATTTAATTGGAAACAGCACACTTCGGTTTTCGTTGCCCAACGCAGCGTTGCGTTGGGCAACGAAAACCGAAAAACTCCATTTGCGAAAGTATTCTCCCATAACGGCAAGTCATCTGTTAGTATTATTTCTGTAATATCCATCTTATTATGTCTTGCTCCAATGGCCCAGTCGTCAGCGTAGATAAATTTCTGCGAAGTTGTCCCAGGTAGATCCGCGATGTGTAAATTAAACAGTAAGGGTGCCAAAACAGATCCCTGTGGCAGTCCATTGTTGAGCTTCATTTGAACACTTTTAAAGTTGCCCATTGTGATTTGAAAAGGTCTGTCGGTGGGCATGCTATCAATGTGTTTAGTTACCTTTTGACACGGGATGGCACGGATTAGTTTGCAGATTAGTCCTTGTCTCCAGACAATATCGTATGCAGCTGATAGGTCAATGAAAGCAACGGATGTTTTTGTGCTTTCTTTGAAATAGTGTCATTTCTTCTGCAAAAGTCTATTATTTTCATTCCATACATTTTTGCTACTATTCGTTATATTTTCCCAGGCATCTCAGATCTCTGTTAATGTCCCTGTCTACTCTTTTATTCCAGTCTCCCATGATTACTATGTTTTCTGTCTCTTCTCTCTCGTTGTCTAGTAAATTTTGTAAGCATATGTAAAATTTCAATGTTTCGTCTTCCGGTGTTCTTTCTACTGGCGCGTAGATTTGTATTAAGGTTGTGTGTGTGTTTAGAAAGAGGGGATGACATTAGGTAACATTTTTGCCATAAATATAACTTGTATTAAGGTTATTATTCCTTCCATTCGTAAAGTTATGGTCATTATTCTAGGTTTTACGGATTTGTTCTGTTAATCTTTTTGGTCTATCTCTTTTGTTATTATCATTCCTATTCTCTCGTTTCCTCTTTGGTCAGTATTGGGTGGAAAATTATTTCCATCCAATAGAATTTTACAAAACTATATAATAATTGTAAAACAGTAAAATCCAATCAGAACATGTCTTATCGTACCTTATTTTTAACACATTTTTCATATTTGGCAGCTAATAGGTCCTCCAAGGCAGGCCTAGAATCAGATGGAGGACGTCCAACATCTAGCGCTACCACTTCCACTACATCGACAGTAAACCAGTTGGCCCGTTGGTTCTCTCCCGACTTATTGGAACGTGCCAGAGGAGGTGAACTACCAAGTACCAGCAGTCTGTCGCAAAATCTTCTAAGCCTTGAAGAGATTGAACGCCAAACGGCGCCCCCCGTCCATAATTAAGTGTTTATAAACATTATGTCGCTCGTGTTTTGATGTCTGGGAGAGGGGCGCTGGGGAGGGAACTGAACGGTAAGTTTAATTTATGGAAGAGTTTTTGACTGTGTTACCTAAGTACATATGATTAAGTTATATAAAAAATAAAAAAAAATTAAATAAAATATGATAAATTTTCAAGGTGTTTATTTTGTGGGAACAGAGAATGAAATTAGACTTTTTTCACAAACCACTACACAAGAAGTATTTAATCTTTTTTTCTTTTAATAACTTTAAACAGTATCAGATATGTTGATTCCTCTTTGTTTCATAAATTGTAGGTTGATTTAAAGATATTCTTCTTAAGCTGAATAGTTTTTTGTGACATCTAAATACAATTTAATATTTTTACTGGGAAAAAGCCACATTTTTTCTTTAAAATAAGTTTATTTTCGAAATCGTTCTCAAAATAGAAAACATTGTATTTTGAGAAAAAAATTTGAGATCTCGTATTAATTTTCATGCTTTAAATCCCCGTGTTTCACCCATATATCTACACACCCTTACTTGCAAAACTTTTAGGTTAGAATGTTAACACAGAAGAAAGTCTCAAGAGGCAAAGATCCAAGAAAACGATTGTTTGCATTCACTATAATTAGTATACGTTGAAACAAAAAACATGGTATAAAAATTTGTTCGACTAAACAAACTGACTGAACATCACGCTACAATCACGGATTTTCAGATGCTAGCGAAATTCAGAAACACCCAACCACTGTAATTATAGAGGACATAGTTTAAATTTAAACAGAATGTGAATCTTAGACCACAACTTATTCCAGAAACCAAAGTTCCAACTCCAAAAGGTTTTGATTAACTTACTGATCTCAGAGGCACACGAAGTTGTCCATTCTAAAGCTTATATTCATATTTCATTTTTAGCTGTGCGGTTAAAAAAAGTACATAAATTAAAAGAAAGGTTCAAAATTTTATCCACCCTGTAACAACCTGTCAATAACTAAATAGGTCAGAGAAACTGTCTGTAAGCTGAAGTATAGCAATAAAGATTTAGAATAAAAATCCTTTTGTCTACGCCTTTAGAAATTGCGTTAGAAACACTGGCCATTCGTCAAAACATTCAATCTCTGTAAAACTTAATAGTCCAGTCGTTAGAGGTTTGACCTCTAAAAACATACGAACAAGCTGAATTTTGCTGAGAATGTCAATTTTGGGACCACAAAAATGTTGACTTACAATACCTCTGATCTGTGCTGGAGTTTTGGGCTAACTCAGTTAGCCCAAGACGGTAATGGAAGTCGATAAAACCTCACCAGCTACAGGGGGTCATGTAAGATGCCCCCATTTTCAGTTTTTAATAATCAACAAGTTAACAGTCTATTGCATTTACCTTGATAAATACCATGAGGATTATTTTTTAATACGGATGTCCTTCCAATGTTTTTATGTGGCCATACAATGTTTTTTTAACAATTTTTTATTAAACTGATGATGGAATGATTTAATGCCGAAAAGATCTTCTTTAAAATAAAAAATTTTTAAGCTTTTAATAAGCATTTTTTATACCTTAATACACACGAACACCACGTGCTTTGTATTCAACAGGTATACTAGCCACTCCTGGATATCTCCACTTCATGGTTTGTTCCAGTTTCACTTTTAAGTTTTTTTAAATCTTGGTTTTCATAGCATCATTTAGAATAATTAATATGTTGAAACTTGACTGAAGGTCAAAGTAGGTTCAATGAAAAAAAACCCCAAAACAAATTATTTTTGACAAAGACAAAGAAGAAACTAGATTGCAATGTTTAAAGTATTATGCCAAGTCTATTAAAAAAATTGTATCTCTTGATTGGAATTGTAAGAATTTTAAGTAAAAATTGAAAATTTTTCTTTTTCAATGAAGAATAACTTGATGATTTATTACAAATAAATTGTTATAAATTAGTAATGGAAATTAAAAAAGTAGGCTAAATTTTATTAAGATTGCATGAGGTCACTATTCTTCCTCTAAAGTCTCCCACAATAATTTAAAAAAAGGTTTATAATTGCAATTGAGATTGATTTGTGAGAAGCAACAATCAGGGTTCAGTTTCATTTCTTTGGATATCTCAAAGTTTTCTAACAGGTTCATAAGTCTAAAATTTTTATTTGGGATGTTATGTAAAATTTTACTGTTTTTGGCAGGAGAAAATGAATGATTATTAAATTTAATGTTCTTTGATTCTTTGAGCCAGAGTTCGCATTGTTCGACCCACATAAGTCACGTTACAATCACCCCAAGACAATTTGTAAATACCTCTTTTGTTTTGTTCATCAATTTTCTCCTTAGTTTTGTTAAAAATGGACTTAATGTGTTTGGTTTTAAAAGAGATGTGTAAGTTACTGATTTTATTACAAAGTACTCTTAATATGGGTCCTAAATAAGATAAAGATCTATAAATGGATGTAGTGTTAAATTTGTTTTATACATTAAAAGATTGGTTTAGTATATTTTTGAGTATTGATATTTTAATGATATTATCTACAGTAGAAGGAAGAAAACCGTTGTTCTTTGCTATTTGTTTAATAATTGCGATTTCTTTATCATATTCTAATGTAGAACAAGAAGAGAAAGAATTAATTTTAATGGTTAGATCTAAAAAGTTGATAATGTTGTTATTGTCTAACTCCAAGCTAAAATTAATTGCAGGATGTATTTAATAACTCCTTCTATAAAGGCTAAAATATCATCTACATATCTACTTCTTCGTCTTCGCGTGCCATATCAGAATTATCCGACGTTGGCGATCACCATTGCGAAGGCTTCTCGATCTTCTGCAATATGGAATAATTCTCCTGCATTTGATATCTGTGTCTATTCTCGAATGATTTTTAACCAAGAAACTTGTTTTCTTCCTACACCTCTACGGCCCTCTATTTTGCCTTTAAGGATCAGTTATAATATTTTATATCGACTTCCCCTTACTATATGTCCCAGATAAGACATTTTTCGATGTTTAACAGTCTTTAGCAGTTCTATATCTTTGTTGACGCTCGTTAGTACTTCTTCATTAGTTTTCCTTGCTGTCCAAGGTATCTTTAGCATTCGTCTATGAACCCACATTTCCAATGCTTCAATTTTGTTCATGATCGAAACTTTCAGCGTCCACACTTCTGCACTATACATATCTACACTATAAGATTATTTGTCACTCACTCGCTCTCCGAGTGACGTTGCGGGACCGAATAAGAAACGAAGATCTGCGAAGAAGGACGAGTATTGCTGATGTTGTGGAACGCATAGCGGAACTTAAATGGAATTGGGCAGGCCATGTAGCGAGAATGCATGACTCACGATGGACGAGTAAAATTACACATTGGAGGCCAAGAGTAGACAAACGTAGTAGACGAAGACAACCTACACGTTGGGCTGACGATATCAGACGTATCACCAAAAATTGATAACAAAAAGCACAAAATCGTAAAGAATGGAAGAGTTTAAGGGAGGCCTATATCCAGCAGTGGACGTGATAAATGAAGGCTGGATGATGATGAAGATTATTTGTGGTTGGGAATGAACAAAAGTATTTTCAAGAGAGTCAAGAAAAAGATCTGCAAGTAGGAGGGAGAGTGGATTTCCCATTGCTAAACCTTCTGGTTGTGTATAAATTTTATCGTCAAAGATAAACAAATCTTGGGAAAGGCAGAATTGGAGTAGAGAATTATTGAGGTCGTTGGTTTTTGCGAGTAAGAAATTATTGATGATTGGAATGGTGCCTAATCTGGGAACATTAGGGAAAAGATTTGTTACATAGAAAGAGACAATAGTAAAGTTATTTGGAAGAGTAATTGAAGAAATTTTTGAAGTTAAATCTAAAGCGTTGGTGACAGTATATTTGGGAGTGTAATTAATTAGTTAATCTTAATTAATTAATCTTGGAGAAGAGTGTTGATAAGTTTTGCTAGTGGAATATTGACAAAACTAACTACGGCTCTTATTGCAACATTAACTTTATGAATTGTTGGAAGACCCATAATTTTTAGAATTAGAAATGTTTGAAAATTTTAGGTCACTTATAAGTTTGTTCATTGGATTTTTGTTTTAATTGGAATAAATAAGTTGTTGGATAGAAAAGATTCTAGTTTGTTAACGTAATCTGTATTGTACATGATTAGAAGACAATTTCTTTTGTCAGCTTTTGTTATTATAAAATAGTAATTTCATTAAGATGTCAGAAGAAAATAGCTTCAGAACAATATAGGTTTTGAAGATTAGGCTGTAATAATGGAAATTCCATAGTAACCGGTCAATGAAAGTGATAAATTTTATTGATCTTATGAGAATCATAGAAAATGGCAAAAATCGCGCAACGTTTATTTATTTAACACCTTTATAAAAACTGATTTCATTTGAGGTAAAATGCGAAATTTTTGATAAAATGAAATGACTTCATTTTCTACAGCGTACAGATTCTTGTTAAATCGATTTTCCCCCCATGTGAGAGGGGGTTTTAGGGCGAAGCCGGGGATAGGAGTGGTAAACTATTATGCATATTTTTTGGGATCCCGAAATTGACATTCTCAGAAAAATTCAGCTTGTTCGTAAAGTCCGACAAAGTTTAGTTTGGGAATATGACTCACAACTCGACGATGCGCAGTGATTCTTGTTTACTAGTGTTACCATGGAAACGGCCAGTTTGCTGTTTGCCAGTGTCGTAGTTGTGTATCGCAGAGAGTGTTTGACTTGTTGATTTGATCGTGTTGGATATTTTATTATTTTATTTTAGATTAGTGCTTAGTATATTGGTAGTAGTAATTAGTAAATTATTAAGTCATTTAGTGTATTTATAGTGTGTTAAGTTTAGTTATTAATAATAGTTATTTAATAATAACAAATATCAAAAATGTTATATACGACTTCTACACCATCAAGAAAAGATCACCTACAATTAATGGTAAATAGTTTAATTAATGGTAAATAGTTTAATTTACGATAAAAAATTTTGTCATCGTAAATAAAATAGAGTAAGTAAAATTATAAAACAATTGTTTGTTTGTACCCATCTAGAACGAAATCAAAGTTTTCAAGTAAAAACACTGATATAGATACATTTTTAACAAAAACGGTAGATGCAATTCCTTACAATTTTACTTACTTAGAAAACAATATTTACTTTTCAAATATATTACCTATTTTTATTTATTAAAGATATTTATCAAAAACTAAAGAACAAAGAAATGTGATTTCCAGGGTGAAAGGAATCATTAAGGAAAACCATAATTGGATTAGGCTTTAGGTAACACAGTAAAATAATTATTCAGCTGAACAAATAAAACTGTATAATGGATAATGTATTTTAAATTGATATTTTATTGGCATCGTTTTAGTTAAACTTATGATATGAATTATTATAAATATGAATTATTATAAATATGAATGAAAGTGTCTTTTCAAAAGTACTAAATATTTGGATAATTCATTTCGATTCAGGTTTCCGAAAAACTAAACAAAAAATGAATCTCTCCAAGGTTACATACGATTCTACATAATTTTTGTTTTTAACAAATGAATTGTTCTCACTTCTGTATGTTGTGATACATTTGAAATTTAAACCATCATACTTTTGAAAATATATTCTTCAAATTATCTCGAACAAATTAAAGGTGGAGAAAAACCGAAGACAATAGGAGTGTCCTAATGGAAAAATATGAAATTCGTTTAAAACGAATAGAATATTTAAAGAAGCTAATTCAATTTCGATCTGAGGGTAGAACTATAGTTTATACCGACGAAACATATATACACAGCAGCCATACTCCACCATACCACTGGGCAGATCAAAGCGGAAAAACTTTAAAGAAACCAATTTCTAAGGGTAAAAGGCTGATTGTTGTTCAAGCTGGAAGAGAGTTAATTTTTAAATCAGGTACATGTTACAGATGAGATTTAATTTAGACAATTATTAAAAAGTCAATTTTAATAATAATAATGTAAGCCATAACTACTTTCATAATAAATCACATTCTATTGGGCCGTCTATGAAACTAATATCGAGGCAAAAGTTTTTCGGCAAAAAGTTTTTTGCCTTTCTTGCACCTTAATTTTATGAAGTGGGTCAGAAGTCAGCTTATACCTAACTTACCTAAAAATTCGGTCCTGGTAGTTGATAACGCATCCTACCATAATGTACTAATCGAAAAAAATGTGACGTCTGCTAGCCGTAGGGATATTATGGTAAAGTGGTTACAAGAAAAAAGTATTCCCTTTCAAGAAAAACTAACCAAACCGGAATTATATAAAATTATACTTATATATTATAAGCCAATAAACCACGTTTTCCACCAGTTTATGTATTAGAATATGAGCTTGGACAACATGGACATCAAGTACTTCGCTTGCCTCCCTATCATCCGGAGTTAAACCCTATCGAAAAAATATGGGTTTTGGTAAAAGGTAGAGTGGCCACTCAAAATACAACATTTAACATAAATGATGTTGAAAATATAACAAGAATAAAATTTTTAGAAGTGTTAATAGAAAAGTTGGCTAATATATGTAAACACGTATAAAAATATGAAAACACTCAAATCGCAAAAGGACATTTATTAGACTCTACGCTGGACCACTTACAATTTTTTATTAATACTGGTTTATCCGAAGAAAGCCTTTCTGATAATGAAGATAGTGATTAAAATTCCGAAATAGACGTGTTTTTGTGTGATATTCCTTTGTCATATAACAAAACATATAAGTCTTTACAATCATTACTGTTTAGAAAATAATACATTATTTAATAAGTTAAAATAAATTACTTATTTTTTTTGTGTTATTGAAACCCTTCCTTCCTGGCAATGTTAATAAATTGTAAGTATTGACGAATTTTTTATTTATTAAAGTACTCCCAATAGTTTACTCATTATTTTATCGAATGCCTGACTATAAACTTAATAATTATTAAAAACTATAAAAATAAAAATTGACAAATTCATTCTCACTTTAATTGAATATACTTATAAAAATTTATTTTAAAGCTACCGGTTTCCGTCCGCCACTGGTAGAAACGGTCCGCCCGTCTGCGCTAAACACTACGTCACATTCCCAACCTAAAGTTTGTCGGACTCTACGATTTGTAGAGGTTCAGTGGCATTTTCGTCTCTGACGACTGGAGTATAAGCTCGTCTGTATTGGTTCTCCTAAATATACAAAAAAACGGGTGTGGCAGTCCAGTGGGACTGCCGGTGGAAGTTACACTTCTTAACACGCATTCGCCGTTACAAATTTATTTGATAGTCAATCTGCACAATCATTACATATGTAATTCTATAGGTAAGACATAGCAGAAAGAGAAACAGAATTAATAACAACTTACTAACAATGAAGGATTGAATCAATATTTTGATGAAAATGTATATTTTTATTTTCATATATGTATGAATGGAGTTGAATGCAAAAATTTTTTACACATACTCTGCAGTATGTTGTATGTACAAAATTCATTGTTTATTTTGTTATTAATATAATAATACAATACAAATTAAACTGCAATATTCATAAGTATTTAAAAATGACAATAATATACATAAAAAAATGCACTACAATACAGTGCAACATAATTCCATATAATAATAGAATACGTATTAAAATGCAATATCCATAAGTATTTAAAAATGACAATAATGTAATAATATTAATAAAAAAGTCCTCCCCGACTAGGAATCGAACCCCGGTCTCCCGCGTGACAGGCGGGGATACTGACTACTATACTACCGAGGACATGACACAAACATATTTCAAAATTGACAGTTCTGGATCATACAGTGATTTATTGAGATTATTATTTTGAAATACAAAAGACTAATATAATTATGAACATTTAATAAATAATACAAAACATATTACATAAATAATAATATTAATAAATATTTTATTATATGTAAAATATTATATGTATAAAATATTATATGTATTATAATATATATAATATTAAATTATATATAAAAAAGGAACATTTTTATATTCGAGAGAGGAAGAGAGAGAAAATATATCTTCTGTCTCTCTCTTACTCATTATCTTACATATGTAATGATTTCACAGATTCACTCCCATACAAATTTCCAACGTGGAGCGCGCGTATAGAAGTATAACTTCAAAAATATGAAAAACCTTTATTGTATATTTTTTATTTATGTGTGTATTGTTTATTGTGTAAATTATTTGTAGATTTATACGATTCTTTTCTGTTTCAGGTTAAAACTGATCAACGACTTTACTGTTAATTTTAGTCAAAACATGTTAATGTCGCAAACATATTTAATCACTTTAGAAATTTGTCAATTGTCCTAAAAGGTGGGACAAAAAATCGTTCTAAAATCCTTACCCTCAAAGTTATACTTAAATTGTAACATTTTGTAAATACGACAAAAAAAGTTACATATAAAATGTGATAGTGTTATGAAATCATTGAATTTATTTTAACGTTTTTTCAGTTGTTCATTTCAAAATTTACCAACAATAGACAAAGCAACAAGATGAAAAGTAAATCACAGATTAAAAAAGAAAATATCACTAAAGAATAAATTATTATAAATAAATGATTATATTTATGCTGTAGTTTGTTTCAAAAGTATGTTCCTTGAAAATTTATAAATTCTTAATAAAATTCTTATCATTATTCATACAGAAACATTAAAAAATTGTAATATTACATTGAGATTAAAACAGCATAGTCGCATCATATAGTTCAATGTTATTAAAGATACTGTAATAAAAATATATCTCCTTTGTGCTATATCTGTTGAAATTCGTAACCATCATAATAAATCCTTTCAAATTTGGAATATCTATGAGATTGTTTTCGTAAGTTTTTGTCCAGTCTCTTTTATTTTTCAGCCACGAAATCCCTTGATATAAGCTTCGATTTGCGTCTTAAGTATAAGCTGTAGATATTCGTAATCTGACTAGCGATATGTCCGAGCTAGGCAGTTTTTATTATCTTGAACTTGTGTTGACCAGTCATTGAGGAGTATTCATTTCTCTTGTGACTTCTGCATTAACATTCGCTTGTATATTCCATAGAAGAAAATCAGTCAGAAGTAACATTTCAGTGTTCGGAGTCTTACATGATAGCAAACTTCGGGCAATGTTCATAAATCCAGTCCTTGATTCATTTCCTATTCTTATTTTCATATTTATTTTCTAGATATATGTAGCTATGTAAGCATTGTTACTTTTATTTTACCTTCCTCTAATTGCGAGTTTTACAAGTCCCATTTTGGCATTAGCTTTTTACTAGAAATTCATCAGTATCTGCAGATGTTCTTTAGATTCTATCAAGACTACAGTACCATTCGCATGTCTAAGTTGTTGATAACAATTCTATCATTTTTGACTCGTTCTGCAGGTGTCTGCAACCTCGTCGCACTCCTTTCCAAAAATGTTTGTTTGTCATATATCCCAAAAAAAGTAATAAGCTCTTTTAAACAGCGGTCATTATTATATTCTAATTAACAATCTATAATAATAAAAATGTATGGCTCAAACATTGGTTTATCCTTCATAAATATGTTTAAATATTATATATACTTTTCCTTAATATTTTATTCTTAAATATACGATTCCAAGCTATACAAGGCTACTAGCTGTTGATAAATTAAAATATGTTATTACAATAAAAGCTGCCCTTTTTGTTTATATTTACTGGAACGACATGTGATTCAACGTATTCGGACGAATTTGTGTGAGACTACTAATTCGTTATTTGATTCAAAACATGGTTAATATATGTCACTTTGTGTGACATTGTTAATTTTCTATGTATGTGATCTATATAAAATTGCTCACTAACCGTATGGCTGAAACAAAAATCGTAATGGTCTGTATTCTTAGATAAACTTTCGATTAGAAAGTTAAAGAAATCATTAAAGACGTAGACACAAATACGACATACGAGTAAAAACGATGGAGAAAAATACTAAGTGGATTGCGGGATAAATAAGAAATTGAAGCAATTATATCCGAGCGCAATTCTTATAGAAATTAAGATGGAAAATCGCCAAGGTCTAAAATACCAAATTGGTTGTAAAGTCGGTCATATGTGGAATGTGATATTTGATATAGAATGTGACATCTACACATAATGTGATATTTTATGTAACATTTGACGTTCTACGTCAAATTCCACATAAATGGTTCTGTGTCAAATGTCACATATTCCGTCAAATATCACATAAAATGTCACGTTCAACATATGAGCGACTTGCGACAAATTTGGTAATTTTTATTATAATTACTTTCCATGTCCCGACTATTTCATCAAATCTTATACTACCAATATTTTTCTTCGCTTGAATGGTCTTGTCATAACTAATATTAGGTCAAGGAGACTGTGTTCCTGCGGACAAACCAATAAGTGCTCAGGATTTTGTATTTCGCCATACTCACATCTGTCCTCTGAATACACCTATCTTTAATTCTGACTTCAATCACGACGTGGTGGTTCTGAGTCTCCTAACTGATATGGTATTTGTTAAGTCCATATGGTGTAGGGTAATTGATAACCTGCAGCCATCTCTTATTTTGGATGTATGGCTTTAGCTAGCATGCAACATTTTCCTCCAAAGTTGAATACAACGGCGTTCAGCAGGGGTTTTAATTGTAACCGTGGAATTCATTCAAATTCTACGAGATTTATATTTTGGTGAATGCCTTGCTAGATAAAACATGGGATAACATGGGTTGCCATCTTGTTTCTTCTCAATTTCAGAAATCGCTTTCTTTCAGATGTTTGTAGAAAATTGTGAACTGGAATAAGTTTTAAACTTCCAGGTATTATCCGACCAGTCTTCGGCGTGATCAAACTGATAAGTGTGAGTGTAACGTAGCCAAAACGAAGTTGATTAGTCTGTTTCAGAGAAATGCAAAGCCAGGGCTGAGGTTCTTAGCACAGTGGGCTAAACTCAAGTTATTTCAGTGATCTTACCAAGTATGTTATTCCTTGAGGAAAATTTTGCTTTTGTGTTTTAGCAAAGGCTTTTAAAAATAAAGAGTGTGGTCCCAAATTACTCCCAACTGTACATCTTCCTCCTAGCATGCATTATCATAAATCAAATGTCTTTTTGTAGGGTGGTATAAAAAGTCGTTAGTGTAAATATTATAAAGCATAGGTAAGCACATTCCCTTAATGTAGATTTCTCGAATTACGAAGTAACGTAGAACCGAAGATTCTGAAGAATGCATTGAACAAGTACATCATTCCGAAGTCGTGGGTAATATTCCTCTCCTCATCTCCTCAAAGTCATTCTCAATATGCTGCACAATGTTCACGATTTGCTTGCAGCAAGACTTTCCAGCTGTAAAAGTTTCACTTCCAAAGTTCTTTGATATGTTCAGTCCTAATTCATTCAATCTAATTAAAAATATTGCTGCTATTTTTTCGCAAGGAGAATGATCGATATAAAAATAATTGCCATTGCCTGCATTCAAGAAAAACATTAAATGTCGAAAATGTTTAGAAAGGATGTCAAAATTTAATAGTAATCATCAAGTCAACAAAATTACTTGGTTAACTATTAGTACACAAAAAAATTTGTATTAACTCGAACAATAGTACCATAGTAGACCAGTTGTTAATTGAAAAAACGTATTATAAAATATTAAAAGATTATAGTATATAGTGGCATAAAACTTCGCAATTTGTTTTATGTTAACGTTTTTGTGATTTTTAATTTTCATTCTTGTTGCTTGACCTACACATCTTCAAATTACAAAGACCAGGTTTCTGTAACTTTTGAAACTTTTATTTTTACCACGGTTAAAACTGTTTTATTCCATTTTTTCGAAAAGTTCTTTGTTGAGATTAAGAAAAGATAAAGAAGAAAAATTAGGAAAAAAAATACTAAATTATGTTTATTTAAAAGTTTTGTTTAAAAATCCTTTATGAAAGGTATATAATTAAAAAACCCTTTTGGAGCTGCATCACAGAACGTTTTCGAACTGAAAAGTTCATCATCAGTATATTACCAGTTGTACATGAGTCAAGTTACTAAATATTTGGATAAAAACCCTTAAAACGGTAGAAAAATTAACTATGTGTTGCATTTTTGTAGAAAAAATGGTGTAGTGTTAAAATTTTTAACAGATACCCTGCATGGCAACGTCAGACTCCCAATAGGGGTTGCTGCTGGCCCTCAGCTATTTGTTAAAAACTTAACATCACACCATCTTTTCAACAAAAATGGAACAAATAATAAATGTTGTACCATTTTAAAGGTTTTACCCAAATATTTAGTGGCTTGACTCATGTACATCCGGTAATACACTGATGATGGACTTTTTAGTCCGAAAACGTTCTGTGATGTAGCCCGAAAGGGTCTTTTTAATTATGTACCTTTTATAAGGAATTTTTAAATAAAATTTTTGTGATTCATGATATACAGTCAACTACAGGAATTTCATTTTCCTCGTGGATTTTAAATTATGTTTGTTCATGGGGCAAATTCTGGATTAATAACCAAACAGTCGCAAAAATTTAGTATTTGTACTTGGAATATAAACCAGACTCCTTCAAGTTCTGTACGTTTCAGAACTATTACTACCCTATTCGAATGACTCGACTGTGAACTTGCTCATACTTAATAGGTTTATAGTTTGTATTTGATGTACTTTATTGTGACAATCTTGGATGCACATCCGACGTGTTAAATGTTGCAATAAACAAAAAAAAATATTTTTATCTTAACCCTTAGCGGTGACAGTCATTGGTATAAAGGGGTATAACGATCGTTGTGATTGTTATGCACCACAATAAGTTAATTTATTAGCTAAGTCAACGGAATATTACTGAACAATAAGCAATCACTTGTTAGAAAAAATGTAAGTAGATACCTTTATAATTTTTCTTCTAGAAATCAAATTTTTTGATATGACAATGATTAGAACTGGCTTTGGCATCACGTTTAAGATGTTAGGCGATCTATAAGGAAAATTATGTGTAGAGCTAGATTCACAATAGGCATGGCGGTTGCCGCAAAGGGTTAATTATTTTAACTAAAATATATTCGGTCTATATACTATTATACCCTCCTTTGAAAAAAGTTTAAATATGTATAAAAGTGGTAAAATTGCATTACAAAAGTTACAGTATCCTAAGACTAACTAAAATGGTTGTTGCATTACTTAGTGCGTGTGATCAATTAATTCGTCGACTGAGAATTAGGGTTATGGGGTCATAAGAATTGAGTTTTGTTTTTTAGAAAGTGAATTTTAATTTTTTGGTTTGGTGTGTTGGAAACTTTTGTTTAATTTTGGTGTTTTACTAGAGTAATGGCAACCAGTTCAGCGATATACAATTTGTAAACATTACGATAACGTTAAAAAAATGTAAATTTCTGGAACTGACTTGTGTTCTTAAAACATGAAAGTTTTCTTCGTGGTTAAAATTGTGTGTGAGAATTTGTAAGTGAAAATAATCGTCAATTTTTGTCTCCTCGAAAATAATTTTAATCTCGAAGAAAATCTTCCTACAAAAACATTCCTGATGTAGTCGATACGTACTGAGTCCACTAAATGCTCAGATTTATTTTCGAAATTGGAGGAAAATCACATCAGAAACAACTTTAAAATACCTAGAGATAGAAATAATTGGATAATATATATGTGCAAAATATCTTAACTTATTTTATATTTATATGTTTTTAAAATTATATTAGAACAGAAATTTTAGCGGAATTAAAGATTTCGACATGCAATAAACCCACACTAGAGATGAATATGTGTTAATTATGGACATTTTAACTGACTGTAAGAGTTCAATACCCAAATACAGAAAAAATTGTCATAGCAAGTGCACGATACCCTTCGTACACGCAATTCTTTTTCAAAACTGTTTGAACTGATTCCTTTAAAGTCCCTAATGATTCTTATATTTCGAGGTATGTCATACGTTAATCTTCATAGATACGCTTGCGCAGTCCATCGACATTTTTATGAGTGACTGCTGTTTTTGAGATAATTGCTCTTAAATAGTCGCTAAGATTAGTGCATCCATTTATGAATTCTCTATGTCAACGAGGAACTGTTCACTTAAGTGGTGATTCATTACTGAAAACAGATACCAACTGGATAATTATATTTGAAAATTATAAAATAAATATTGTGCGAAAATGTTCACGGTTTAATTACGTTTTTCGACTAGCTCGGCAACCTTGATAATAGTTTGTAGCTCCAACACTACAAGTATCGGACTGAAGTTTGGGATTTAGAATTACTAAAGATGTAGATTAATTTTTATGACTGAGATTTGATAATTGGCGCCTTCTATGCACTATTATGCAAAACATAAAAGACACGCTTCGTTACTTTATTGATTCAACAATATTCAAAGGAGTACATAGCAGACAGAAACATATAAGTACTGTAGAAAGATAATTGTATATTTTGTGTGTAATAATAGTGGAAAAAATAATAAAATAAACCAATATAATGGTAAACGAATATTTTTGGGAAAGTTTAAGATGTTGTGTGGGTGGTTTAGGATACAGGGTGTTCAAAAACTTACGACGCAAGTAAATATACAGTAAAACACAATGAATTACTCAAATTATCAATTTATTCAACAAAAAATTCAATCAATCCAATCATGTTTGCAAACACACGCTAATATTTCACCTGTAAAAGAAGCAGTGAAAGTTATTCCGGTTTTTAAATCTGCGAAAGATTTTGGAGGGATTCGCAGAATCCCTTTGAAATTATGCAATCGCCAAAAACATCTGCGAGTAATGTCCACAAACGCGAATTGTAGGAGCAGTGGCACTTCTTGTTGAAAATATCCATTTTTGTTATTTTACACCTATCTATGATTGCAAGATTCCAATGCAATATCGTTGGGTGTCTATCGGTTCATTTACAAATATGTGTCCTGACATCTAAAAATTATAATCCAACCTCTAACAGAATGACTTAGTTCCTCAATAATACATTATCAATTTACAATTCAGCAGACGAGAATTTGACAAGTTGATTTGACAAGAAAGTTTCATAGAAAAATTATTGACCAATATCCGATGTCTAGAAATGACAATCACATATGCAATTTTCATAGAATGAAGTGCTTCCTAGATTTCCAGTACTCCGCAGACGAGAATTTTTCGAGTGTATGTACCCGGGTAAATTAAACCACGCCTGTGCTGTGAAAAACATTTATCCCATTTTATTGAATGAAATTATTTAACTATTCATCATACTGCATTCTCTTGAAGTGATCAGAGGTTTCAATTGTTGGACCACAATCACTTTGTATAATATAATGATGTGGATCCTTCCAACACTAACATCACTTTCCTATGCTGGTTTTCCCATTTACTTTTCGGATTTACAGTAATTTATCGTTTGTAAAAACACTAAAACGCCCAATTTTTGGTGTACTTGTCACGGAAACCGTACTTTATTAATTAATTCTCTCACAGTATCGCGATGTAATGTTTTTGACTTTGGTAAAACTGCGTTAAATTTTTGAAGAGCTGAGTCTATTTATTGGCAATTTTAAAGACTTGTCGTTGTACAATAAATGTCGTTGTTCAATTGGTAGTTTTTTAACAGTGACAAAACGAATAAAATAAAAGACTATTCAAAAACTTTTAGGTCATGTAACAAGATAGTTATTACTGGCGTTGGCCAAGATAAACGAAACAGTAATGTTGTCTGGGTCAGCTAAACCCAAACGAACCATATTTTGCGGCGCTTCTGTAGTATGGGACCGCTGTATTTGGAAAATAAAAATATTGAATATACTATTGTAGTAATAATTTGCAATGAACTCGAAGAAAAAAAAGATACAGACTATAAAAGCCACTCCATAAAAATTAAAAAATATACTTCATCATGTAATACGTTATGGTTTCACAAAATAGTGTTGGTTTAAACAATTTTTAATATTTTGTATATATATTATCTTATCTGAGAAACTTTAAACGATCTATGCTTCCTTAAATGAATTTAATCGTAATAAAAAATCTAGTCTATTAATATTAAATGTACTAAAAAATTAAAATCAACAGTGGTAATCGGGTCATTTTTGCAACACATTTTGTGGTAATAATAATTTGTGAAAAAATTGTAATTATGTATAAAAATGATTATATCACAAATAAAAAGTTGAAAGAATGACCATAGGCTGGAATTTATAGGCTGTGGTTTTAGATCTTGGTAGGAATATTTTGAATTTCTTAGGTTACTTATATCCTTAATCAAATATTGTTTCTTTCGGAGAATTAATTTAAATATCGGTGTAAGCTGATTCAAGAAGCAAAAATCGAGACTGTTCGTATTACGAGATAACTTGAAGTTGTTTCTCTTGTGATTTATGAGTAAATTCGCCACGTGTACGTAAATTTATGTTTTGGATATTTTGTAATTATTTGTGATATTTTTCACCTGTAGGTTCTTGATTTATTTCTACTATTATAGTGTTAACTTGAAAGAAAGAACCCTTCGGTGTTAGTTGGTGTCAAAATTTATTTCACTAATAAGAAAACTATTATATAATAATTCCGTTATCAAATTCAAGAATTGATAGCTTAAATTTGTGTCCTGTCTAAACTTAATTTATTTGAATATAACGTTTTCCGTCTAGAAACACATAACTAAATAAAAAACAATAAGAATATTTTGACAAAGATTTTCACTTGGAAAGTCGAAACTTCAATTAAAAATTGGTTAAAATTAAACATTGTCTCGTTTAAAAAAATTTAAAAAGGAAAAAATAAAATAATTATAATTTCAAACTTTTACAAAATATCCAATACAGTTAAAAGGTTATACTGAAGTTATGTTAGTCGGTGGATTTCTCCATTTGGGCCGGAATTAATATCAATTGCCAAATAATTTGTTAAATCTAGATTTTCTCTCTGTAAAAATCTTATGAGATGATTTTGTAAATACAAAAATGTCATTAATATTGACATACATTTTTGTTTTGAAAAATAATTAAATGAGCAAGAACATACAAAGTTTTAATTCTCCTTTTTCACAATTTTCCCTTCCTATTAATAAGTTATTGTAGGCTATTAATTCTGTCCAAAAAAAGAGGACTAAAAGAAACTACAACGCCATAATGCCGGCATGCCTGGTTGCTCCAACAGATCTTAAGCTCCAGCTCAGCTTATAGATAGGGCAGTTTTAAGTCTCACTCACGTTGCACCATAATAGATTCTTATCTAAGTATGTCTTAACTGAGACGAAGTTTAAGATGCAATCCACGTGGTAACTTTGTAACTTGTCAATTGAGTGACGTTTGGGTTAGGTAGCTAGTACAGGCAAACAAAGACATCATTGAAAATATAACCAGTAATTCAGTGAGCAATACGGAAATGGATGAAGTTTGTAATCATATCGCAATTCAGTTTAACGAAAAGGTAATTTCTAATATAATATATAATTTGATATGTAATTAGTGTGTTTTGTAACGTCTATTCGTATTAAGACCAGGACGTTAAGCAACACCCCACTGCTGGAAGAAACGAGGGGAGAAATTCTTCGAATATCCCTAAGGATATTCAAGAGAAAAACGTCCACCGTTCCATCCATCAGAATGGTGCTCTGCCCGACTGCTCAGTTCTGGGTTCGTTCCCTGTTCATTCTCTCCCCACACCAATCCCAGAAAGGTACAGGAAATAAAAAAAAACTTACGAAGTCATAGTAAAGGTATATATATATTTATTAAATAATAATAAACAGAATTCATATTATTTATTCAAAAATAAATTGCTGAAGAAGATTCTGCCGGTTGCCGGTATAAAATAATTTAAGTATAAAATAGTACTCAGCTTTAGTTCGTTCTGAAGGAGTCGTTCAGTTCTCCAGGAAGGGTTCCGATCTTTGTGGAAGTTAGCCGCTGTCGGTGGTTGTTGGTTGGGCTAAGGGGGATTGTTGGTCTAGATTATAGCAATCATTTTTGTCCCCATGTTGGTAAATGGGTTTCAAATTATATTTTGATGCATTAGTGGATTTAAGGTAGTATGGGTGGTTGCTGATTGTTTCCCCAAGGTAGTGTGGTTGTCTGTTGTTTGCTTCCCAAGGTAGTGTGGTTGGCTATTGCTTGCTCCCCACGGTAGTGGCCGTGTATAGGGCTAAGACACTAACCAATTTGTGTGACTAAAGTTTCATTGTAGAATGATTGTAGTGATATGATTGAATTATCACCAAAATAAATGGCGAATTTATTCTGATAGTTAGTTGGTAGACTTGAGAAAATTTTGTGTTAAATTTGCATCATATATTATTTGTAATTAGAAATAATAGTGTAGCTCGATAATTGTGTTGTAGTGTATTTTTAACTAAGAAATGTTCAACGAGATGAATCTGCCTTAAGAAAGCAATAGACTAATATTAAGCAGGGCCTAAGAAAAAAGGCTGCAGAATCATGACGGCAACTATATAAGATGGGAGACCTCCAAAGACAAAAGATATGGACGAGACAATCATTTTAGAGGTGGTAAATACCAAGACAATATTTATCTGGTCTCGTACAGGTCTATGTACAGGTTATTTTCAATAATAAAAGTAATTATGAAATCATGTTAAAAATACTACAATAAAGTAATGTAAGAAAATTGCAGACAGAATATTACCAAAACCATAATACTAGTGATGTGGTAGACAATAATGCAGAAGACCGTAATATTCAAAACAGAAGGGCAAAACGGCAGTGGGTACAAAAAAGGAGGCCAGTAAAAAGGAATTCTGTTGTAGAAGACGCTAAAGTAGAAGTGTTAAGGCAGAATTGCTGAGACAAGAAATGTCGAATAAAGATAAACTATTTCATCTAGAATATAAACATAAAGAAAAAATATTCAGGTTAGAAAGGCAACTCATAGAAAAAAAAATTAAGAGTGTTTTAAGAGACACCGTTTTAAACAACATGCAAAATAGCTTTTAGCTTTGGTAATCATAGAACAAAGATTTTAGTCTTAGAAATAATTGACATACGTGTAAGAAACCCTTTTGACGTGTACCACCGAATAAATAACGATCAGAATGTCCACTCTCAGATGCAGCCTTTGAAGTGTGTCAGCACCCGATCGCCATATTTTAAACGGAAACAGACTCGAATTGAGAAATTTATGACAAGCTTCGACAGAACTGTAATTTAAATTTTAGAAGAAACATAAAATGTATGTCGTATATGGGGATATAATCTTTGCGTATATATTAACAAGTTAATATAATTCCATGGCCGTTTTATTATAATCAGCCTTTCAGCATTAAGGTAGTACAAACTATTGTATATGTCATACATAATAACATTTACATTTGAGTAAAAAGATATATCCATCGAGTTTAGATTCTAACTCGATTGATATATATGAGTACCCTGATGAAGAAAACTACTAATAACTTCAAATTAGAATAAGGTATGAATTGTTTACATGCAGCAAAAGTTAGTTTATTAGATTCTCTTTCATTATATATGTCAAACAATGGCTAAAGTAAGACATTTGATTTTAGAAAAATAGGTCGAGGATCGAGTTTACCGAAAGTAAAAGCAGAATATAGCCGCAAATATCAAAAATATTTCGGTTTGGCAGTGTTGGCATGTTTTTATAATGCATATGTTGTCTGCTTCAAATATAAAGAGATAAAGCTTTTAAAAAGTACATTTTAATTATACTATTTTATGAATTCTGCAATTTTCTTTCGAGATTAATTACAAACATCTGTTGTAATCTGGCAACTACTGATTTGACATTTGACGATTGTCAAATCTATCTCCTAATCTATCAAAGGGTAATTGCTAAAAGAATTTCTAATAATTAACTGCAATTAATCTCCAAAGAAACAAATATTTACTCATTGTTGTTTTATATAAATCAAAAATTGCCGAATTCATAACATAATATAAACAAAATGTACTTTTCTAAAGCTGACATTATAAAAACAAAAAACATACCAACACTGCTATACCGAAATTTTTTGTTCCATGTTTGACATTTGCGGCTATAATCAGCTTGTACTAAAAGTAAACTCAACTGAAAAATGTTGAACTTTCAATTTCGTCCCCTGAACAATTTCATTTTGCATAGATATACCCTTTTACCCGAGAGCCACGGAATTCTTTCTAGGAATTAATTTCACACCCAAACAAAAAACGTACACAACTACCTAACTTTACAATATATCACAAAAAAGCAGAAGAAGCTCCCGCTATTTTAACTTTTAAAATCCTAACCTAACTTTATTGTTGACAGATACAGAAAGATTTTGAATTTATATCATATATAATTTAATCATGGTAATTTACTTAAAAGAGGTTTTAATTTTGCCAAATATTATTTTTCCTACATTTTAGAGGAGAAGTTCCGCTCCTAGTCAGAAGTATAAAGCCGAAGATACACTTATTAAGAATGTAAACAGTGGGTTTAAGTCTCCTTTTACTTCAAAAAGAACCAGAGATCATTCTAAAGATGCTAAAAATACAAAACGAGCCCCACTTTCACAAGTTAACACAGAAATTATATTTGTGTCAGACCATGTAAGTTCGGAATGAAGTACATCTAGCTAATTGTAATAGTAGCTGCTTGTTTAACCAATAACATTGATGTTATCTACTTGTTGTCTTGACCGTTGCCATTGTCACATGTTTTATATCACTACTTACTTTTTTTTTCAGTTATTTACAATATATCCAATAATATTGTTTTATTTGTATATGTGCTCATTCTCACTGGATTACTTCATTATAAACTTTATTGTAGGTTTCTGTATTCACTATATTTTCAGCAGTTCTATTTATTTCATCATTCAGTTTCACTTTTGTTATACTGTTATACTTTTTCTTTGTCCACTTATGGATACACTAATTCCCAAATAGGTATGGAGCTAGCATTCTTTACTTTATTATTCTGTTGCTAATTTACATTTTAGATATATATTTACAATATAATATATTATATATACAATACATATAGTATATGTATATACAATACAAATTTACTTTGACTACAGACAAGTATTTTCTATAATGTTGTACTTAATAATAATATCACCAATGGTTTACACTGTTTAGGAGGAACTTATTAAAAAATTATCTAGACCTTTTAAATGCCCAGTTCCAAATTATGAAGGATCTAATAGTACTAGAAATTTGGGCATTCGAAGACCACAAGTTAAAAGAGCTCTGTATGATCCCAACACACCAAATGCTTTAGTACTGTATGCTCCACCTGAAATCTCAGAACATGATAAACTAAAAAGTGATAAGTAAGGCCAGACATTTATTTTTTCATTTACTAGCATATTGGTATTATTTTGTTTAATGATTTTAATTTCTAGGACAATTTTAGTACATGTTGTAGTTGATCCTTTATTAGGAAACATTTTACGTCCTCATCAGAGAGAGGTAAGTATTCTTTCTTTTATATTACTTTTTTTTAGAATTGATACGGAATAGATAGATTTTTTTTCTTTTCAGGGAGTAAAGTTTATGTATGACTGTGTGACTGGGGTTCAAATCCCTGGTTCTTATGGATGTATTATGGCAGATGAAATGGGATTAGGAAAAACTCTACAATGCATCACTCTTTTATGGACATTGGTTAGACAAGGACCTGAAGCTAAACCATTAATTGACAAAGGAATCATAGTATGTCCTAGCTCATTGGTTAAAAATTGGAGTAATGAAATCAATAAAGTAAGTTGTGGAATTAAAATGTTTTTATTATGTAGCATGTAACATCTTGATTTCTAATAATCTTTGCTTAGGTAGTAATATATTTCAATTGGGAGGAGGGATTTATTATTGATAATATATTATCATGATAATATTGATTGAAGATATTGTGTCATCCACCTGCCTTTATAATCAGTTAATTGTACTTTAATTATACTACAAATTACTATTGGTTAGTTTATTTTCAAATACCACTGCAGTAGAGAAGACAGCAGTGAACCTTGTGGAACTCCTTGCTGAATTGAAAATGATTGGGAATATGTTCCATTAATTTTCACTATACACCTGGATCTTTTAAGAAAATCAACAACAATCAATAGTAACTAAGGGGAGCAGTTCATCCTGTGAAGTTTTTATAGTAATCCTTTATGCCAAACGGAGTCAAAAGCCTTCTTGATATCCAAGAACACTCCGGCAGTCTCCTTGTAATCTTACTGCCTGTACATTGGATGTTACTATTGAAAGAGGATGTTGATGATTTTTCCTTAAATCCAAACTGGTGTGCTGGAATATGTTAGTTTAATTCTTCATATAATCTTTCTTTGATAGTTTTCTCAAAAATTTTTCCTATTAATGGGAGAAGAGTGATTGGACAGTAATGGACATTTTGAGGTAATTTGTGGTTAGTATTAAGTTTAGAAATAATTATTACAATACCTGTCTTCCATTCATCAGGGAATGATTCATCATACAATAGTCATATATGCTCCTTATTTCTGTATGAATAAAAGAATCTAGTTGCCTGAGGATTTTAAGGTTGATGGAATCTTTACCTGGAGCTATTTTTTCCTTTATATAAAGCTTCGTGATATTCATCTGCTGTGATTACGCGAAGGGTGATGAAAATATTTGGAGTATGATTGTTTTCATAAAAATTTCCAAACCAATCAATCATCTCATCTAAGACATCTCTATCAAAATTATTGTCCTCGCTAAATTCATAGGTTTCTTCAAGGTACTTTGCAAAAGCATTACATTTTTCTTCATCCGTACTATATGACTGGCCAGCATATACTAGTTCTGAAATTTGTTGTCTAAATGATTTATATTTGGACAGTTTTTTATTTCATTCCAGTATGTTTTACTCTTCGTGGAGTTTATATTCTTACAAGCATTTATGTTGTTTAAATTGTGATAGTTTGTAGATATCTTTGTCAAGTTAATGAATTGATTCTTGATATTATTTTGCAGTGGTTGAAAGGGCGTTTGAGTTCATTAATCATGGATGGAGGATCAGATGCGAAAAAGAAACTAACACAATTTATGCAGGGCCAAGGGAGGACAGCGATACCTGTTCTCATAATTTCCTACGAGACTTTCAGAATGCATGCTGATATTCTGCATAAGAGTGAAATAGGACTTGTGCTTTGCGATGAAGGACATAGGTATAAAATAACTTTCCATTGGATTTATTACAAGGAGGCAAAGCTCCATTAATCTAAAATGCTCTTTTTGCTATTTTGTATTACTGTACTAAAATATTTTCTAAACAGTCTATTTAAAATAATTCCTAACAAAATATCGGTATCTCTTGTTTCCACGGGTACTGGAAAGCATTTAGTATTCGGTATTAACTGTTTAATAACATAATAAAATGTAATGTAACCTAATATAACCATAGACATATACAAATAGACTGAGTGCTACAATATAGTTGCGTTGCCCAGTGTGACAGAGAAAAGTAATGCAAAGCAGTCCCTACATCTCTTTCTAATTTGCTGGTTTATAGACCATGTGACCTAAATGACCAATGAGAAGGTCACGTGGTCGATATACCCGGCTCATTAGAAAGATATGCAGGGACTGTTTTGAGTCAGTTTTCTCTGTCGCACTGGGGGAACGCTACTGTATGACAGCAGTCAGTCTATTTGAATTATATGTTTATGAATATAACCATAGACATATTATATTACAAGGTAGAGATTATACTTATATTCCTTTTTTCCCTTCATTCATATGCAGATTCTGTTTGAGTTAGGGCCGAAGGATATAACTGACTCTTTAAAATTTTTTGCAACTGCGAAACCTGTTCCCGCTATGCCCTCAACTTCCGATATTTCATTGCCCATTTGTTTAGTTCCTTCCAAAGCCATAACATCTTTTGTATTTTTTTATCTCATTGGTTAGGTCTTTAAACGCTCCCCCATAAAACGGCCCTCTAATATTCCAGGTCGCTAGTATCATCCCGGTTGAGTATTTTCTCTTTTTAAGCTCACCTATCAGCTCTTGTTTTTCCTCCTTTCTGTTATTTTTCTTATTTATACTTTCCAACTCATTATAACCAGTAATGATTGCCTTGCTTGGGTCGTTTCCTTCTTTATTTTACCACTATCTTTCCTTTTAGTACTAGTTGCTGAAAAGTGTATCGTTCTCCTCGTAATATGTACCCTAAATATGCAGATATGTGTGATACAATAGAACAACGTTTTTCCAGAAGATATACAAATTGAGAGGGGTGTCAGGCAGTGCTGTGTCCTGTCTCTTACTGTGTTTAATGTATACTCAAAGAAAATACTCCATGAAGCACTAGAAGAACGAATTATGGGAATAATAGTGCGCGTTCATTTTTTTATAACAAATGGTTGACAAGGTTGTAGAAGTCAGTGAAGAAAATGGATTGTCAAATTGAAAGTAAAAAAAGGTCAAAAATATAAAGGGAACAATAATTAAAGAAAATAATAAGTACATAGCAGAGATTTAAGTAAGAATAAGAGAAAAGAAAAGAAAAAAGTTTTCTATGGCAGGGAAATTTCTGAGAAATTAAAGAAAAACGTTTCAGCAGATTGAAAGCCTTTAAATTACGGATCTATAGAAGAATATTACGAATAAGTTGGGTGGATAAGGTGTTTTGGGAAGAATGAAAAAAGCTGCAATTAATAAAGGAAGAATACAGGTTAGAAGGAGTCGTGGAAGAAGACGCATCTCCTGGTTAAACATTTTGAGAACTTGGTTTAACTGTACTTCTGCTGATTTTTTTAGAGCAGCCTTATCGAAAGTGCGAATTGTTACAATGATTGCTCACCTTCTTCGAGGATATGATATGGCACAGGAGGAAGAAGAAGGGATTTCTCTTTTATTATGAACACTGTATCTGCACAAGATCGACCTGTTCTGAATATGTGGTGCTCTTAGAGTTGTGTTTAATAGTTTTACGATCTCATTGTTTGAGACGCAGTTTGTTTTATTGATGCAGTAATCTCATTGTTTAGTTACATTAAAAACTTTGACTATGTTTTAGGTTAAAAAATTGTGAAAATCAAACATATCGGGCATTAATGGGACTAAAAGCTAAGAGAAGAGTTTTACTTAGTGGTACACCTATTCAGAACGATCTTTTAGAATACTTTAGTTTAATCCATTTCGTCAACGAAGGTCTGTTAGGAAACGCATCAGAATTTAAAAAGAAATTTGAAAATTACATAATAAGAGGTAAGAGTAGAACTTCAGTATTATTAAATAAATATGTACTTGTTTTGTAGTATAATGAAGCTAAGTCTTATGACCTCCTTTATTTGTATAGCTTGTTATCACCTCAGCATTTTACTATAGAGAAAAATTAATGCAAATTAATGAGAAAAACTAAAAGCTTCGCTTCGCGGACTATATAGTGCTTGTGAGAATGATATAGAGATTCCAATAATATGACAAAGCACCCCATGGTCCTCACTCGCGCCCCTGAGAAAGGTTGATAAAAACAATTATCAGGACCCTTCTAAGGAAACAAAATCAAGACCTTAAGGTAGAAGACTGGCCGCAGAAGATCGACCAGATCTCCTATAAAGCATTGAGGGCTGTCCATTTCAAGGCGTATTACAGACTTGTAAATGTATCCATCAAAATATCAGGGGGCTCGATAGCTCCTATTAGAATCCTGCAGACGAAGTATGGATAAGGGATCAGTATGGTCCCTTTTAGTTAAAAATCCATAATCATAATCATGGACGTACTGCCATTAAATTTTAAGTTTATTTGACATTTTAAATTTAATTTAAAGGTTTTTATACCGTTTTTTTAAGTAGCTTTCTGCAAATGCTTTAATTATCATTGATGATGTTCCGATAGGACCGAAACTGTTTTAAACAATTTTGTAATCTCCACAAGGAATCTACGTTCCTGTATTTGGCTGTATACCATATATTAAAAAATTAATTAAAATCCTTTGTAAAAGGTATATATATTTAAAGTGTTTTTGAAAAAATGTGAGATACGGAAAGAATACAGAAGGTTGAGATCCCCAGAGAACCGCAACCAAACCCTAAGGGGGTTGTGTGGAAGAGTGAAATGAGGACTGAGAGGTTTGTTTGAAAGAGATGAAGAATAGTCTAAGGTTTGGAGGTGCTTTAAATATATACCTTTTACAAAGGATTTTAATTAAATTTTGCAATCCTTTACATTTTTATATTATAATCTTCACATCTCCATATTTATTAATATGTGGCATGGCTTTTAATAAAAATTTAGTTTAAAATGTTTCTTAATATTAATTATTATTTTTAGGGCAAGATTCAATGGCTACAGATCTAGAACGACAACATGCTTCTGAAAGACTGATTGAGCTCACCACTATCGTAAATAAGTGTCTCATTCGCCGCACTGCTTCCCTTTTAACCAAATATCTCCCAGTTAAATTCGAAATGATAATCATTTGCCAGCTAACACCTCTTCAAAAACAGCTGTACCTTAATTATATTAACTCAGAATTAATAAGAAAATCGGTAACCGGTGTGGAATCTCAAGGAAATACTCTTAGTACTTTGGCTAGTATTACTACTTTGAAAAAATTGTGCAATCATCCAGACCTTGTTTTGGATAAGATTTTGGAAGGATCAGGAGGTTTCGAAAAGAGCAGGAATCTTTTACCACCTAAGAACGGACCTAACGATGTAAGACCCGAGCTTTCAGGAAAGTTGATGCTTCTGGATTACTTTTTGGCCAATCTTAAAGCTAACTATAGTGACAAAATTGTTCTAGTGTCGAACTATACACAAACTTTGGACTTGTTTGAGGTTTTATGTAGGAAAAGGTAAGGTCATTTATAACGTAATTCTTGGTTTTTTATTTTCAAATATAATCAAAATTAGCAAAATTTCCTCTTTCCTTTATTGGATTTCTATCAAATCCAATTTCCTTTATATCAAATCAAATTAGCTGTATAAGTCAATAAAATATCATCGTATAGAAAACATTAAATAATTTCCGGGTATTCATCCGTTGAAAGTTTTTTTTACATAAAAGCTTTGTAGGCATGTTTATTGTCGATGACTTCGGTTGGGGAGGTTTTGGGTTTGAGTGCTATAGATTTTTTTTTTTAATTTTGGTGTTGGCTTTTTTGACTAGCGACTTTCACATTGTGTGTAATTTTAGTGTGTTACATTGAAGCTTCCTCGTCCTTCTATTTCTATGTCTTGCCTGAATTATTCTTGTCTTATAGTATGAAATGTCTGCGATCTGTCTGGGGTGTGTTTTATATCATCTGGTTTGTATGTATGTGAATAAATCTGACGAGATTTGCTTGTTCCTTAGACCTACTTTGTGTTCGTCCAGTCTAGCGGAAGTTCGTCGTTTGGTTTGTCCTGTATATTTTTGTTAAAATTCCACAGGAGATGGTGCATACTCCTGGGGTTTGTAATGAAAAAAAAATCCTTTTTATTGTTTACCGTTGATATATTTATGTATTTCATTTTATGACTTAATTCTTATTTATTTTGTTTATTAGGAAATTGCGTTTTTTTTAAATATTACGACTATATTATGTGTAATTTGTAATGTGTGATTAACGAACCAAATTTCTTATGTTTGAGGTTTGATTGAAGTTTATTGATGTATTGAGTATATTACGTACGAACCAAAAAGCGTTTTTGGTTAATAAATTGTGAGCCATAAACCTTATTTATCATTTATAAAATTTTAAGTAATAACTAATTTAAATTTTTTTAGATTTACAGCCGGTTCATTTGATTCGTTCGATCCTCTTTTTGCAAGTTGAATTGCTTTTTCGTTGCCTTCGATGCTCTGGTACCCAGAAAAGCTCAATATTGTTCCAGTCTCCCAGTTTTTTCAGTTCTTTGATACAGTCCCACGCCATCCTAGACGTCACTTTCTGACACGCCAGTGCCTTCAGTGTCGCTTGACTGTCAGACAATATATGGATCTGCTCTTCTTGGATTATTGAAGAATATTCCTGCCCCCCACCATCTGTAGTTTTGGATCCATCTGTATACCAGATCTTACCCTGTTGGTTATGGTAATCCTTGTTTCTCCATACATTCCTGTCTGGAATAGACACCCTATATAAATTCTTAAAAATGTCCTTCGTCGCAGTCCTTGTGATACTCATATTCTCTGTCCCTTCATAGCAAAGTTTTAGTGTTTGTTTTATTCTGTAGGCTCCCAATCTTGCTTCTCTTTGTATTATCAAATACAAGTTATCCCAGTTATCCCCATACAACCCAGATTGGCTTTTGCAGCTGTTTGAAGTATCTTGCCAGTTAGTTCTTGATGACCTCTGCTGAGCCTTGTTGTCTACTGATACCCAGCCAATTGGTGATACAACTATTTGTGATCCACGGAAGTGCACTCTGTAGAGCTCTTCAGCTGTGTCTCTTTCTGTATTGGTATTCTCGCCCTTGTCATTTAGGAGTTAATTGGTTGTGTTTTCTCCTTTGAGTCCACCTTTTGAAGTGTAGCACAAGCTTGAGTGCTTTCAATTTCCTCACAATGCTTTCTTCATGTGTCTCTCTTGGCTTCTCTTCGCTCTGTATCTCGGTCACAGTATATTGGTCTTCGACCGCTACATCTCGAACATTCTGGTGTATTTGTCATCACTCTGAGAGATGCAACCGGTTTATGGGGCACGTTGAAATTAGCTTTATCGTTACAATATATTCATCCCAAAATTAAATCATTAGTAGGAGGTATATTATCCCCAAATATTGTTTTTTTTTCAATTGAAACATTTCATCAAGCTTGAAATATACTAATAATATAAAATCATTGTAAACAGATGCTTTCTGGAATTAAACATAATTTTCTTTTCGTACTTTTGTAGAGGTTATTTGTATGTACGACTGGATGGTACAATGTCCATTAAGAAGAGAGCCAAAGTGGTAGACAGCTTTAATAATCCGGAATCGAAGGAATTTATTTTTATGTTAAGCTCAAAAGCCGGAGGATGCGGTCTTAATTTAATTGGTGCCAATAGACTGATAATGTTTGACCCCGATTGGAATCCTGCAAACGATGATCAAGCCATGGCAAGAGTTTGGCGAGATGGACAGCAGAAGCCATGTTATATCTATAGATTCTTAGCGGTAAGTCTTTCTATTGATAAAAAACCTTCATTCTTCTTAACTTTAATATATGCAAAGTTGTTAATTTTCCCTTTTTTTTTGCTCTCTTTTTTTACTATTTTAAGAAAATAGTAAAATGAAAGATAAAGTTAATAAATGAATGAAATCAAAAGAAATTGAAATAAAATAATTATTAAAAGAAAAATACCAAACACGTGGTATTTTTCCATTATTTCCATTATACCAAACACGTTATAACGTTACAGATCACTTAAATCCGTTTCGCGTGCTTTCAGGGTCCACTTGTATACTTTTATCATAATATAGTATTTTAGACTGATTGAAATTTAAATTTATCATTTTAGGCAGGCTCGATAGAAGAAAAAATCTTCCAAAGACAAGCCCACAAAAAGGCTCTTAGTTCAACGGTCGTTGATATGAACGAAGAAGCAGCCAGGCATTTTAGCGTTGCAGAATTGAGGGACCTTTTCAGATTAGAAGATACAGAATCAGACACGCATCAAAAACTCAAATGTAAAAGGTGCATGAACAAGATACAGATTAAAAATCCACCTGACGAGGCTGATTGTACTGACGATTTAGCACTATGGTATCATTGTTGGGATAAAAAAGGGTTGGCAGATATGGTAAGATATTTGATTTATTCTAGATTTATAAGAAGTGTTAATTATTGTGAAGTTTCTTCGCGCAGTTTTTAAAGCGATCTATTTGAGCGGCATTGAGTAAGTAAATTGTAGCGATGAAGCCACCGAATGAGTGCCGAGCGTTAACCTCGCGATGTTCGTGCAATCGGCTGCATTAGAAAGTTTTGAATCATCGTCGAGAGAGAGATAGAGAGAGAGAGAGAGAGAAAGATACTCGATACTCGAGGAAAGGAATAGTCGAGAGATATATCAAAATGATATACATGAGTTTCGCATATAAATAATTCCGGTATAGCATATTCATATCCACAGCATCTTTTTTAAAGTGAGTTTCTTCGAAATGAATCATTTTTCTCTCAATTCTTTGTTGTTTATGCCCATGACAATCCTGTCACGTAAAGCTTAATCTAATTCAGACTCAAATTCACAAGATTGTACTGATTTTTTTATATCTTTATAAAAATAATCAAAGGCTTCCCCTGTGATTGCGAGTATAAAAAAGAATTGAAATAGAAAATAGTCATACTCGAGTATACAACTTTAATAAAAGTGGAAAATTTTGACAAGGATGTATAAAAAAAATGTACGGTTCTGTCATAGCTTGTCTCAGATTTCTCAGAGTCTGTGTGTCCTTTTATAATATGGTGAGCATTCTCAGAGTGGGCATTCTGATTGTTATTTATTCTGTGTCCGTACATTCGGGATTTTTGTGTATCTGATCAGTTAGTGATTTACCCTTCACATTTAAAAATTGCTGATAATATGTGACTACTTACTGAGGATTTGTTATTTTTTAGGTGTTTTATTACATTCTGTAGTTCTCCTATTTAAGACGATTTTACGATTCCTTTTCACCTTTAGTATTCCTAACACTTTCAGTCCATTACCATTCGCTCTGAGTTGGGCGTGAAATCCCCAAAAGTTACATTCCGAATAGAATCTGCCAAATCTTCTTTCAGTTCACTAAATTAAAAAGCTTTGCTTTAATCGTGAAAGTACAACTATGTCCAGGCCTGGACTCTCAAACAGAACAACATAAAAAATATTAAAAGTTTCGAGATGTGGTGCTATCGTCGAATGCTGAAGATAAGTTGGGTTGAAAGAGTCACAAACTTTGATGTAATGCGACGGATAGGAAAAGACCCAGAAATTTTGTCAACGATCAAACGAAGAAAACTCGAATATTTTGGTCACCTGATGAGAGGACATAAATACGCATTACTTCAAAATATAATGCAAGGAAAAATAGAAGGAAAACGGAATCCAGGCCGTAGAAGAATGTCATGGTTGCGTAATTTGAGAGAGTGGTTTGGCTGTAGCACTAATGAACTCTTTAGGTCAGCTGTAAACAAGGACAGGATAGCCTTGATGATTTCCAATCTCCGATAGGAGTGGCACAAGAAGAAGAAGACAACTATGTCGTAATATTAAAGTATCTAGATGTTTGCATTATGTGTCATATGTATAATATTTATTGTTTAATTCCATATCCTGAAATTATACCTGCTAGTATACAGACAGATTCGCGCACACTGTTGTTTCATCGCCACTATTTACTTAACCAATGAATTATTTAGAATACAAAACAACTTTTAACTACTTAAAATGTTTACACAATTTATTTTGTAGGTTTTAAAACAAATCTGGGATATGTCAAAATACATATCATTTGTATTCCATCAGAAGTCTGCCAAACAAGAAGTCAAAAAAGTTGTGGAAGAAGAAGATCCTGATTATAACGAAAAGGAAGAATCCGATTTTGACGATAAAGATTCTGATTATTCTGATTAGGAACAAATATGTTCATGTCTTTTAAAAAGAATACATTGTGATAGTTTTTTACTACATAGTTTCCAAATAATTGTAATTATAAAACAAAGTTTTCTATGTAAGAATTAGTTGTAATAGATAAAATATATTTTTAAATTTTGTTTAATGACTCATTCGTTTCAAATCGTTGCATGAACAATAAAAATGCATAAAAAGTAGATTATTTGGCTCAGGTAACTGTTGTAAACTTCATCTTTATGACATAACAGAAAGTTATCACCGTTGCCGCATCGCTTTTTGAAACCAACACGAATTTTTTAAGAGAATAAAAAATATCAGAAAGTAGTATGATGCCCAAAAAACGGAAAACGTCAAGATACAACTTTTGTTTAAAAATTTAACAAAAATGTTTTTTCTATGACTTTAAGTTTAGCTTCATCAATATTATTTTTTAGACATATTTTTATGAACAATCTCACATCAAGAAGATCCTGAAATTTGCCACAATTCATGTATTTATTACTTAAGAATGGCTTTCTCAAGAATATATGCAGATATGGTACGTATGATTCGGATAGAATTTCCTTACTAACACATTTAAAAACAGAAATTTTTCTTAAAACGTAATAAAAATATGTCCTTATTCTATTAATTATCAAAATCTTCTTAAAGCTTCTGAACTAAGGTAATTTTAAACATATATACTGAAGCTGCTCTACTGAGCTGGAGGTTAGCCAGTAAGACTCTGGTTAGGGTCATACAGACCTAGTTGGGACAGGGGCAGAGTCCCCGACCGGAATCTCTTTGGTAATTCCTTTTATATTTTTATTTCTATAGAAAATGTCACACTGAGAGTGCAGTACGGGTAAGATACGGCAATGCTTTTCTTATGGAGAATAAACGCGCAGGGTTGTCGGTTTTCTCCAGCTGTTGATTGCTCATTGTCTCACAGGACTGGCTTGGATAAAATGCATCTGCCGGCAGTACGAGTAAAATATTTTATATCATGTATACGTATACAGTAGAATAAAAAGGCATTGATGAGTTATTGACAACGAAAACTATGAATTTTGCATTTAAAACGTCAACATGAGATATACAATTGAATCATATTCATAAGAGTAACATTTGAACACCTCTTTACAAGAACAACATACAATAACTGTAGTTTTAATGTTTTACATAAAATAGAAAAAACCTACATAATTTCTAGGAAAGAATTTGGAAACTTGAAAATGATATTATTTATAGATATTATATATAATATTCAAATTTCCAATTCTTTCATAGAAATTAGATTTTTTCTATTGTATGTAAAATATTAAAAATACAGTTATGTTGTTTCTATAAATAGGTCTTCATTTCTTTTGTAAAACTTCTGCTACAAATTACCATCATTAACATAATCACCTAAATATGGCCATAAACTTGTTTGTCATAATTAGTATTTGATAAACTCCAAGCTTTCCCTATTTCACCCCCTACCCATCCTTAGGGTGAAAGTGCTTTTGGAAAACGAAACTACACTTCAAAATTTAGTCCGAGTTTCAACAGAGAGCATTTAGTCCCATAAGTTTAAATCCGGTGAATTATTTAACGGTTGCGCTAAACTCGTAGTGTTAAATGTGTTGTGTTTTTTACAAAATACGGAACAACTTAATGTAAGTGCTGCTGTAAGACGTACTTCGTTGATGACTGGTGTTAGCGACAGAAGCATTTACAATTTCAAAAAAGAAAAAGAACAGAGTGGAACGTTGAAATCGCCAAAAAAACGTAAAAAACGAGTGTGTCAATCAAATTCTAGAATATTCACATATGACGAGGGTGTAAGAAGTATTCTACGGAGAATTGTTCATTGTGAATTTTTCATGAAAAATTTGCCGCCATTCTTAAAGCATATACATAACTTCATACAAGGTAATGAGAATATACAGCCGTTGTCTCTTTCTACTTTATACAGACTTCTGAAAGATATTGGATTTGTTTATAAGAAACGTGGCCGAAGAAGCATCATGGTGGAGCGAGAGGATATTATTCATTGGCGCCATAATTATTTGAGATATGACATGAGATATGAGATATGTATATGACATTAATATCAAATTTACCAAATAATGGTCGCAGGAATGTCATTGTAATGGACAATGCATCGTACCACTCCCGTAAAAAGAGATTCCCTAACAATTTCTGGAATAAAGCTGCAATCAAGGAATGGCTAGTGGAAAAAGACATTTTTTTCGAGAAGTGTTATTTGAAATCCGAGCTATTAGAAGCAGCGCGTGCTTTTAAAGATCAATACGATAAGTATCATCTTGATGAGTATGCTTCACAACATAATGTTTATATTTTGAGGCTTCCTCCATATCACTGCGAATTGAATCCTATAGAAATGATGTGGAACCAAGTTAAGCGATATGTAGGTACCCATCATATCACTTTTAAAAACGACGAGGTACGCCAGTTGATCGACGACGGTTTCGCACGCGTCACAGCGCAAAATTGGCGCAATTATGTCACTCATGTTGTTGAGAAAACGGAAACTGAGATGTGGACTGCGGACAACCTGCAAGATGACGTAGACCAATTGATAATACACGCGAACACAGGGGAGAGTAGCGAAAGCGAATCCGACATCTCGGATGTAGAGGACGACTTTAGTAGAATTAATTGAATATTTGTGAGTAACCTCGATTATTTTACACTGTATAACCAATTAAATGCATTTACCAGTCCAATCAGAGTGGATGGGCTTTCACCCTGTATATTTATAGCTATCAAGAAATGTAATTTAAAATATATTTCTTAGTTTAATAAAGTATAAATATAATATAATGTTAAATAACTTACACTATAAACCTTATACCTGCTCATCTGGTCAAGTGTGGGCAAGGAAAACCATTATCCCATATGGAATAACACAAGGTTTCGCTGAAAACTACCAGGTTGCTATATCAAGGAACTAGGTAAACTTATGTTGTGTGTAAAAAATGCGAGACTGCATTATGTTTTAACAAGGACAAAAGCTGCACTTCAGATTTCCACAAAAAAAAATTTCATAGTAGGTGTTAAAATTTCGCAGTGATTCAAGTGCGCAACTTGTTTTTTTTAATAACATCGCCGGGATTAAAAAATGTGCAAAGCTTTTTCGATATTCCCGTTCCTGATAATTTTTCACATATTTACAAAAAGAAAAGTTTTTCTTGGATATTGGGCTGGGTGCACGGAAATCGAGTTACCGGAGGTTCCACCCAGTATATTTATAGCTATCAAGAAATGTAATTTAAAATACATTTGTTAGTTTAATAAAGTATACAGTTTTATAATAAAATTCTAGCTAAAAACTTAAGGTCTTTTTATTCAAATTCATGCGTCTTATTTGGCTACTTGAAGGCAATTATTTTATCAATATATTATTTTATAATAAATAACAGAGCCCGGCGTAGAGATCTGGGTATGGTTCTGTGACTACCACTTGGACCTGTTTGTATCGCCAAGCACAAGGCGTGAAATCCGGCAATTGTGCATTTATATATTAGCCGTACTGCACTCTCGGTGTGACATTTTCTATAGACTCAAGATTTCTAAATCCTCCGCCAAAGTTCGCCAGCTCTCTAAGATATCGCTAATGCAATACTTTTTACTTTGTGCCATCCATTCAATTAGCACAATATCCTTGCCTTCGGGCTTTACTATTACACCTCGAGATTGTTGAGCACAGAAGTCTCAGCACAAATCTCACTGTATGATAAGGCAGTTATGGTGTAACCATCGAGCAAAAAGACAAAAGAGGGAATGTAAAGGTAGTGGGGGCAAAAATATTGTTAGACAGGAAGTGCCATCTTGAGAGGCCAAATTAAACAAGGAAAGAGAGTCTTTCCTTGTTTAAGAAATCAAATTTAGTTGGGTTATGTTATTATTTGTCCCAACTGTCACATGAAATCTTATTTATATTGAAGTTTTTTAACAATTGTTTCACATTTTAGACTGTTATCGTTAATATTTAATTAAAATTTTCTCGTCTAAGACACATTCTGAAAACTATTTTATAGCTACTATTAATAAGTGTCGGAAAATTTAAATTTGGCGCATTCGCATTTCCGGATATGTCCGCCATCAGAGGCCACTTTTTGGTCACCTTTTCATAACGATTAGATTCCCTCTTTTGTCTTTTTGCTCGATGGGTGTAACTGTGTGGTTATTTGTCGATTGTGCATGGTTTATCTATGCTGTGCATTACACACCAATTTCCTTTTCTTCTTCTTTTGATGTAGACATGACTGTCTGTTTTTCAATGTGCCTCCAGTAAGTTGTCGTTCCATCGTTTCCGTGGTCTTTCTACTGATCATATATCTATCGGGGAACCGTCTCTTGCTGTCTTTACTACTGTTGTCATTCGGCTTATATGATCATTCCATTCTACTCCTTTATTTCTTACCCAGTTCTTGATGTTCTCCATCTTGCATCTAAGTCTTATATCTGTACTTCTAGCTCGGTCCCATAGTGCTTTGCTATCAATTTTTCTAACTGTTTTCATCTCTGTTGTCTCTAACATCCTTTTTGTCCTCTCTGTGTTAGGTCGTGTTTCTGCCGCGTATGTTGCAACGTTTCAATCAACCAATTGAACGTGACACCAAGCTCCGCTTGGTACTTGTCCCCCATACTATATTATTCCAAAGCGACCTCACTAAGTTATAAATATTTTTAGTAGCCGTTCCATCCTATATAAGCCGATACAAACTTTTATTCGCTCTTTTCAATCATATCACTACAACCATTCTACAATGAAACTTTGGTCACACAAATTGGTTAGTGTCTTAGCCGTATACACGGCCACTACCATGGGGAGCAAGCAATAGCCAACCACACTACCTTGGGGAAACAATCAGCAACCACCCATACTACCTTAAATCCACTGATGCATCAGAATATAATTTGAAACTCATTTACTAACATGGGGACAAAAATGATTGCTATAATCTAGACCAACAACCCCCCTTAGCCCAACCAACAACCACCGACAGCGGCTAACTTCCACAAAGATCGGAACCCTTCCTGGAGAACTGAACGACTCCTTCAGAACGAACTAAAGCGGAATACTTTTTTATACTTAAATTATTTTATACCGGCAACCGACAGAATCTTTGAGTCTCAGTTTAAAAATTTATTTTTGTTTCACATTCATAATTATATGAATTCTGTTTATTATTAATTAATAAATATATATACCTACCTTTACTATGACTTCGTAAGTTTTTTTTATTTCCTGTACCTTTCTGGGATTGGTGTGGGGAGAGAATGAATAGGGAACGAACCCAGGGCTGAGCAGTCGGGCAGAGCACCATTCTGATGGATGGAACGTTAGGCGTTTTTCTCTTGAATATCCTTAGGGATATTTGAAGAATTTTTCCCCTCGTTTCTTCCAGCAGTGTGGTGTTGCTTAACGCCCTGGTCTTTATAAGAATAGACGTTACAATGTCATTATAGGTCTGATGACTGTTTTGTAAATTCTGCCTTTCATTTCTTTCCCGATATTGTTATTTCTCTATATTGTTTCATTCAGACAAACTGCGACTCTGCTCTGTTCACTTGATCTTCCACTTCTGTTTTGAGCTTTCCATCGCTGGATAATGTGATGTCTAGATATTTCAACTCCATCACTTGTTCTGTTATCTGACCTTACAGCCCCAATTTACATCTTGGTAAATTTGCTGTTATAACCATGCATTTTGCCTTTTTGGGGAAATTAACATATTAAATTTTCTGGCGGTTATATTAAAATGGTGCAGCATACGTTGTAAGTCATCTTCATTCTGAGAGAGTAGTAATGCGTCGCCTGCATAGCAGATTATTTTAAGCTGTTTTTCTCAAATGTTGTATCCTTTTTTAGGTCTTACTTTTTTTATTATTTCATCCATAATCAGGTTGACTAATAGAGGACTCAGGGAATCTCCCTATCTTAGCCCATTGCCAGCTTCAATAGGGTCAGTTAGTTCTTCTTCTACTTTTACTTTTATTGTGTTGTATTGGTAGATATTTTCGATCGTTTTGATTATTCCTAGAGGTATCTCTCTTGTGTACAACAGGTGGATAACGTCCTTTAATTTGACCCGATCAAATGCCTTCTTAAGGTCCTTCTTATAATTTCATTTAATTTATTTGTTATTACTTTTGCTGTTCTTTTAGTGTTGTGTTTAATACAGTAATTCCTCTGTAATTTTCCGGGTCCGATTTGTCTCCCTTTTTGAAGAGATATTAGGATGCTTGATCTCCATTCTTGGGGAATTCTGTTTTATTTTATATTTTTTTTGGATTAGTTTTAATAGTTGTTTGGTCAGATCTGGTCCTCCGTACTTTAGGAGTTCGTTCAGTATTCTTTCCTCTCTTGGTGATTTTTTAATTTCCTTAATGCTTCATTTATCTCTTCCTCCTCAATATTTAGTTCTTCGTTTGTCGTCACCTCTGGTGTTGGTGTTTCCTTCTGAATGTGTTTCGTTTTTATTAGTTCGTTAATCTCTTTTCTTTGTCCTCCGATCATTCTCCATATTTCTTTTTGCGTTCCGTAGAAGTCGTGTTCCATCTGTTTTGAGAAGCTCTGCCAGTGTTCTCTTTTTATTTTTGTCTAACTATCGTATTCTCTTAGTGAACCATACGCCGCCCAAGCAAGTGTTCTTCGTCGTTGAAATTCACAGGTCTGATTATCCTTGCTTATTCTGATTTCATAACCGAGATATATGTACTTTTCTGTGAATTCTACCACTGAATTTTGGATAGTTAGGTGTTCGCTGGGAATCAAATTTGTCACAAATTTGGTCTTAATGATATAGGCTTCATATTTATGTCTGATCTAAACAAATATCTTTGTTTTTATAAACAAGTAGGACCAATAGTCCAATATAATGCTTCTCCATTCATCTGGTTAAACAAACTACTTAGTATTTTCACGGTTCGATTATTTTCTGAATACATAGTAAGTTTCTTTTGTCGCTCTTATTTTTATTATATGTTATAAACTACCATCGTTGTTGTTTCTAAATTTGGTATTTTCTTTCATTAGGTATATCCAACATTGCATCTGCAATACAGGCTTTTTCCTTTTATTTTTGTCGTGGCTACAAACCGCTGTCATTATGCCGCTGTATTAAAATCTACCACATTACTATGTCCTCAGGTCTTTAATTTCATTCATATTTATTTTTATCATTATAATTTCAATACGAATAAATATTTTAGTAGTTCAAATCATTTAGCATTTCTTTATCCATTTTTTATATAAAACTTTATGGAGCTTGCTTGTCGAATTAGCGTTAACCTAATTAAATATTATTAAAATAATATCTTTTTTATACTATGATAATACCAAAATACTCAACAGGTGACGTGACAGGTGTTTCCGGTGAAATTCATCAGCGTTTGCAGTGACATCAAAATAATATAGTAACAAAAATTAAACATTTGATTAAGTTAATTAAAATATTAATAAAAATAATTCATTATTTCATATCTTAACTATTGGATATTCAATATGTATGCACTTGTTTGTATTTATTCACGATTGTTGACCCCACCAGATAAATGTATGAATCGATAATCATCGCAGAATCTCCGACAAAAAATAACCTTGGTCAATAAGTACGTACGTGAACAGATAAAATCCCAATGATTAGGAAATTCCTTCGGCAAGGTTTTTCTTTATTAGAAAGTACCTCCTTCCTAGAGTGCGGGTCGCGAGCAACGAATTCGTTAAACGCCAAATTTTTAAAATCAAAAATGGGTTGCTCAACTTCAAAAGTAGTTCAAATAAGCGAAACAGCACGTGAGTATTTTTTATTTTGTTGTTTTTATTTATAATGGTGTAATTGTCAAGCATTGAGTAGATTAAGTGACTCATTTATTGATCATAACCACAGAGTAAGAAAATTGTTTCAGATTCTGTGACATAACCTTGTTCATATTTATTTGTTATTAAATTATTTTTAGATAAAAATACTATATTAAAAATGTAGCTATTATTAGAAACATCCCATTGATCCCCTGAACAGTCTAAAAAACCTTTTATTTTATTCCCTAGTCTAGTCTAGTAGGTCAAATGACTCATGCAGAACATAAACATAACCTTGAAAATTTTCGGGTTTTCAAATTTAAATTAATGGGAAATAAATTCAGTCATTGTTTAAACAGGTTTTTAAAGATTAGTGTTTGTGTTTCACTAATTTATTAGAATATGATAGATATTTAAAATATGTACATGGAATTTTCACGACATTCTAATGATCAAACACACAAAAACATAACGCTCTTGTGCTTTTAAAATATAGACAGATTGTGGACTTTTTCAGTAAGCTCAAATACAGACCAAAGGAAGATTTGATATTATAGAACAATTAAAATCCTTTAAGAAAATCCAACAATAAAACTGATTCTGAAATAGCGGCAAAATAACTTAACAATTATTGCTATATTTAAATATATCCAAATATCTCAGGTACATAAATAAAATTATTAAGTAGCTAATAATATTTCCATACTTATTGGTCCAAAGAATTGAAGGCTCAAGTGGGGAATCTATAAGGAACAATGTTTTATTACAATAAATTCAACATGGAACCTTATTATTAATAATTAGTAACAAATGGAATGAAATTCAACACATTTGCAAAGTTAAAATTATATCATATTAAATAATTACTAGGGAATTAACTTAAATTCAACAAATTCATGTACTCAGTTGATCTTAAACAAGAATGTAATAAAATATTACACTTTAAGTTCTATCTAATATTGGTAATCAACTTTTTTCGCTATATTCTAGTTCTTAATATATTTACTTAAGTTAATGTTTTAAAATTTTCTTTGTTACTATTTTTCATGATTATATTAATTTTCTTTTATTGCTATACATATCTACTTTCATTTTACTCTTCTAATTGAAATTTCAATATTTTTGTCTTATTAACTTTTAAATTTTTTCATTGAGTGCTTGTTAGTAAACATCAGTGTAACTTCATAAGAACTGTTGAAAGTGGATTAAACTGTCATGCCCTAAATTTCTCAAAATTAACAGCGACTTTCATGAAAAAGTTTCATAGAACAATAAATACATACTGTTATATTAAGATAACAATTAACAGACATCTATTAAGAAGCAACTAATATGGATTAAAGAAATATAAAGACTAGAGAAGATCAAAACATTGACACTAACACACTAACAGATTAAATTATGAATAATATCATAAGATATGGTTGGCTAGATTGAAGCTAACATCGAACTTGTGAGATCTACTAGAAAACAACAATGGTTAGTCGAAACATATAATTAATTGAGATAGAAATGCAGATCTCAGCACCAGATGGCACTAAAGCTCTTTATAAAGCTTAGGCTGCCTCAATCCTTCCCAGCCAAGCTTATTCAGCAAATTTTTCCAGACAGCTCACCAGTTCAAAAACCTTAAATTGGATGATCAATATTGGCAACAAAAATGCAGATGCCGATGATCTGAATATGACCATTCTGAATTTGAACAGTTAAACCAGTTGTATGGTATGGACACGTACAGAGGATGGATGACAACAGATGGCCAAAAAGAGCTATGGAATACAATCCAAGTAATAGAAGGAAACGAGGAAGACCAGCCAAGTCTTGGATACAAGGTGTTATGGAAACCATGAAAGATAGAGCCATTGATGAAGACACCTGGAGAGATAGAAAAAGATGGCGATCGAAATGCGGGAAGCGGCAGAAGCTGTAGGATCCCCGCTTATATATATATATATATAAACCAGTTGTAAATCAGGATGACATAGTCAACTACCCTACAGAGTTTTTGAATCCATTGGAATTTCCTGGACTCCTGCCTAACACTTTACAATTAAAAGTAGTGTTAGTGTATCAGTTGTCATTATTCTGTGTAACATTAATCAACCCAGATTGTGCAGTGGAACGAGAGAGACTGAAAAGGCCCATGAATAATGTCATGGAGGCAATGATCACCAAGGAAAAATAAAAGGAGAGGATGTCTTGATCCCGTGTATACCGATGATTCTAAAGAATGTACCATTTGATTTTAAACGTTTACGATTTCCTGTGTGTTCTGCTTTTGTAAATGACAATAAACAAATCACAAAGCCAACTGTTAGAAATTTGCGGAAATAACTTAGAGGTTCCATGTTTCACGCATGGACGCGCGTCGAAAAATCGTCATCATTGTATATTTATACAAAAGAAAATGAAAATTTTGTTTTCCAGAAAGCTTCAAATTGATTCAACTTTTTATACATAATATGTTTGGATATTTCTTTTTGTTTTTTTTTTCTATTAATTTTTTAGACACATTATTTAATTCTAAGGAAGTACGAAGTTAGCCAGGTCAGCTAGTCATTTTATAAAATTGGCATTTTATTGCTATTCACATTATCTTTTGCTTTTAGTTAATGCTCTAGAACAAAGTAGGAGAGGTTAGTGGCGCATATTCGCTTTCTTTTTTCTTTGAATATATTGTTTTTGCAATCCATAACTGATACTAACTACCAGAGTTTTTCCACTGCTTCAATAGTTTAATGTGGCATCTATAAGTTAGTTTGTTGTGTTCTTAATGTTGCCGACATGTATTTAGTTTTCTGTGTATTAACCACAAGTCTGATATTATTTCTGTGGAATTTTTTTTGAACTCCTTCAACTTGGATTCTTACAATTATCACATCATCAGCATGTCGTTATTTGGAGATTTCTGGTGTATATAATTAATTTTATTTAATTTAATTAATTTTATTCCCGATTCTCTTATAACTTTTTTAATGCAAGGTTGAACAGCGTGCTCCTTAGTGCATCTCTTCAGCGTAGTCGTCTGTTACAAGTTCCTCTGCAAAGAGGTCCTGCAAAGAGGTCTAAAAACAATTAAAAAGTCTAAATGTAAAAGTCATTATTTGGAAGGCAGGTGTTGTTGGTTCTTTTTAGGTTAAGTAGTTAAGGGAGAATAAGGACACATCTTTACTTAACGAAGTCTACATTTATTCTGATTTTTCATTTTAATGTAAGAGTGTATTCTTGCAATCACCCAAATTGCTTACCCAGTAGAGCGTTCTTCAAGAGTCATGACACTTTACATTCCAAGTTATAAAACAATTAAACAATTATTCGATGTGTGTAGGTATAATACACGATCTTGACCCAAATAAATTTTTAAATAATATTTTATAATATTTAATGCTTATCTCTTTTGGATTGATTGTTATATAATATAAAAATCTAAATAATTATTCTCACACCAAGCTAACTATTTCAAATATGGTACCTACTTAATAAAATAATTAATAAAGCACATCAATTGAGAAAATAGCAGAACAAGAGAAATAATTAAGGAACAATCAGAAAAGCTCGTCATACTATCCATTCAATTAAAATTTAAATAAATATGTACTGTAAAGCCCAATTGTCGAAAAAAATTGTGCTGACAAGACAAATTCCAGATGAATTTTATTTACATCAAATAATTTTTTTGCTGTATTATTTTGTCATGAATTAAAATTATCTGATTATCAGATTAAATAGATCAATAAGGATTTTATATAATAAAAATTGAGTAAGCAGTGATGGCATCTAATCTTTTATGATTGTACTGTTTATTAGTATATCATCAAAGGGGTACCGATATATAACAGTTACATTATTTATAACAGTTAAAATATTTTACGCGTCATTTTAAATAAAATAAATAACTAGAAAAAAAACCCAAAACCCAGGCACTTAAAATTTTTCGTGATTACTTGCAACTTTTAAATATATCCTTGAACTTTTATAATATTCTGATTCATTGTCTACTATAAAGAATTAGAAAAAGAAAGTATAAAACTGTTGTATTTGAACTTTTTTAATATTCTGATTAATTGCCTACTATATGTATTAAGAATAAACCACAATTTTATTAGAAAATACGTTATATTTAACGTTTCGATTTCCATCTCAACATCAATTTGTATCTTAAGAACGATTTCCTAAGTAAAAATCTGAACGCCAAATATAACCATAATGGAAATTATGGTTAAATCCCAATATAAGAGTTACACAAGAAAATAGTTTTAGAACCATATTACTACACATATCATGAAACAGTTCTTTAATATAACATTATTATTCACACACTCACAACAAAGTTAGTAAACAAGATTCGTGTGACTCAGAGGGCTATGGAGCGCCAGATGTTGAGTGTCTCTCTGAGAGACCAAATTCCAAATGTAGAAAGACGTCGTAGAACAAAACCAACAAGCGCTATCAAAAAATAACATCGCTAAAATGGAATTGGACAGAACACGTCCATAGAGGCCGCCCCCCAAGGAGATAAACTGGCGACCTGAAGAGTCTTAGCAGCAACTGGATGCAAACCGCACAAAGCAGGGACAGATAAAAAGAGTTGAGGGAGACCTATGTCCAGCTATTGACGCGTATAGGTTAATTATGATGATAATAATGATGATGATTATTATTCACGGATGCTTAGAGAGGCTATCCAAATACAAAATACTCGATTAACTTTAATCGTAAATAAGGGGTCCTATGTCCTAGAAGAATGTTCCTTTTAACACTACGAAATACAAAATTTCTTCCCAAATGCATTAAAAATACTGTTTAGAACCAACTGGGACATTCTGAAAGCAGCGACAGGAAGTTTATAATGTCTGCAGCCAAAACTGTAGAAAGGAATAACTCCAGAAAACAGTATTTAAACGAATATATTGTACTGTTACGAAAGTTTCGTGAGATTTATCCCACAGGAAAAGTCCCCTGACGAAAAAAGAAGTTAAAAGCATAATACAAAGACATGATAAATACCGATATCATCGAAGAAGCTTTGGGCCCCTGGTGCTCATCAGTAGTCTTAGTAACTAAGAAAGATGGATCTACTCGCTTTTGTGTAGACTAAAGAAAATTAAACCAGGTTACCCAAAAAGAAAGTTATCCATTGCCACGAATAGATGATATACTAAACACTTTATCAGGTGCTAAATGGGTTTTGACGCTAGATTTAAAAAGCGGCTACTGGCGGGTAGAAGTACATCCTGAAGATCAAAACAGCTTTTTCACCTGGCCGCAGTCTCTACAGGTTCCAAGTTCTACCGTTGGGTCTGTGTAATGCTCCAGCTACGTTTGAACATCTAATGGAAATGGTTTTAAGAAGACTTACCTGGAAAACACGTCTAATATGTCTTGATCATATAATGATTATGTCCAAAACTTTTGATGAACATCTGAAAAACTTAAGCGAGGTATTTGACAGATTGAGAAATGTCAATTTAAAGTTAAATTATAAGAAATATTTACTATTTCAAAGATATGCGTACTATTTAGGACATGTCGTTTCAGTAGAAGAAATTAAAACTGATCCAGAGACGATTTCAGTTATTAAAGATTGGCCTAAGCCAGGAAATAAAAAGGAAATTAGAAGTTTTCTTGGACTCCTTTTCTTGTTCATATTACCGAAAATTTATGAAAGATTTTGGCCACATTGCTAAGCCCCTTTATCGACTAACCGAAAACAACAATGAATTTGACTTTACACCGGATTGTCAAAATGCCTTAAATATTTATAATAACAACTTACAACAGCACCTATCCTAGCCTATCCACGAGAAGATGACAAATTTCTGTTGGAATGTGACACATCTCAGCATGGTATTGGCGCCGTATTATCACAAGAACAGGAAGGCGAAGAAAAAGTTATTGCATATTTTAGTAAAACAATGAAAAAGAATTATTCCGTTACCAGAAAAGAGCTCATAGCTATTATAAAAGCCTTAGAACATTTTCATACTTTATTGTATAACAGAAATTTTATAATTAGAACTGAACATAGCGCTTTGCAGTGGCTACTGAATCTTATTACTTACTCTTCTTAAAAAGGCAGAAGAACAAGTTCCTCGGTGGAAAGAGAGACTCTAACAGTATAACTTCCAGGTAGTACATCGAAAAGGGCGTCTCCATAACAATGCCGATATTCTTTCTAGGCGACCCTGTTTGTCACTACAATGCCAGTACTGTAAAAGACTTAAAGATAAAGAGAACATAACCGAAGTATCCAGGTAACCACAGTTATGCAGAAAGAAAATAATGATCAGACTTCCCTGGAAACCCTTAAAAAGTGTCAAAAGAAAGATATCGAGAATGACTTGAAAATGGAGTAAGACCTATTTGGCAGCAAATAACCAAATATAGTGGTACTATAAAGGCGTACTGGGCTCAGTGGGAATATCTGTATCTTTCCAATGGTCTATTGTATCAAAAGTGGGAGAGTCTTGATGGAGTGCAACAAGTGGTACTGCCAAAATCACATATTAAAAGTGTATTACAAGAACTTCATAGCAGCGTTTCGGGAGAATATTTCAGAGTTAAAACTTAAACACTTGCCAGAGTGCGAGACAGATTTTACTGGATCAATTGCCGCCGAGATATAGAAGATTGATGTAAGAAATGCGATTTATATAATGGTAGAAAATGCCCTAGAACAAGAAGTCGTGATAAAATGGCACAATATCTTTCCAGAGAGCCTTTTGAACGACTTGTAGTAGATACTCTGGGTCCACTTCTGAGAGAGAGAGAGAGAAAGGGAACAAGTACTTAATGGTCGCAATGGATTATTTTTCAAAATGGTCTGAAATTGTACCCCTTCCTAATCAAGAAGCGACTACAGTAGCAGAAGCATTCATAACACATGTATCAAGACATGGAGTTCCTTTAGAGTTACATTCTGATCAAGGACGAAATTTTGAATTAGAATTATGGCAAGAATTAATGAAAATATTGGGTATTAAGAAAACTTACACTACGCCTCTCCATCCACAATCAGATGGAATGATCGAAAGACATAATAGAACTGTTTGTCAATACCTATCAATGTTTGTCGCTTATCGAAAAGATTGGGATACTTTAATATCTCTATTCCTGTTAGCCTATAGAAGTTCGGAACATGTAACAACTGGTTCTTCTCCATCAATGATGATCACCGGAAGAGAAATTAAACTTCCTTAAGATCTTATTTCGGAAGATTGCCTTCCTACGAAGAAAAACTTTCATCCCTGACGTATATCGAAAATTTGAAAGAAAAGTTGGAAGAGTCTACGAATTTGCTGATAAAAGTTTGAAGCTTCAAAGTGATAAAGACAAGGCCAGCTTCGACATGCATGCTACTGGTACAACTTTCGAAAGAGGTGACCCAGTGTGGTTATACAATTCCACATATAAGAAAGGACTCTATCCGAAACTTAAACGAAACTGGGAAGGTTCGTACACCGTCCTGTAGAAAATAAACGAAAATAATTTTGAGGAGGTTTAACGGCGGATTGTTACATCAGAGACCTTTTTGGAGCAACATGTGGTTTTATATGCGGGATTTATTTGTGATGCCCTTATTTTAATGCAAGATAATGCACGATGCAATACCGCACGAGTCACTACCACCTATCTGACTGAGATCGGTATACCTAAGACACATTGGCCTGCATTGAGGCCGGACATAAATCCTGAGAGCATGTTTGGGATGAGCTTAAACGAAGGGTCCGGGACAGAAATCATGCACCAAGAAGCATAATGGACTTAAGAGCTGTGCTTAATGATGTATGGGAAGCAATTCCTAAAGAATTTATTAGAAAAGTCATCCGATTCATACGAAATCGATTGGAAAGTGTAATTATGAGTAGGGGTAGTAATATCAAATACTGAAAAATAAAGAAATTCATTTTGTAATTGATGATTTCTCTGTTCATAACGTCTTTCTTGCGTTAGTTCCAATGATGAATATTTAGGAAACTCTGTATTGCATATTTTTTTATAATGCGTCTTCCAAATAATGCAATATATTATATATATATATATATATATATATATATATATATATATATATATATATATATATATATATATATATATATCATAATTATCCAGCTGTTTGTTTCGCAAATTTTTTGTTATATAAATATTTTGTTATATATATATATATATATATATATATATATATATATATATATATATATATATATATACGCTAATAATAGTAGTAGTTTAAATACATAATACAGGTTTCATCAAATAAATTATAAAGTAATTAGTTAAAAATATATAATAAGGTTATTAATAGTATGTAAACGTGCAGAGTATATCTCTTAAGGAAGTACGTAATTATTCCGACATATTTTTAATTTAAAAGTCGTTCTATAGAAGGTAGCTCAGGGTCGGTCTCATTCATGGTTTAAATTTAAAATTACTATAATATACGTCAATGTATGTCTGGGAGGTTATACTAGCATAGCGGTTCTCAAACTGTTTTGGTGACTAAACCCTGTTAAAAAACTAAATTTTTAACGGAATCCTAAACCCTAAAGCCCTAAATTAAAATCAAAACTAGTTATATGTGTATTGTTTATTAGTAATCATAAAAAATATAGATACAGTAAAACTTACTGAGTAAGTAGCAAATGATCAAACTAAATTCATTTAATGGGAGGCACGAAACTATTTTTATTGCAGTCTTTTGCCGTATTTTGTTTTTCTAACTGCATGTGCTGAAAATCCTGTTTAAAATGCTTCTTATAAATTCGATATTTGTGCTACTTTTCACACATATCTCAGGACCTATTTTTGTACATAAATATAGATAATGCTAGTTTCAAATCTTAATAATTATTAAAAAAAAATACTGAAAAACACAAAAAAACATTTAAAAAAAAGGTTTTTTTCCAGTTTATTTTACTAGAATCTTACTAGAATCCTTGAACAAAATGCGTTTCAATTAGAAGACGAAAAGATCGACGATGAAGATTAGTGAATAATACGATACTCAGCCAAACTGTAAAAAACCTATGGAATATAATTTAATTATAATAAAAATCATAATTTTTTTTTATATTTTTGAAAGTATTTATTTTTTAATTGAGTTAAAACCGATTTTATCCCTTCTACTATTTTATAGCTATCAGTAAAATAAATTTTGCAATTTGAAATAACATTTTTAAATGAAATTTCCTAAATTTCGATTCAACCGCGACGGCCGCTCTCCCGTCAATTTTTTGATTACTTTTATTTAACATTTAACCTTTAACCATTTAACTTTTAGTATTCTGTAGCTAAGGTAAATTTGTACCCAATTAGTGCTTTGTATAGTAAGTGTTTTTATTTACAAAATAGATCTTGAATTTTATATTCCAGCAAGATGGTGCTTCATGCCATACAGCTAAAACAACTAAAAAATGGTTTGAAGACAATAACGCCCTCTCATGGCTTTCGAACAGTCTAGATCTTAATGTTATTGAGACTTTATGGCATAAGATGAAACAGAAATTACGTAATGATCAGAGAACCGTTGCCGATTTGAGGAATCATCATCATAAGTGGCTCGACAATCCGTTGTGGATCTTGGCCTGCTCACAAAGAAGCCGCCATTCCTCTCCATTCCTGGCAACTTCCCTACATTTTCTAACCCTTAGAATCTGTAGGTCTTCTTCCACATCATCAATCTATCTCATTCGTGGTCGTCCTCTGCTTCTTGTGCCCTCTGGTTTTGAAAATGTTAATCTCTTCGTGTATTCGTGATCTGACATCCTAGCAATGTGTCCAGACCATTTAAGTCTCTGCACTTTAACGAATTTCACAATATCTGGATCGGTGTATAACTGATATAGTTCAAAGTTGTATCTTCAACGCCATAGCCCATTTTTATTTACGGCCTCAAAAATCTTTCTAAGAATTTTTCTCTCAAAAATACCAAGAAGTCTTTTATTATTTTGAGATAAGATCCACGTTTCAGCCCCATATATCAAAACCGGTCTTATTAAGGTCTTGTATATATTAAGCTTTAATGCACGTTTTATATTTTTATTTTTAAATGTTTCTGGAGGCCGTGAATAGTTCTGTTTGCTATTGCTATGCGTCTTTTTATTTCGTCGCTTGTCGTGTTTGTTGGGTTTACTAGCGATCCAAGATATGTAAATTCTTTGACTTGCTCAAAGGTATGGTGGTTAATTTGAATTCTCTGTTGGATATTTCGAGGGTTTTTAGAAAATAACATGTATTTGGTTTTTTCCTCGTTTACCACAGGTCCTAATTCACTTGCTGCGTCCGCAAGCCTTGTAAAACACTGCACCATGTCTCTCATACTTCTGGCTACTATAACTATATCGTCAGCGAATGCGAGAATTTGCGTCGATCTATTAAAAATAGTTCCATTCATTCTAGTATTTAATTGTCTGATTGCCTTTTCCAAGGCAATATTAAAGAGCAGACACGCCAACGCGTCCTCCTGTCTTAGACCATTATTAATGTCAAAGAACGCAGAGTTTTCTCCTTCAATTCTAACGCATGAGCTTACGTTTTGCATTGTTAGTTGGGTCAACTCAACTAACTTAGGTGGGATCCAAAAGTCTCATTGCATTATATAATGCAGTTCTTTTCACACTGTCATAGGCTGCTTTGAAGTCAATGAAGAGATGGTGTGTTTCTATGTTATATTCTAGTAACTTTTCTAGAATCTGCCTATGTGCTTGAATTTGATGTGTAGTTGACTTTCCAGCAGTAAATCCGCATTGATATTAACCAACAATATCCTTTGTAAAATGTTTAGGTCTTTCAAATAATACATTGCCGAAGATCTTATACGCAGATGCTAACAGAGTAATGCATCTATAGTTCTTACACTCCAGTTGATCCTCCTTTTTATGCAACGGACATATTATTCCCTTCAGCCACTCTTCTGGTACCAATTCATTCTGCCATATAAGTACTATTAGTTTATGGATTGCTGCAAAAAGTTGATCACCACCTTTTCTATACATTTCCGAACAGATTTCATCGATTCCTGGGGCTTTATTGTCTTTGAGTTTTAGGATCGCATTTGACACTTCTTCTCTTGTAGGGTCTTCACTGTGTAGTTGACGTTGTAGATTTTGTTCATTTTCTATGTTGTACGATTTGAAGAATAAATTAGGTGAATTATAGGATAGTTCCGACCCTTACTTGTGTAAATCCTTAGTACGAACAATGCCGCGGTAATAAAGGTGCATAGCGATGTAACCCAATATCAAAATAGTAATTTCTTGAATTGTCCGAACATTTAGTTGCCACGATGTTATGCAACAATTTCGTTTATTTTGCCTCCAACGCTGCAATTAAAAGTTTAAAGAGACCGAGCCATTTCAATATTTTGTTATTAATAATTGAGTATAATGCAATATTGATTTCGTTATTTGGTTCAATAAGAAAGATTATGAAGATGAACGTTTTCAAGAAATTTTCGTTTGTCCGAACATTTAGTTGTTAGGGCTCATAGTATATTGTCATTTAAAAATTCCTTATTTTAACATGTTAAAACGAAGTGTTTCTCATCTTCGCTAGTTTTACTATAATAATGTATCAAATAAAACAAACGTTATATAAGTGATAAATTTTAAAAATAAGTTATACAAAAAGTGAAACCGAATAAAATTGTAATCATCTTCCGGGAAAGGCACGTCAATGAAATACCTAGTAAAAATGATAAGAATACAACAAATATCTTTTTAGAAGTCATAATCACACCTAAACCACATTTCAAATTCACGTTTTCAAAGATAAAAATGTATGCATGTATGAATGAAAATATCCAATATGTATTCCCATATCGCGGCTATAATTTCAAATAATATATGCAAACACATTCATAAAAGTTAATATGTCGCGAAAACTTTCATATACTCGGTTCGCTATTCCCAGTCCGAACTGTCTAGTGAATTTAGTAATTATTTTTTTGCGAAGTTAGTTACTTTTTGACAGACTGAAAGTGGCTGGAAATTACTATACAACCAAGCACACGTACTCATAGCCAATATTAATAGTAAACAAACTAAATAGTAAATAAAATAGAACTTTGAGAATTACTGGCAATCAATATTTATTTATCTGCACCTGTATAATAAATAGTTATGTTAAATTATAACAACTAAAATATATTTTTTAAATATATACTACCCAAAATTTGATGGGTTTAGTATACACTTCCACTATTTAGAATACTTAATTCCTTTAAAGATTAAGATTAAAATAAGATTAAAGATTAAAATTCTTTTAAATAAATTCTTTTTTTAAAGAAAGTAGTCTGCAATAGTAGGATACTTGAACTATTAATACTGAGAAGTAGGAATTGTTGTGTTGTAGGTTTCCGACAATGAATCTGTCAAAATATGCCCGAGCTAAGCGAATGGAGTATACAGTCATCTAAAGCACAGTAAGCAAATCTTATGTAGGTACATGTCGTACTTTCAAATTGAAAAGAACATTGTGAGCAATAAGGATGAATGAAATAGGTACTCAATGTATAACATAAAATGATATAAGAAAATGGTATACTAAGTTTTGTCATAATGTAAAACAGAAAACAAAATCTGTTAACAAAAAATGTTATAGAAGTTAGAACATGTCCTATTTTGATACCAATTATTAGTACACACGCACGCGCAATTAGGTTCTATCCTGTTTGGTAATATCAAAGAATGTCTATATTCTTTGGTAATATCTTCTCGAATCAGTTCAAAAAGTTCAATCAATTGTGGCTCACACATTCTTAAAAATTATCTATATTTTTCAGAATCATTGTCTTTTAATTCAGTTTCCAACATACTTAAAACACCACGACCTTCCTGTGTTTTTTGGAGCCAAGCTTTAGACCACATATTTCGTTGGCGTTTTTTCTTGCTTGTCTGAATTAAAACAAATGTTGCAATGGAAGCATAATGGAAGCAGCAAATAATAGGAGAATTTTCTTATCCAAAACTAGGTTAAAGGTTGGAGAAAATGAGGTTACGTTACAATAACAAAAAGAAGAATAAAAAAACGGGTGTGGCAGTCCAGTGGGACTGCCGGTAGAAGTTACACTTCTATACACGCATTCGCCGTTACAAATTTATTTGGGAGTCAATCTGCACAAGCATTACATATGTAATGCTATAGGTAAGACATAGCAGAAAGAGAAACATAATTAATAACAACTTACTAACAATTAATAAATTATAGTAAATGAAGGATTGAATCAATATTTTGATGAAAATGTATATTTGTATTTTCATATATGTATGAAAGGAGTTGAATGCAAAAATTTTTTTACACATACTCTGCAGTAAAATTCATTGTTTATTTTGTTATTAATATAAAAATACAATATAATACACTGCAACATAATTCAATATAATAATACAATACAAATTAAAATGCAATATTCATAAGTATTTAAAAGTGACAATATACATAAAAAATACACTACAATACAGTGTAACATAATTCAATATAATAATACAATACAAATTAAAATGCAATATTCTTAAGTATTTAAAAATGACAATAATATACATAACTTTTCTACTTATGTTTAATTTACCATGTAATAATATTAATAAAAAAGTCCTCCCCGACTGGGAATCGAACCCCGGTCTCCCGCGTGATAGGCGGGGATACTGACTACTATACTACCGAGGACATGATACAAGACACAAACGTATTTCAAAATTGACAGTTCTGGGTCATACAGTGATTTATTGAGATTATTATTTTGAAATACAAAAGACTAATATAATTATGAACATTTAATAAATAATACAAAACATATCACATAAATAATAATATTAATAAATATTTTATATATATATATATATATATATATATATATATATATACATCGGTTTAGAACGTCTTTCGACGTTGTCCGATACCTAAACACCATCTCTTCCTATCTTCGCAGTCGTTTGTTGTTAAAATAAATATTTTTAATATTTAATAATTAAATATTAAATATTTTATTATATATATAATATTATATGTATATATATAATATTAAATATATATACAAAAGGACCATTTTTATATTCGAGAGAGGAAGAGAGAGAAAATATATCTTCTGTCTCTCTCTTACTCATTATCTTACATATGTAATGATTTCACAGATTCACTCCCATACAAATTTCCAACGTGGAGCGCGCGTATAGAAGTATAACTTCAATAATATTGAGGTTAACAGTACATGTAAATTCTGATGTAAACCAACATAATAATTTAAAAAAAGGACTTTTTTAGCATGTAATGCGCAGAATCACATAACATATTTTGATACCAAAATGTGACAATGTAATACACAAAACTTCTTGTAATAATATTGTACACAATCATTTCATGTAAGTTTTTGTTATACCATTTTCTTATATCATTTTATGTTATAGTCTAAAACAGACTTTAGCACTATTAGCCCTTTCGCTTCTGAATGATAAAAATTCGTCGAGCCACCAGTACGCAAGAAGTTATCGCGTGCGCATAAATCCGTCTTCGGCAGTACAGTGGTAATTCCAAATCAACTGTGCAGTTACCTGGTCAGGCGACCCCTCTCCATTTGGCTTAAAGTTTACAGGCGTGTCCTATACTATAAAATATAATGATTTGCCAAGGGAGATCACACACATCATATGGAACATGTAAATTCACTTAAATGTAATGAAATTTACATGAATAGATTCGTTTCAAAAATAAAATCATTTCATCTAATTGCGCTCAACTGAAGCCAACTGACCTTTTTGACGATGCTTCTAGAGAAAATGCTACAAATACTGCCTGTGACAACCAATTAGACAGAGGTCCCAGTATACTGAATTCGGAAGTCAAAAAGGCAATACAGCAAGCCAAAAACAATAAAGCACCTGGACCAGATCAAATCCCTGCTGAGCTACTTAAACTTTTGGATGAGGAAAGCATTACCTGCTTAACCATTTTCTTCAACAAAATTTACAACGAAGGAAAAATTCCAGATGATTGGTTAGAGTCACTGTTTATAACATTACCAAAGAAAAGCAGGCCCACCAAATGCAGCGATTTTAGACTAATCAGTTTGATGAGTCACATACTGAAGATACTCTTACGAATTATACAAAACCGAGTATTCCTTCTATGCGAAAGTAGGATGGGTAATAAGCAATTTGGATTTAGAAACGGCCTAGGAACTAGAGAGGCACTATTCTGTATGCGCGTTCTATTACAAAAAAGTTGTGAATTCCGAAAGAATGTTTATGTTTGTTTCGTTGACTTCGAGAAGGCGTTCGACAGAGTACAACACGATACACTTTTCGATTGCCTACGGGCAGCAGGACTTGACCACTATGATATAAGACTGCTGAAATACTTTTATTACAATCAAGTAGCCTCTATCCAAATTGAAGACAGTCCGACTGAAAAAATATCCATCAAACGTGGAGTACGGCAGGGTTGTGTTTTGTCACCCACTCTTTTTAATCTGTACTCTGAAGAAATCTTCAGGGAGGCTTTGGATGACAGACAAGAGGGAGTAAGACTAGGTGGAGAAGTGATCAACAATATTAGATACGCTGACGATACAGCCATTCTTGCAGAAAATTTACAAGATCTCCAAACATTACTAAATCTAGTCAGTGAAGCAAGTTATCGGAGAGGCCTAAAAATCAACATTTAAAAGACAAAGTGGATGGCAGTTGGAAAGATCAATATAGATCCAAGTCTGATTTCTCTTAATGGAGAGGAGATCGAAAGTGTAAATCATTTCAAATACCTTGGCAGCTGGTTAAATGTAAATTGTGACTCTGATGAAGAGATAATAACCAGGATCGAAATGTTCCTCTTCTTCTTCAAATGATCAATTCAGAACGTCTGCTCATAAACACCATAAAGAGGAGAAAAACAGAATACTTCGGCCATATAATTAGAGGACCTAAATACCATCTACTTCGCCTTATAATACATGGAAAAGTGGAAGGAAAAAGATGGATTGGTCGAAAGAAACTTTCATGGCTGCGTAATATTAGACAACGGTGTGGTTCCACAGTAGAAGAATTATTTTGCGCAGCAGCCGACAGAGAAAGGTTTCAGGAAATTGTAAACATGATGACGGCCAACGTCTGAATACGGACACGGCACCCAAAGAAGAAGAAGAAGCTAATTTATTCTTTTATTAACTCAATTCCCAAATTTCTTAGCCTTCTATTTGGGCTATATTCCGCATCAAACGTGACTTTAATCCAGAGCCAATATATGGAATTACATATTTTAAAAGTTTCGTGACTATACTACATTTTGTTTAGTGCCTGAAAGGTACTGAAAAAACCAAATATACGAGTAGAATTTTTCATATAAAAATGATTGCACGTCATTCAAGATTTACGACGCAACGTCATAACCGCTCAGCGTTGCCAAAACATCAGAATAGTTAGTAAGTGAGGAATTTTTAAAATGTCAACTATTTGTCAAACTGTTATATTAACAGTAAATGCACTTAGTTTTAAGACTACTGCAACACACTAAAATACATAAGAAAACATTTTAATACAAATTATATATTCTAAATTTTAAACTTACCTCTTTTAGAGCATTAATAGTAAAAACGTCCCGCCAATATTTCTTGTTCAAAATAATCTATCGTATATGAAAGCTTATCAGCTTTCTACAGACTATTTAGTTGTTTTGGCATAGCACAATCACAATACACAACAATAATTAGTTTTTAAAGCTAATAATCTAAATTTAATATGTATTTATAAATACAATTTATTAATATATAATATATTATGATCAAATTGTGTAAGAAATCAAATATAAACAAAATTCTTACTCTAAAAAAGCGGCAACACTTGATACAATTTTGCCACACGCTGAACTGTCATTAAAATTTGAAATATTCCCGTATCAGTTGCGTACAATTGTCTAATCTATTTAATTAAAATTATTATTTTGTGGAATATTAGACTTTGAAGATTTATTTCATAAAATTTGTATTATTAATAACAACAAATGTTTTTGGTTATTTAATCAATATAATTCTAAAATTCCCAATATAATGATGATTACATTTTTCTGATTATTATACTTCGAAGTTAATCAATTTTCCTTCAGTTGAAAAAACGTTTCTTGGCATATTTCAGATGCCCCTGAAGATGCTCTAGGAGCGAAAGTACTTGGGCAATATTTAATAAAAACTGTGCTCGATATCTGCCTTTTATTTAATTAAACAAAATTATATTTTATTGATTCAAAGTGTATATTATTGTGCCACTTAAAAAAACTATCAGCTTTTTATCTGTCTTCGAATCAGCACTGTCATTATCACTGCTTACCGGTTTTAAGAAACGAATATCAAACTTGTACAGGCATAAAAGAAGACGGAAAAGAAATTATCCGGATGAACACTAATGGAAGACAGAAGTAGAGAAGTCACAGAAGATTGTGAAAAAGTTGATGGTGTCATGAACAAAAAATATAATTGAAAAAAAATTTTGCATTTCAATTCTTTGTGAATACTCAGTAGACAGTTTATATTATAATATATAGTGAAGTGACATTCTGTATAGTGAATCTCTTAAGCAGACTTTATAATATATTAACTATATTAACATATATATATATATATATATATATATATATATATATATATATATATAATTATTTTTTGAAAAAATTTGGATTCTGCCTATAAAAATAATTTTAACTGAAATAACTTTAACGCCGCCGCACTATTTCTATTTTTTCTCCAGCTAGAACATCGATTTTAGAGTATGGAGGTTATACGCAGTTATATAATTTTTTATTAGATTGATGATCAAGGTACATGGTCACAGAATCATATGAACGAAAGTAAACATTTGTAATTCTTAACTTAGTAAGAGTTGTATTGTTAATGTCGGTAATCATGTTTACCACAATACAGTGTATTATTAAATCTATTCCTGTAATTCAACGTTTATTTCCAGCGTCTCAAGACCAACAGGAGGAATATGTGGAAGGTATCGTATGCAATGTTAATGACTTACAAGAAAATGAATTGAAAACAGTCGAATTGGATGAAGGGAAAGTTCTTCTGGTTAAACAAAAAGGTGTTATTAGTGCAATAGGTATGTAAAATTTGAAATATTCTTATAAACATTTTAACTTAATATAAGTAGGTACTTTAAAATTGAGAATTCAAGTTTAAAATATTTAAATTGTTTATTTGAAAGTAAATGTCGATTGATATATACAGAGAGTATAAATTTTAGGGCATAGACGAAGGTTATTCAGAGATTAAGAGACTAAGACTATTTGGACTGAAATATTTATATATTTTTTAAATAACTACAATGGTTCCAATAATCTGCCCACATGGGCAATATGTATTTATTTTGTTAATTCTAGTGACATGTAGTGTAGAGAATTACTCCAGGGAATAATCTTCTTAAAACGAATATAAAATTAAGATTTTATTAATCTGAATGCAATTAACTAAGTTTGATTCGGACCTGAAGGCAGGTTGGATGACAGTAATCGTTTTAGTCTACGCACTTCAAAAGCATCATGCACATTCAATTTAATTAGCACATTAGGATGTACAGTAAACTTGAATGACTTCTTTGACGGATTCTAGCGAGATGTGCTGAATCACCTCGTTCGAGACATAATATGGCGCATTGACTATGGCACGAAACACCTTATTTTGTAATCTCTGTAAGATGTTTATATTGGAGACACTGGCGGTGCCTCATAACTGGATCCCATAGGTTCAAATGGACTTAAAAATAAATTTATATAATACAACCAAGGACAATCCAAGGACAATTTTGATTTGCAGCCAATGAGCCAATACATGTTACTTAATTTAAGTCCAAGGCGTTTGCGTTTGATGAATATATGTTTTTCCAAGTTAGACGGCGCAATTTCCATTTTCGAATTGAGGAAGTTGATTATATATATATATATATATATATATATATATATATTTATAAAATCATTCTCAGTATTTTCTACCGATTATGGTGCAGCTTTCCTTACATAGTCGTTCTTTATTTCTGCCTACGATTGTGTAATATTCGCTTTTTATATATATATATATATATATATATATATATATATATATATATATATATATATATATATATATATATATATATAATCATTCTCAGTATTTTCTACCGATTATGGTGCAGCTTCCCTTACATAGTCGTTCTTTATTTCTGCCTACGGATTGTGTAATATTCGCTTTTCTGCTCCATGTTGTACTGGCTTGTTTCCTTATGCCTTAGTCCCACCTTAAATTTGGACGTCTTCTTGGTCTCTTGACTGACGCCTCTTGGATACCACAGTGTAATTCTAGTGGACCATCTATTGTCAGTTCTTCTTGCTAAATGTCCCGCCCACTGCAATTTTAAAGATTTAATTCTGTGGATTCCATCAGTGATCTTGGTTTTCTGTCTGATCCATTCTATTATTTTCCGATCTCTCTTTGTTATACCAAGCATGCATCGCTCGATTGACCTTTAGAGTTTCGCTATTATCTCTTTCTTTAGTATCCAAGTTTTGCACTCGTATGTCATAATTGGGAGTATACACTTACCCAATGCTTTTTTCTTCAGATGGAGTGGCATCCTGGATTTAATTTAATTTAAAAGATGCCCAAGCCAGTTTTATTTGTCTGTTGATTTCTGGAAGTAAAGAGCCAGATTTATGTATTAATTGTCCCAGGTATACATACTCTACTCTTATCTCTAGTGTAGTGTGGTTTATTATTACATCTTGAACATCCACTAGCTCATTGTATATGGTTTTTGTTTTTGTCAAGTTCATTTTTAGACCAACTTCATTGCTAGCTGCATTTAGGTCGCTTAACAGTTCTTGTAGTTCTGCAAGATTATTGGCAATCAGAACGATTTCGTCTATAAATCTTAGATGGCTGAGGTCTTCTCCATCAATGGATAGGCCTTTTCTAGGGTTTCAGTGAAGAGCTTTGGTGATATTGCGTCTCCTTGTTGAACGCCTTTTGTAGTGGGAAATTCTGGAATATTTTCATAAATTTTTACCTTAGCTTTTGCTTGTCTGTATATATTTGCTAAAGTCTCTATGTAGGGTTTGTCAATGCCTTGATTGGTCAAAGCTTCGATTACCAATATCGCCTGCTCGGTTCTTTAATGTTCCTGGGTAGTAGAATGTGTTTCCTGACGCTAATTCCAATAGCTCTTCATCATTCCGTCTTACTTCGCTGATTCTAATGACGTCCCATTTTATATTTTCAGTTTCTTTTTCCAGTTCTATAAGTCTGGATTGATTTGATAGCGAGTGGCAGTATATGTCACTATATAAAGCGTTGTTGTTTTATTTGGGCAGCGGTTTAGACTCCGCAGATTCTTAGCATCATCTGCCCTCCTGGTTTGATCCCTAAACCTACCCAGTTCAGGGCCATTTGGGCCTACGGAGAATGAGGGCCATGATTTGAATGTGTCTTTCATGTTATGGGTTGTGAGGCGTACATTACCACGCTGCCTCAGTGCGGGTTGGTAATAATTCGCGGGTGTGTTTTGATTATAATTTTGATTTCACCCTCTTCCTTCGCCTATATAACGTACTTCCATAATGCGCCATATATTTCCGGGTATTAAGCGACTTATGTGTTCGTGGACGTAAGAGGTAGGAGTTGGCAGACTTTTCAGATTAGCTGTGACCCATTCCTCAATATCAGTTAAGCATTTACCGGAGATTTTAATGGTCTGCTCTTACCGGAACAATTTTTTGCAATAGAACTTTGGGTTTCAACATAAAGGTGCGCATGCTTAGATGTTACATATTTAGTAGAAGATTAGCCCTTTGTAGAACATTCACATATTCAAATATACACATATAATAATACTGACCATATATATATATATATATATATATATATATATATATATATATATATATATATATATATATATATATACATATATATATATATATATATATATATATATATACATATATATATATATATATATATATATATATATATATATATATATATATATATATATCATTTCGTCATTCGTTGTCTTAGTTTCAAGTTAAGATTATTATCACATAAGAATGGTCTCACTTTGTTGAATGTTGCTCTCTCCTCATTTCAATTCTACTCTTAATCTCAGAGTCTGGTTTAAGGTCTTGCGTAATAATGATTCCCAGGTATTTAAATATTTAAGTGTTTTCTATTTGTACTCTATTGGCGTATAGGATATATTGTATCGTATTATATTGTATCTACTCTACCTATATTCACTATTATTTAAAAGCTCTTTAAGCCCCCTCTATAGTGTCAGACAAAATGGTCTTCGGCATATATAATTGTAACTACAACTATCTTAACGCCGAAAACTGCTAGATCTTCTAATGCGTCGTTAAATATGTGATCAGAATAGCAGACACACTATCCTGTTGAACTCCTAGCTGCATATCAATATGGTCTATTGTAGAGTGTTCTACTCGTATCCATGCCTTTTTCTTCCAATTTACATTCTTCTTCGGATGCCCTTTTCATCAACTTTTATTTTGTAAAGTATTTCTATCAGATTATGATGCTGGACTTGATCAAAAGCTGTTTCATAATCGATGAAACAAGCAAATACATCCTTTCTTTGATCTCTACATTTCTGCAGGAGTAGGTTTATACTGAATAGAGTTTCGAGTATTCCAAAAGTGTTTCTGGAGCTGTGAATCTATTTAATCTATTAAATGTGTAGGTTAAGTATCATCTAGAATACCAGGTATATATAATACCTGGTATTCTACATAAAGTAACACTTGCTGATAGTCTTGTTTCTTGCAAGTCAACATTACTTCAAAAGTGGAGCTACCAGTGGAAGGAATACTCTTTTTTGAACCAAAATAGATACTCGTTAATTCAGCCAGATATTCCCAAATTTCCTTGGTACAAATCTTGTAGAGCTTCCAGGAGGCACATAACTTCCATTATTAGAATAAGATTCGGACACGCATGTTATCCAAAACACTTATTTAAAATACAGGTTTTGGATGATGAAAAATGTGAGCATTGTGGAGAGGAATGTGATTTAGATCATATATTTTTTGGTTGTTCTAAAAATACAGTCTACTCATCCAAACGTATAAATGATTTATTAAAATATAAAATAGCAGCTCCTTGGAACATACTATATTTATTATCACTTGGCTCTGTAGATATTTGAGAAGAGTGTGTCCCTGTTCTCCTAATATCGATGTAATCTTTTATTTTGATAGGGCATTTAGGATTTAGGTAAATTATAATGATGGATACTGTCTTATTTCTTTTGTGTCTGGCTGTATGACGATAAGTCTAAGCCAAAAAAAAGTATCATCTAAACCTGCATTCTCTCATCTTATCATCAATTGGTGCCACACCTAGACCTAAGTCTTTTTTTGGATAAACTAATTGATTTAATTCCTGAAAAAGTCTCTCATGTACTTTTTTACTTTTATGTTATTTACATAGGGTATATTAGTATACGATAATTTCATTTATAGGTCCAAAATGTACTCACTACGGAGCTCCTCTAGTATCCAGCGCTTTGGGAGATGGAAGAGTACGTTGTCAATGGCACGGTGCATGTTTCAACATTCTTACCGGTGACATAGAAGATTTTCCAGGTTTAGATTCGTTGCCTTGTTATAAAGTGACAATAGAAGATGATAAAGTGAAAGTTCGAGCGAAAAAATCGGAGTTGCGTACGAATAAACGGGTTAAGAGAATGGTTAAAAAGGATTTGAAAGAAGACCAGCATATTGTTGTTATTGGAGGTGGGCCATCAGGAGCTACTTGCGTCGAAACACTACGACAGGAAGGATATACTGGACGCTTATCGTTTGTGTGTAAAGAAGATTTTCTACCGTATGATAGGGTAAGTTATATATCTCACTTGAAATATTTTTTATTGTTATATTCCACTATTTTTGGAAAGATATACGTCATTGTCGTCTAATTTATGAAAGTTATACATTATTTTTCTTCTCTTTAATAGCTTTACAAGTCCTTGATCAGTCTTGTCTTCCCTAAAAAGATCATTCCATCTTTTCGTATTCAGAGTCAATCTTCTCCATATCCCTATTTCCAGTACCTGTAGATCTGCTCCACATCGTTCAGAAAGCGTTTTTTGTCTTCTGCCGTATCTCTGTCCCAAAAGTTTTTTGAAACAGTCGTTTTCGGACCGGGTATTCATCGTTCACCCTTAAAACATGCCCCACTTATCTCAATATGTTTATTTTAGTTGCTTTTATTGTATTTGGTTCTCCTTATAGGTAGTATAGCCTAACATCAAAACGTTTTCTCCATCATCCATTATCATTTATGGCTACGTGTTTTGTTGTTAGGATTTTTCTTTCTAATCACAAATCAATGGAAAATTGGTGTGTGTATAATATATTCAATTAACTAGTTGTTTTCTAGGATCTGTCTCAACACGAAGATACGATCTATTGTGGACTCTTGTCTGAAGACACTGCACTGGTATCCTCGAAATATTTGTTCTGCGTATGGTTTTAATCGCTCATATACACTGTTTTATAATATCTTATAATTCGATAGTTTTTACATTGAAGTTGGTTGCTCTTTTTATGTAGTGTGATGTTCACTCCTATATTCCATCCATGTATCAGTAGGTTGTTATTCCATATATTCATTATTATCATCATCATTAGTGGTGCTACAGACCTAATTGAGCCTCGACCTCCCCTAGTCTATTTCGCCAGTTGTTTCTGTTCATCGCCAACCGGTGCCAGTTTGCTGCGTGTGTAGCAAAAAGACACACAGGAATTAGATTCAAATTAAACTTGATTTTACATGTGTTCTATTTGAATTTAGTTCAATGCCAACACGTGATATTAGAAAAAGATATAGGTAAACACGAGAATGTAATTGATATTATAATACAGTAAATATTTACTAATGCGCGGCCTTGTATAAACAACGCAAGTCGCATATTTAACGCGAAAAGATTTCATTCAAAATTAGTTAGTATCGCTGATACAGTTTATAATGTAGTAGTAACCCGACCTAGATCAACTTTATAAGTGTGAAATTATACAATAAATTAAAAAGTACAACTTGTCTTTCTTTTGGAAAAAGTGAACATGTAAAATCAGTTGGGCTAATGCAGTGGGAGCCTGACATCACATGGCGATCATGCCTTTAAAGAAAACAATCTTCTGGTTCGAAGAAAGAAAATAAAATGGTAATACAAAACTACATCAACTAAGATGCCACTACATCCTTACGAAGGAGAAAAGATAGAGGAGGAGGATTAATGTCTGGCATTTATTTTATCAATTGTGGCCTAATGTTTTCTAATCTGAGTGACTTGTTTTTTAATCTGTTGACTGATTCGTCCGTTTTAACTACCTAGGATGGGTTTATCTTTCAGTTAAATTTTTGGCCCAGTGCTAATCTATCATGTAGTGAATCCTTTATGTTTCCTCCATATTTTCAATATTTCACTTTATGGTGTTACTGTGTCTCCTACTTTGCCTCTGTACATCATTGTTCTTGTTTTAACTATTTTCTCATAGGGTTAATTATATATCTATTGGTTTCTTGTATAATGTTTTTACACATTTTCCATTCTTTATTTATGTCTTCGTGTTTTTGTCGGTTTTCTAGTCTTGTTTTTATCCTTTCTTTATATTCTTTGTTCTTGTTGCCATATTTTAGTTCCTTATATCTTACTTTTAACGCTTGAATCCCTTTTCTTTTTTGATATTTGAAATTCTAACCTCTTATTTTACTTTCCACCGGGTAGTGACTTGAGTCTGTATTGGCACCTTCTGCTATGCACCTTTATTACACTGACGGATGTTAATGATAGCATGATATATCTTGTTGGTTTACTGTGATCCGATCCTGAGATCTCCATGTTCTCTTATGAATGTTTTGTGCGTTGAGAATGTATTGACAATGATAGTGTAAAGTTGCTAGGTTTATTAACCAACCTAATGCCATTGTCATTGGTGGCATTAGGATTTTTTGATATATTGTCAAGAATATCAATCGCCATCTAGTTCCCTTCAAATAAAGGGCCAGATAATGTCATAGTATTAGATAATATGCTTCTATTTGATTCATCTAGAAATGGTCCTTTGCGTACAGACCAAACCAAATATGTACGCATCGAGATATTTCTCATCTTATCTTCTTCTCTAAATGTCTCGTATGTGATGAGACCAAAAGGTCGGAATTAAGTTAATAATAACTATTTAATTCTACTTAAATTTAATTTGATTAATACTGAACTTATTGTTCTAGGTAAAAGTTAGTAAATCCATGGACTTCGACGTTGAACATGCCTCTCTTAGAGACGAAGACTTTTATAAACAATACGATATCGATGTACTTAAAGGAGTCGAAGCTACTGCTGTAGATTCCAGTAACCACAGCGTTACTTTAAGTAATGGAAATACATTAAATTACGATAAACTCTTCATTGCTACTGGCAGTCTTGCAAGAAAATTAAACGTACCTGGTAGCGATTTGAAGAACGTTGTAACCCTTAGAGAATATCGCGATGCTCAGTAAGTTACTTTTAATATTTTTTAATATAACTTGAATTACTTTAAATATTTTAAATTTTACTGTTAAGTATTTAAAAAAATAGTAAATTAAAGGTGAGTCTTAAAAATAAGACGAAATCAATATATATTACATACATAGGTTAAAGTTTAGTTACATTAATTGTTTACATTTTAAACAGACTGTAGGAATTTTGGTAAAATTGTAACGGTCTGGTTATTCACTCTCTCCCCCGTTCTTGCCTTTTTTTTTAGTAAACTTACCGTTTGACTTTTTAAGAAGTCCAATACCATTGAGAGTCGCTTCGCTACGCGGAGGCTAAATTGGTGATCATTTTACAGAACTTGTTTTCCTTTTAGACTTTTTATAGACTTTTTAACTTCTTTTTCAGACTTTAACATTAGTTATGTAATCCACCCTTGAACCCTTGTTGGAAAGTTCACATGTGAGGTTCTGTTTTACCAGAACGCATGCGCTGACATGTCAAAGTAGTTCTTATGATTCTTTATAATGTCGTTAAGGTTCATTGGTGTAACAAAATGAAGTTAATTCCCAGTTTAGGGTAATAATATTTTATTCAAAAATTTTTATATTATATTGTTCTTTGCACTTCATGCATTATTAACATCATGCAATTTTTCAGCCATATCGCGGCGCGGATTGTGCTGAATTAATAAATTTTATTTATTTACAAGAGGACCAAATGGCATTACAAGCTCAAATACGATGTTTTTACAGATCTCACATATGAAAACCAATTCTATATGAGCGCCACAGTAGTTCTCCTAAAAGTCATCAACACGAAAGACACTCTGACCACTTGACAGCGCCTTTGATAATATTTGTGGCAATAGCAGACCGCCTATACGACACCAAAGTATCATTATAAGGAAGCGATTGTGATTGTAATAGAAAATACAAATGTTCAAATGGAACAATGGTTCAAATGGTTCTATGATATAGTAAACATATTGAGGAGTGTAGATGTGGTACATATGGGTGCCAAAAGATAGTACACGTAAAATATTTAAGATATGTTTAACACCAAAATTAGAATCGACTGAATCGTTGACAGAGTAAGAAAGGAAGACCAAAGAAGACATAGTGGGGGACGGTTAAATATAATTTAAAATACTATCTATGCGTACACATCGCATTCTATCAAACTGCTCTAAATGCGGATCTACTGAAGAGTAAGCTAAGCAAGAACCGAAAAAGATTCCATGAGCAATCAAGAGCAGCACTGCGAAGAAAAGATTTAAGTACTTGTCATAACAAGGCCTCGAGCCAAAAGAGGCCTGCTCAACAGCATAGATATATAATATACATAAAAGATGTCTCGGTCGCAGTATGGGAATGAACCCTTTGAAATATACAGTCTACAGGCTGTTAGAGCTCTTCCTGGATACTATTTACTGCTCCCTACAATACTAGTATTACTACTACCTATTGTGAGACACTTCTTTATTTAGAGCATTTTTATTTTATTTATTGTTGACTTCGCGATTTCTAGTATAATGGTGGCGTATTCTAGCTTAAAAGTCAATGAATCAAAAGCAAAGTATTATTATTTTTTAATATCACTATTTCCATCCCATATATTATTGTATGATTTACATTATACGGGTATCCAATCGAATGAGATAACTGCAAGTAGCAAAAAATTAAAAACGAACTGTAAAAAATTATATAATATTTGCCGCGCTTTAATAAATATGATATTTCTTATGATGATACACTTTATGTTGTTTTTTCGCCGAAAATTGTTGATTACCAAATTCTCGCCTCTTTATGACCTTGTGGGTACATTAATAGACAACGCCAAAACTATATCTACACTACTAATCTCTATGATTAGTCATATTAATATTCTAGAAATGCCGTACCTATACTAATTCCAATCTATTTATATCAAATTTATTGAAGGTTCAATATTTATATTCGCAAAGAGCTTAGCTTTATATTCCATATCCATTAAACATATGGGATTTTATTAGTAATAAAATGATAAAATGTGCCAAATCATGTACTATTTAAGTTGGGAAATTCATATTTTATGATCCTAATTTATTCTAGCTAATTATATAATTATCTGAAATTATAATATAATTAATATATAATTATCTGATAATTAAATAATAATCTGAAATTATCGTATATTTTCCTATTATGGTATACATAGTATCGTACGTTGCGAACAACGTTAAAATTATCGTATCTATACAAAGGCAAGGACGATAAGTCACACTGTTTGTCCGGTATGGCAACTACGCCACTTACGAAAGAAATCTGAACTTCCAACATATCTGTCTCTGTTACTGTAAATGTCTCTGAAGCATATACTACTATTGGTGTTATGGTCGTTTTCTAGATTTTCATTTTTGTGTTTCGGCTTATCTTCTTATCTTTCTATAGAACGCTGTATGCGTCTATTATCAGTTCTGTCATTTGTGTCTTCATTTTCTTGCTTAAGTTGATTTATTTTCATTTATTTCCAGTCTTCTCAATTTAGCTTCGTTTTCTATTTCTTGGAAGGTTTTCTTTACTGCCCTTTTAGCTGTTGCTGCTATGGTTATCATCCGCATATCCTATTATTTGTACTGCATTCTTGTTTATAGTTCCTGCGTTTGACAGCCTTAGAATAAACAGTACCGTTGGGAGTGCATCTATTTGTCTTACTCCATTTTTTTATTTATAGGTCTAGAACAGTACCTTGAGGTACTCCACATTGTATTTTTTTAAAGTACTCATATTTTCACCAACTTCAACGCTTTTTTTCTATTGTGCAGTAGCCTTTAATGAGCTTACTACTCTTTCCCCTGATTTTTTAATATTATTTCGTTTGTTTTTAGAAATTGTTTCAATCTTCTTTTTATACCTGTTTTAAACATTGATAATATAAATTATTTACGTTTCTAATGTTAAATATCTTTCAGGTACACTTTCTCACAACTTTCCGAAGATAAAGAAGTTGTCGTATTGGGAAGCAGTTTTATAGCGTTAGAAGCGGCAAATTACTGTCAAAGTAAAACGAAAAAGGTAACAGTGATAATGAGGGGAGATTTACCTTTCCAACCGCTTTTGGGACCAGACGTAGGAAAAGTATTTATGAAATTGTTCGAAGACAAGGGAGTACATTTTGTAACTAAAAATACCATAACAGAAATTAAAGACGATGGGAACGGAAATGTTACAGAGGTTGTCTTACAAGATGGTAAGTAACATACGCTATTATATTTTTAGTTTTTGTAGAATGTCTTAGCTTCTATGCCTATATCCCAAAACAATCAGTAAAATATAAACACAGTTTGGACAGCTTTCTTTGACGAGCTTGGACATGTAAGGCAGATAAAAAAAAGTGATTATACCAAATTGGATATAATGCTGGAGAGGAGTTTTAAGAAAATCCACATAATTTCCTAAGTGTTCCTAAGCGTCATTCTCACTAGCCTTATAAGCTTTTCTGGTATTTCTAATGTTCTCATAGCCTCATATAGCATCGTTCGATTTAGGGAGTCATATGCTTGTTTAAAATCGATAAATAGCATATGTAATCTTAAGTTCTGTTCGTAGCTATTATTTTGTATGAATTATAACATACTTATTTGATCAGTAGTTGTTCTTCCTGATCTAATAGCGGCTTACCACGATCGGCGATATTGCGGACGGACGCAGACCAGCTCGCACCACGCACCGTGAGAAATGTCTCGTCCGTGGTAGCACAGGCACGTCTGTGCTGGTGCGTCCTATCCATCGAGAGTCGGTAACATTAAAGGTGCGGTACATGCCCGTGCTACACGATCCGAGCGCGTCCTTGTTTTAACAGACAAGTCAGGTGAAGTCAGAACAGAAGTTGTTCATTCGCTGACACGAGTAGTTGTTTGTAGTGTTTTCAAAGTTGTTTTGCACTTTTTTGCTAAAAAATGGAATGGACAAACAAAGTTATTTTTTATTTTTTAAATTTGTATCAAAATGAAACAAGTTTATGGAATTCTACGGCACCAGAGCATAAGAACCGGAACGAGATATACGAGGCATGGAACCGAATAAAAAATCAATTGAAGAATAGTACTATTTCGATTAAAGACTTAAAAAAGAAGAGACAATTTAATGTCGACATACAGAAGGCAAAAAACAAAAGTAGAGACGTACACAGACTGTCTCGGACCGTAGGAAGAGCTCTGTCTGCGGTACGTTGCTGTCCGTGCTCATCGGCTGTGCGCGATGATCTGTAGAATCGCCGATCGTGGGAAGCCGCTATAAAACCTCTCTGGCTGAAGAGGAAATGTTAATATAAATATTTTAATGGGTAATTCAACACTTAAAATGGGTAACACTTGAAACTACGGTGTAATTAGATGAAATATAAACTGTTTACGTAATGACATAGACATATCATGATACAGCAGAATTAAAATTTAAGGGCAGTTGTGACTAAAACAATGAAAACGTTAAATGGCATAATCTTAAAAAAAAATACTGCAATACTTTTCATATTCGTTTATTTTTGGCAATTTTTTTGCATTACTGATCTATATATTTTTATGTATGGTAGATATGTTTTTTTTTTTAATTTATACCATTACTTTTTTATTTTAGGTTCTACGCTCAAGGCTGATTTAGTGATAATGGGAGTAGGAAGTACTTTTGCCACCGATTTTCTTAAAAACTCAGGTGTTGAATTACGCTCAGATGGATCAGTGGATGTCAACGAATATCTTCAGTCTAATATTTCAGACGTATATGTCGGTGGTGATATAGCCTATGCACCTGTTTGGTCACACAATAATAAGAAATCCGCAATAGGTCACTATCCTCTAGCTCATTATCATGGAAAAATTGCTGCATTGAATATACTTGGAAAACGTACTCCATTAAAAGCGGTTCCTTACTTTTGGACTATGTTGTATGGAAAAGGAATAAGGTCAGTCTAGGAAAATAAGTATGATATTTGCTATTCAATTATTCCTCTTGTAGAACATCGTTCAGTAAAATTACTGTATTTTTAAACAGATTTTAATATGTAAAACTACTAAAAAAAAACTACCTTCGAAAGTCAAATTAATTATTTATCTACATATAGTGGTTAATAAGTTCTGAGAAACCGTTCGAGATCGATTACTTGATATCTATGATTATTTATGTCTCTTTCAAATCTCAACAGTCTTGTGTTTTAACACTTGCTCCAGATAATGGACCTCTTTTAATTTCATTGATATTAATTTCCTTCTCAAAATCATTTGTCCAGGTAGTCCTCTTTTTTCATATCGTTCTTGCAAAGCATGCCACAAATTATAAGCTGTTGGTTTATCTCGAATAACCTCTAATTGATTGTCATCTATACATTGTACAATTATTGACCTACAAGCTCTAAATTTCTGTTTCGCTGCTTACTTTTGTGACTCTTCTATATAATTATTCTCCTTAAAATCCGTAGTAATCCATTGTTCAACTTCTTTTTCTTCCGATAACTTTAATTCTATATTTCCATGCAGAATAATTGACCCCATTCAAAAGTTTAATATTAAATGTATTCTTTACTTCACTTGCCATATTTTATTTCTATAGAGTTTTTTGGGTCGATTAACTGTCGGATTATAGATTAAAACTCTCAAACTCTTTTTCCTTAGCTTTATTTTATCTTCTTCCTCTTTATAAGCAATTCTGCTTGTTTATTGGCGGATTAATACCTCTATGGAATGTTATCACTCCATCTTTTGCGCGGTCGTCCAGTACTTCTTCTGCCGATTGGTTGATTGCTTTATTTTATACTCAATATTAATTGCTCTAAAACATTGCTCTTTCCATTGTTCTTTCTGTTGTGGCTAGTTTATTCATGTTTGCCTTGGTTAGGGTCCAGGTTTGACATCCATATGTCATGATAGGAAGGATGCATTGGTTGAACACTTTGCTCCTCAAGTATTGGGGTATTTTGCGGTTCTTAAGTATCCAACTAAGTTTACCAAATCCTGCTCATGCTAGTCTTGCTCTTCTAGTAATTTCCGCATTTTGGTTCTCTTTGTCAAGTCTCAGAATTTGGCCTAGGTAGATATATTCCTGGATTTGTTCTATCTCACTGCCATAGGTTGACCAATTTGTAGTTTTGAAGACGTCTTCTAGGGCTAGGTTGAAAAGCTTTGGCGATATTACGTCTAGTTGTACGATCATAGTTGCATTTTCATATATATTATGTATTAGTTGCCTATATCTCGAATCTATTCTACAATTATTAATAGCTTGTTCTATGGCCCACATCTCGATACTATCAAACGCCTTTTCATAGTCGACGAAGGCAAGAAATACGGGTAGTTGATATTCATTTGCCTTCTCTATCAATGTTCTCATTGTCAGCAGATGGTCTGATGTACTATATCCTTTGCGGAAGCCAGCCTATTCAACCGATTGGTAATTGTCCATTTTGTAGGTTAGCCGGTTGTTAATAATTCTCATAAATAGTTTGTATACTTGACTGAGCAACGATATAGGTCTATAATTCTGTAGATCACATTTGTCCCCTTTTTTGTGTAAGAGTATTACTAGACTCTCGTTCCAGTCTTTAGGAATCTTCCTATTATGGAGACATATATTAAATAGCTCTGTTAGTACAGGGATTGTTAATGTCTTGCTTGTTTTCAAGAGCTCGGCAATTATACCGTCGTGTCCTGGAGCTTTATTATTTTTTAGCTCTTTTAAAGCTCTTTCTATTTCGAATCCCTTTATATTTGGTAGTACTTCTGATCCCACGTTTTTTATTTTTCTTTTGACGTCCATATTCTCCATAATCTGTATTTCTAATCATCTGTCATTCTAATTCACTCAATGACACAGAACATCACAAAAAGGATTAAGGAAAGTATTACACTTTAAATTTCTTAACCTCTCTAGAGTTCTAGATATAACTCTCTGCAAATTAGGAACAACGTCCCTGACAACTTTTTCGTATTTCAGTTATAAGTCACGATATTTAACGAGTCCGTTTTTGCTTTGCTATATTTCATTTTCTTTCTTTAATATTTTCTATTCTACTTTGCGGGCTTTATTTATTATATTTAATACTTCAATTTTAAGTACGCGATATACGTTTTTAGTAATCGGAGAAATATGTACATTTCAAGAGTCTTCATTTTAGTTATGTGATTTGTACGATAGAAATGTTTGATATAATAGTTTTAATACTTGTTTTTAGATATGCTGGTCACGGCGAATACGATGATATTATTTACCACGGTGATGTATCCCAGTACAAATTTGTAGCATTCTACTTAAAAGACGATATAGTGGTAGCGACAAGTTCTTGTGGAATGGATCCCATCGTTTCCCAATTTGCCGAACTTTTAGCACAGAACAAGAAGATCACCAAAGAAGAACTTCAAGGTGAAGATCTTCTAACCTGGAGGAATAGGGTTATTCCTCAATAAACAAATTTTCTTAATTGTGGCTTGTTTAGTCGCTAACATGATACAATCAGTTGGTAACTTGGCAATGAAAAAATAACTTAATTAGAATCTTCTATTGTTGTTGTTTTTTCATCATGTTATTAACTTTTTCCTAACCACATTATTGCTTTGTGATACTCATAAAAGTATTGTAATTTGTTCCTACGAGTATGTTTACTTGTAAATTTTTTTTAATTCCGTTTTCTAATGTTTTGTACATTATTTTAGAGAGTTTAAATATTTTAAAAAATAGTGTAAGAAAGCCTATAGATGTGGAATACACGACTTTATTTTTTATATATAATTAAAAGTTATTCCATGGTATATCCATTTTTTGTACTATAATATATTAACACAACATATTCCCAATCAAGTTTGGGGAGCAGTGTAAAAACTAATCCAAACATTCTTATGTAAATTAGATCGCACACATCTTATGGAAAATGTAATTTCACTCAACTGCAATAAAATTTTCATGAATAGATTCGTCTCGAAATTATAATAATTTCATATCATTTCACCAAGTCTGAATTTTGATTAATAACGGCTTAATTTATAATTAAAATTTATGGAAATCACATTTTTGAAGTCCATAAAACTGTCATTCATAAGTACTATTAGTATAGTCGCTATTAAAAACAGCTTAACCCCGCGTGAGCTAAGCCAATTAGAACTATGTACTTTGCCTTAATGTTTGCAGAAATTTTTATAAACTGACGATTCTTCTTCTTTCAGTGCCTATTCGTTCCGAATATTGGCAATCATTCTGGCTATAATTATTTTATTGACTGATGCTTTAAATAGATTCGTTGTTGTTGTGGAGAATTATTTCCTCAGGTTCTTCAACCATGATATTCTCCTTCTCCCAATTCCTCGCTTTCCGAATACTTTACCCTGTAGGATTACCTTCAGTAATCTGTATTTAGTGCTGTTTCTCATTATATGTCCGAGATATTCCAACTTTTTCCTTTTAATGGTATACATCACCTCTCTTTCTTTGCCCACTCTTCGTAATACGGTCTCGTTGGTTATCTTGTCTGTCCATGATATCCTTAGAATTCGCCTGTATAGCCACATCTCGAAGGCTTCAAGTTTTTTCTCTATTGCTTCAGTTAGTGTCCAGGATTCAACTCCGTAATACAATATTGAGAAGATATAACATCGTAGGAGCCTTACTTTTATCTCCAGATTAAGATTGTGGCTTTTAAAGAGTTTGGCCATGTTATTGAATGCACTCCTAGCCTTCTCTATTCTACATTTTATTTCCTGTGAGTGATCCCATTGTTCATTTACTGTTGTTCCAAGATAGTTATACTGTTTTACTCGGTCCACTGGTGTATTATTGATAAGTAGTTGAGCGTCTCTAACTTTATTTTTGCTGATGATCATAAATTTAGTTTTTGTTATATTTACTTGAAGTCCAAATCTTTCACTTACTTCATTTACTTTGTTTATCAGTTGCTGTAAACTGTTCAAACTGTCTGCAAAAATAACGGTGTCGTCTGCATAACGGATGTTGTTTAGGCGTTCTCCATTTAGAAGTATTCCATGTTCGCATTTTTCCAAGGCTTCACTAAATATTTCCTCTGAATATAGATTAAATAATATAGGTGAAAGTATACAACCTTGTCTAACGCCTCGTAGAATCTGGATCATTTCCGTTGGTTCACCTCCAAAATTCGTTCTTATTGTGGCTGATTGGTTCCAGTATAAATTTTGTATTATACGCCGATCTTTATCATCTATTTGGGCTTTTGTTAGAATATCCATCATTTTTTGGTGTTGAACTGTATCAAATGCTTTTTGGTAGTCCACAAAGCAGGTGTAAATATCGCAAGTCATATCTCTGCATCTTTGAAATAATACTTGTAGACTAAACAGTGCATCTCTTGTACCTACGCCCTTCATGAATCCAAACTGTGTGTCTTGTATTCTCTCTTCGCATAGCTTGTATATTCTACGATGTATAATTTTAAGAAAAAGTTTTAATGTATGGCTCATTAGACTTATTAGCCTATATTCTCCGCACTTTTTTGCTCCCTGTTTCTTTGGTAAGGTAATAAATTCTGAAAGTAGCCAATCTTTTGGGATATTGCCTGTGTCATAGATATTATTGAAGATTTTACATAGTACTCTTAAAGATTCATCATCAAGAAGTTTAAGAAATTCAGATTGTACTCCGTCTGGTCCTGGAGCTCTACCTTCTTTTAGTGATATTATGGCTGCTCTTATTTCTGGCACTAGTATAGGTGGTCCTGTTTCCGTAAGTATTGGGGGCTGGTTCTCTCTCTCATCAAAAAACTGACGATTAACCAAATCTTTTTGCTCACGCTAACTCAGGTACATATCCATTTGATTTTAGATGTATTAATATACCAACTCAAGTTTGGTTGTTACCTCTCAAGGCATAAGGTTACCCTTTTCGCGCTGGGAAATTGTAGGTTCCCTTAAAATATGTAATCCTTTACAATCAAGCTTTTTAAACTATGGAATACAGCCAACCACTGTAAATTTCCCTTTTAAATTAGAACTTAATTCTGTTCCTATATTTGTTTCAAATGTGTCATTGGAAAGCAATAGGCATCCTAATCATCTCAAGAAGATGGTACAAATATTTGATACTCTTTTTTGACCACGTAGGGTTCATATCGGATACGTCGTTTTAAAACAAAAACAAGGCAAATAGTACAATAAATTTATATAAATTATTTTCTTCTATAACTTCTTTTTTCTACCTTTCGTTCACTTACTTGAGTTAACCTGCAAAACTTTGAAAAATTATTTACTCCGGGTTTGGACCACATCTTTTTCGGACGACCCGTATGCCAGTCCATCTCAACCTTTTTATACCATGGAGAGTCCCTTATTTAGGAGCTGTGGAAGGCTGTTGATATCAATCATAATCAAAACCAATATCTGAAAGAGAAATTCACACACAGTAACGCAAACTCTCAACGTATCCAAAGGTGAAATTCAGAACCGCTTTGTAGAGGACCTTATGTAACTGATTGCTGGTCTTTATTTGCTTGGTCCATTATTGTAATGTCATCTCGTCACTTGGCGCGTTCTTGCCGACAGGTGAGGGATATAACGTAATCTTCGCATTTACAGTTTCAATATATTTTTTTTTAATAGGAGGGATTGATAGAACAAATGAGTTTTATCCAATAATATAGAATACCTGTACCTTTGCAGTGTTTTTGCTACTACAGAATAAGCAAAAATACTAGACGTGCTCTCGCATTCGTTTTTCAGGGAAATATTAGTTTCGCCGATGTATACGTAGCCACAGGAACAGTGGATGAAAAATATACTACAACAAGCGAGAGGCGGTGGTTGAGAGGCTTGGCCAATTGTTTAATTTGTAATTTTTTAAAGAGGAAGATGCATATATTTGATTTTTAAAACGTTACTGATACAATTCACTTATTTTTATCCGTAATACCGCACAAGTTCGCGACCGGGGGTTTACGACTCTAGTCGATTTATATCGGCTTACTCGAGAACATCGGTTTTGGGACGTACCATCTTCTTCTTTACGTGCCATCTCCGCGACGAAGGTTGGCAATCATCACTGCTATTCTAACTTTTGACACTACAGTCCGAAAGAGTTCAATTGAGCTGCATTCAAACCATTCTCTGAGGTTTCTCAGTCAGGACATTCCTCTTCTACCTATGCTGCGCTTTCCTTGAATCTTTTCCTGCATTATTAGTTTTAGGAATTCATATCTGTCACCACGTGATGACCCAGATATTGTAGTTTTCTTATTTTGATGGAATCCAGTATCTCCCTGCTGTTCTCTATTGTTCTTAGTACTTCTTCATTGGTTATTCTGTCTGTCCAGGAGATTCTCAGCATTCTTCGATATGTCCACATTTCAAATGCTTCCAATTGATTGGGATGTTGTTTATTTAAAGTCCATGTCTCCACACCATGCAAAAGAACAGAAAATACATAACACTTTAGTACTCGTTTTCTAAGATTTAGGCTGAGGTCTCTACAACATAATATTTGTTTCATATTATTGAATGCACTTTTAGATTTTTCTATTCTAACTCTAATTTCTTTGGTATAATCGATTGTTTTATTAATGTTTGCCCATAAATTGTATAAAATTTAGGAGATATCATTATATGCAACAAATCTACTCCAAGTACAGTATAATGTGAAAGCTACGTAATATTTATTATACGTAGTGAAATCAAACAAGGAACAAATAGACTTATTTGCATAGACCGATTTTAATTAAATATTTAGATAGAAGTTTATGTGATATGATTAATAAATCTTCAGAGAAAAAAGGTAAAAGTAGTCTTACTGTATACTTATTCACGACATACTTTTGAACGGATACGCGGCTATGTATCTTAATAGCGGATCCTCCACTTTGGCAAGTAAAACAAATGATAAAAACGTCAAATTAAACAATTACGCACTGAGCTATGTATTAGATTTTGTACTATTAAGTACCTAATTCAAAACATTGTTATACTAAAGAGAATATTTCTAATTTATAAATAAAAAATCAATTTTTAGAAAGTCATTTTAACTTTCGATCATGTAAAATTTTGACCACGACGTTTAAACATCCGATCTTCAAATATGAGCAAGATTTGTAGTCTTAAACAGATAAACTTTTTGCGAATGATCAGATATTATAGTTTTAAACGTATGAAGTAAACACCGTTTGTTGTTTTACTTCGAAATCCGTTGTGTGAATATACTATAGTAAATATTTTTTTAAAATACATAAGTGCCTTGAGTGATAATATCTTCAATCCTTTTGATACTTTCTGCGTACTAGACTATTTTTAATTTTTGTCGATCCCAACATTACATTTCAAATATATTTCTTTTAAAATTATATGTCTACAATTACAATTTATTGGGGTATGCATAAAATATGAGAGATTGCATTTTTATTTCAAACCTAAAATGTGATATCAAATAATTGAAGTTAATTGCAATTTTAAATTAAATAAAGTAGTATATATTATATAGTATTATTTTATATAAAAAATATTATTTTAAACAGTCTTATCTTTGTTTTTATGATTTCTGATGTATTTTATTTATTGATGCAATTATTTTTATATATTTATTTGTTAACATTTCAAATTAATAAATTTTGTTAACTTGCATTAATGTGTTTTTTCTTCTATAATCAGTGTTGTTCCTAAAGCCGGATTCTCACGACTGGTATATTTGGCCAATATTTGTCAATTGCCTATACTTGTCATGTCGTGTGAATGGTTTACTTGAGCATTTATTACTCACTGGCGCGTGCTGGCCGTTTTCCCGTCGCCTGTCGGTAAAATCTCTACAAGTGAAAGGGATCGCCAGTGTCGCGTACACTTGACAAGTCTGTACTGGTCTATATTTGTGTTTGTATTCATACGATGTGTCCAAAAATTGTGTGTTGTTATAGAGTTTTTGGACTTATATGAAAGTGAACCAATTATATGGTGCGCTAAACACGAAGAACACAAAAATAGGAATGCGGTTAATGATGCATGGAAAAGAATTGAAGAGAAAATAAGTTTGAAATGTACCGTGCAAGAATTAAAAAAAAAGTATTCTCTAATGTCAACTTTTCGCCCCCTGCAAAGAAAGGTCAAAAGTACATCGGGCACAGGTACAAGCACAGAAGATGTTTATAAGCCAACTTGGTTTGCCTACGAAAAAATGGCTAAATTTTTAGGAAAGGAATGTCAACTCAGAAATACTAAAAACACAAAGGTAAGTTTTCAAAATATAATATTATTATTTATAATAATGTTATTGTTTAACAGTAATTATCCTACCAGGGCACTGTTCCAATAGTTTTAAAATAATTTCAAAATGATTTCCTTATTTTTTGTGCCTCATGTCCAGATTTTCTCGGTTTTTTATTAAGCGAAAGAAAAGATGACATATTTTGCTGATCTTGGCGCCATGTGCCTGGAAAGAGTTAACCATCTTTTTCTGTATCGAAAGTGCTGGCTGGTGAATAGATAGAAGCGGAATTTTTGCTTCTTCGTAAAAAATGATGTAACAAGACATGCCATGGTCACTTTCGAAACTTTTTCGGGTTCAAGTATCATAGGTTTTCTGAAAACTCGAAAAACCAATGCTAGTATTCCGAATACATTTTCAACAACACGCCGGGCACGTGACAAACGATAATTAAAAAGTCTGTCATCACTGCCTTTTTCGAAAACTCCTGCATATGGTTTTAATAAATGTCGGCTGAGAGCAAAAGCATCATCTGCGATAAACACGTATGGAAAATACGTTTCTGTATAGTTAAGTAAACATTCATCTTCAGGAATAATTAAAAAGTTTTCTTGGAGTTTTTTATACAAAACCGTGTTACGAAATACACCACCATCGCTAATTTTACCCTGACATCCGATGTCTACAAAAGTAAAGCAATAGTTAGCATCAATTAGTGCCAATAAAACTACGCTAAAGGTGTGCTTGTAATTATAAAATTCGGATCCGCTTTTCATGGGCGACTGGATTACTATATGTTTGCCGTCGAGAAATCCTAGGCAATGAGGAAAATTACATTTGTTTTTAAAGTCTTTTGCTATTTCTTTCCATTCTTATTCAAAAATTATATTATTAATACCAATCAATTGTCGATATTAGGAATATATTGTGAAATTTTTGCGTTATTTTACGTTTTATTTCATATGAAATGAGTATATTCCACGAAGTAAGGGTTTCAACAATAAAACTGTTCACTTTGTTAATGGAAAACCATGTCACTATTGCACATTTATAAAGTTTAATAAAGAAGACAAGATTCGTGGTAGGAAGGCAAAATAAAACACCAAGTTTTAATTTAACAATATATTTATATATGTATATATGCATATGTTTTTTTAGAAAATCATTTCATACTATTTATTTGGTTTGCTGTGGTATTTTTGTATTTATTATATTAATGTTGCATTATTTTTGTAAATTACGAGTACATTTTTATATTTATATTACAGCCTAGAAAAGACTAGATTTTAGTCGCAACGTCGGCCTTATTAAATTGAAACTGTTTTATTTTGCCTTCCTCCCACGAGTCTTGTCTTCTTTATATTGATAAAGGTGCTAGTACTTTCAAATAAAGTTTAATGTTTTTTTTTATATAGGAGCTAGAAGATCTTATTGCCACAGAAGATGAAAAATCTTTGGATATTAATGAAGAAATTCCTGGCGCAGAAAACCTTTCTATAGACATTGAGACCCCAAATCTACAACCAGGTCCAAACAATTATTCTCTAGAAAAAAGATTTAAAACACCACCAAAGAGAAAAACAAAAAAAGCTACATATGTAGTACAGGTACAGAAGCGCAAGGATGAAGCATACACCATTCTAAAAACTGCTGTAAACAGGGAAAAGCCGAAAAGCAGTCCCTGCTCACTTTATGGGCAATTGGTGGTTGAGAATTTAGAAGCCTTAGATTATGTTCAACGAGTTGTAGTTATGCATGAAATTGATAACTTATTATTTAAGGCTACCATGACACAAACGGGTGAGATGATAAACCCTCTAAAACTTTCATCAATGTATTCTTCATCGGAATCGTATCAATCCCAATTTTCTCATCATCCAGTATTTCCGGCAACCAATGTATTGACAGCTACAAATTCAGAACAAGAACCCAACACTATTTTGCCTACTTTGTCACCTAGTTATTATGTTAAGCTGTAATTCAATAATTTTTTAAAATAAAAAAAAACGGGTGTGGCAGTCCTGTGGGACTGCCGGTAGAAGTTATACTTCTATACACGCGTTCGCCGTTAAAAATTTATATAGGAGTCAATCTGCACAGTCAATACATATGTAATGTTATAGGTAAGAGAGAGCAGAAAGAGAAAAAGAATTAGTTATATAGGTATATGGTGCATCGTTTGCTGTATATAAACATTTGACCTGTAATAGGAGTATAGTAAATGAAGGATTGTATCAATATTTTAATGAAAATATATATTTTTATTTTTATATATTTTAAAAAAAATTTTACACATACTCTGCAGTAAAATTCATTGTTTATTTTGTTATTAATATAAAAATTACAATACAATAAATACACTGCAACATAATTCAATATAATAATACAATATAAATTAAAATGTAATATTCATAAGGATTTAAAACTGCCAATATACATAACTTACTTCACGAAGATAAAAATAAAAAACCAACAACTCGGATTATGTTGTAAATTTTCATTTTATTTTAAAATTTATGTTTTTTGCGTATATTACATATATTTAATAAGATTAACGTGAGGTTTTTAAATATTTCAAAAATAAAAAAGGAAATTATAATTGGGATTCGAACTCACAACCACCAGCGTATGAACCAAACACGTAAAGGATTTGCCAATTAGACATGACGCTAACGGATTTCAAAATTGACAGTTCTCGGTAAAACAGTGATTATTATTGTATTTTGAAATACAAAAGCCTAAAATAAATATAAACGTTAAATTTTAAATAATACAAAACATATCACATAAATAATAATATTAATAAATATTATATACGTATATATAATATTAAATATATATATACAAAAGGAACATTTTTATTCTCGAGAGAGGAAATATATCTTCTGTCTCTCTCTTACTCATTATCTTACATGTCATGGTTTCACAGATTCACTCTCATGCAAATTTCCAACGCCGACCGTGCGTATAGAAGTATAACTTCAAAAACGATAAAAAGGTATTATTTGTACTTACTTTTATTTCATCGTGAAGAATTTTAACTAAGACATCACACACCCCAAAAGCGCATTTGGAAACTATTTGAGTTGAAAATTTAAAAAGGTAAGAGAGACTTTTAAAACTATCACCATTGGTAAAATATCTAAGTGCAACACAAAATCTTTCTTGAACGGGGATGGCCTTTCTCATATTGGTATCCATTTTAGCTATTAGGGGTCCTATTTTAGACAATAGAAACTCAAAATCAATAGGAAACATTCTAGAAAAATTCTGGAATTGCCCTGAAGGTTCTCGCTGTAGATCTTGTAACATGTAAGTGGCACTGTATATACAAAAACGGATATAAGTAATGAGTCTTCCAAAATGAAATAAAATTAAAATGGGAAATTATCTAGGGATACACATACATTCCCCAACTTTTATTTAAAGAAACCATCCACCACTTTCTTTTCTTGCATATTTTTTTCTTTTTCAGTTTTAAATAGATGCATTCACTACAACAAAAGCTGCAGAGGCCACGACAATATTTTCAGAATGGCCACTATCCATAGTGGTTCACACTGGAATGTTTAATATTTAATAGTTTACTGGCATATTTGTTGTTGGCACAGTTGTTAATCGTACAAGCCGTGTGAACGGTTTACTTGTAAAGGACAAAATTATATTGGCCGACTCGCCAAGTACACCAGTATTGGTGTATTTGTCAAATACGCTACTCGTGAGAATCCGGCTTAACGTACCGTGTTCTATTGAACGTTGGCAATTATCAGCGCAATTTGAACTTTGTACATTACCTACTTGACCAGTATTGTGGTGCTTCTTCCATTCCATTAGATATCGCAATTAGATAGTTGTCTTAATTTTTATAAAAGCGCTTTAAGCTTTTTCTATTGGGGACCTTATCTCTTGTGTGTCATCCCGGTTTTTATTAACTAAATATTTGTGCTGCTGAACATGTTCTATAATTTTTCGTCACATTAAGAACACCTACTACGTTTCTCTGCTTGCTTACTACCAACCACTTGTTCTTCTTAATGTTCAATTGCGGCTCTTATTTCTCCACTCTTTTTTGTTTTCCAAAAATCTGTTTAACGTTTTTCGTTTAGTATGGGCTCTTATGGACTATATCCTCTTTTAGTATTCTTTGCATTTTTTAATGATTCTATCTTTATTTACCGTTGTGTTGTTGCCAGTTCCATTTTCTGTCAAGCATCTGAATGTTGCGATATTCATTGCGAATTGTATATGCCCTATAAAATGCATGTAACTGCATTTTTTAATGATATTCTCATTACAATGATACATAACTCTGATATTTCTCCACGTTTTTGTATGAAATAGTCATTATTATATATATTTTGCAAAACTGAAATACGATGTTTCTTGCTTCAGTAAGTATATCTCTTTGGTTTTTCTCAATACATATTTACTATTAAGTCACATTATGTATTTATGAAGCAACTTTTGCATTTTATATTAATTTTTTTAGATATTTTTCAGCTCTTGGAAAAATTTTGTTACAAGGCACTTGAATTTTGTTTGAGATGCTCTATATTTGAATTAGTTTGGGATATTTGGTCTTTTAAAATTAATAAACAAAACTACTGTTTAACTCATAATATTAAATACTGATATAACTCAAATATTTTAACTCACATAAAAAAATTATGAGTTAAAAAAATTGTTAACTCATAATTTCAAAGAGTAATACAATATGGGGCCATTTTCTAACTTCGAATTGTATTTTCTGTTGCTGATTATATACTTCATTAAAATTAAATTAAAAGTTTAATTTAACAAAGAAAATAAATATATACTTACCTATTACACCAGAAAGAGTATATTGTAGTACCTAGTACAAATAATAAATAAGGTCCTTACTATGAAGGCAAATACAAAAATTCACTTATATAAAATAAAAAAAGTCTGATTTCATTTTTAACACATTCATGGAGTCTTTGTATGCAGTAAGTGTCTATATATGCAGTTGTGTCCGTGAATGTGTTAAAAAATGAAATTTGTACTGATATCTTCAGAACTTAAAAATTACATGAAGTTACCAAGTACCCTTTTATACAGGAACACGATAAACTTTTAAGGTGAAATAAAAACACACTTTAGACTTCTTAAAATTTTATTAAAACAGATAAGTATGTACAAATTTATCCATTTCCACAACACAGTATTCTTTTGAGAACTGCTGTAGGATAAATGGCGTATTAACTTTTTTATTATAGTGAGAAGATTTGCCAGTAGCCTTATTATACCTACTGATTTTAAAAAGTATAGCTATATATATATATATATATATATATATATATATATATATATATATATATATATATCTTCTTTTTCGGAACTTTCTTAGTTTTAAATAATCGTCTCTGGGGTTCTATATTTTTGTTACCTGGGGTAATCATTGGAAGTGAGAATTGCTTCTAAAGTTGGTTGTATTGTAAGCAACTATTGTTTTATTGGCCTCAATTTCCTCCAGTGTTTGTGTGTTAAAAATAAGTTCCTGAATAGTTTGGGCAAGTTTTTTTTGTTCTTCAAAAACAACTTGTGATTCCTTTTTTTTTGGTGCTCAGTGCCATAACAAGGTTTGCAGTTTCTTCTGATTTGTCAACTTCATTTATATCAATGATCATTTTATCTATAAAGTATCCTAATATGTTATATGAATATGAGATTAGGTAAGTACAAAATGTTATTACAAAAAAAAATAATAAGTTTTATTATGCACTATTGTAAAGAAAAACATAATAAAATTGTAAGTTTACCCACCTGACAAAACTTCTTTGACTTCTTTGCAAATACTTATGTATACATATATTCCACATAATGCTACAGTCTACACATGTACATGTATAACAGTGAATACACACACCACATTCACTACATTCAAGCTTGCATGTACATTCTGACTGGAACTCTTCCACAACATAAATTTCATTACTTGAAGCTGATGGCAATATCCAACCAACATCTATTGCATCAACTTTACTTATATCCAGCATTTCACTTGTTTTATGTCTTTGCCTTAATTCAGATAATTTAGTGCTCACTTTCCCTTTATGAACTACAAGTCTTTCAAAAATTTTGTCTCGCACAAACTTTAGACAAAGCCATCAGTGCCATATTAATCTTTTAACATATTTTTCATTAAGATATATGTGTTTAATGGTCCTATGCATCCTCTCTTATGCATGTTAGTATTAAGACCACTATAGAGTCTAAAGCAATATGCCCAATGTTCTGCTTTATTTACATAATGTTGTTGAAAATAGTCAGCAAATTCTATAGATTCTGGGCTTCCTTGGCAAAAGTCCAAAAATTTTTGCATCAAGATATTAAAAGTGGCTATATCTCTTTCTTGCAACAACATTCTAAGCATTTGATAAATGAGAATCTAAAAAATATGTGTTTTAAGTCATATTTAAACACATTTAAGTATCTTTACCTTTTTTTTGTAAATTTTCTGCAAAGCCCTATCTACATGCCAGGAGCAATAAAGTCTGAAATAATATTAAAAACTTAATAAAAATTATAAAATTGCAAATTAAGTATACCTAAATTCAGCAAGATGCATCACTTGTAAGCAAGCATTATAATAGGCTTCAGCCATGGACGTATAAACACAGTCTGTGTTTATACGTCCATGGCTTCAGCCATATCTGAGATGAAGACTCGAAGCTTAATTTTTTTCCCAATTTGTTCTTCAGCACATGAAAAAAAGATTTTCATTATTTCAGCATCATTCCTATTAGAAATTAGAAATGCACTTGGATAGCCTTCTCTAAGATTATCAAGTACAAGTATTGTATGAAGGTCAAATCCATATCCATTTAGCCCATGGGTTCCATCCATACAAATACAATCATCACCAAACCTTAAAAAATAAATTATAAAGATATAGGTAGAAGTACAGTTTACAAATATGTCAAGATACTTAAAAAAAACAAACCTTAATAATAATTCCTTTTGTCCTTCAGTCATTACCATTAGCAAACAATTTTCTTGCTTCAGTTGAGGGTACTCATTGGATAAACATTCTTGTGGCTTATAAAATAGAATGGATCCACTAACTTGAAGCTCATTTACCCAAGCATCAACGCTGATGGCATCACTTGCATGACGAATAGCGCAGATGTTTAGGTTAAATGCTTTTTCAATATTGTACAGGTTACTTGTAGTACTTCGTCTAATATAGACTCCAATGGTATTTTGGATGCAATATTTTGACGATCTGATGTTGACAGAAAAAGATGCCCCATATCTTCTTGTAATTTATGTCCAACATGAGTATTACAAAATTGTACTGTACATTTAGTAGCCTTAACTGTCACTAGCCATTTTGTTACTCCCTTGTGTTTTAAGAGATCTAATATTTTTCCCTCTTGTTCTAATATTTCCTGATCTATGACATGTATATTTTATTTTTTTGTAGTTTATACTCTTCTTAAAACCATGCATATTTACAAATAAGGAGAAAGTTTGCTTTTCAGTAGTCATTTTCCACTCCTGAAATTCCTCAAATGTTTGAAATATAAGTGTTTAAATAGCAACTGTCAAGGAATGTTCTGTTTGGTAATGGGTAATCAGATATTTTGAGGATGGTCCTGTAAATTGACACAATGGACACTTTAGTTCCTTTTTGATTACTGCATGCTGTGATCTTTGGTGCATAATTAATTTTTTTAACATGTCAAACTCAGCATTACATTGTTTGCAATTAAATTTTTTCTTAGCAGGAACTAAGTCTCGCAATTTCTCTAAAAATTAAACAAAATAAGTAAGTAGGACAGATATATGATAAGGTAGTTTATGGCCTGATACACTGCAACCTTTACAGATCTATTGGGAACTGTTTGGCCTGTCTCTGTCTTGGCATATTTCTCCACCACTCAAGAGACTTGTAATTAAGTAGGAGTATATAGCAAAAAAATATTTGTATTCTACCTGCATGTTTTTGTTGTACATGCATTCTTAAACTACCAAGCTTTACAAATGTAGCCCTACATTCTTCGCATATAAAAGTTCCATGTCCACCTTTAACTTTTGGCGCCAATATATCAATTTTTTCTAAAAGAATATATAACTTGTAAAAACTTAATGTCTAATTATGTTATTGGCACTGTGTTCTTTCTTACCTAGAAAAGTTATTATCAAAGAATATAGACGCTTAGCGTCTATATAAGCGTCTATATTCTTTGTTATTATGTTATTATATTAATAAATATTATGAAAAATAACAAAAAACTAAAATCCCTAAAGACCTACTCCAAAAATAAATGAATTTGACATTTGATACAAAACATTCGCACAGAAAATCTGGACACCAAATCCTTAAAGTGTGCTTGCGCGAAGCGGGTGTACCCACGGTTCCGGAATGTGAACAACATTCTGCAGTTCGTTGTATAATTTTCTTACCCCGATTTAGGTTTTCACCATGAAAATTTTGGAAATATTTTTCTATCGTCATTACTTGGTCTACCCATTCCGATGATGCATTTATGAGTCCACGAAATGATAAATGTTGTACACAGGATGATACAGAATCATTGTGAACATTTATATTTTGTTCCTAATAAGTATGTCTTCCTAGATTTGGGAATTGATTTTTATATTTAAATGCTATGAAACCAGTAATATATATCAACCCATCTGTTTCGGCTTCTTTTGTTATATTAGCTATTTGTGACACGTCTGAACTACTGCTACTTTTGCACACAATTTTAGTGACAATATTAATTACTAGAGCCAATAACCTGTTTTGTTCTTCCAAAATGTTCATTCCATAAGGTTGTTTAAATGTAGTTGTAGCAGATGTAAAGGAATTCATTAAATCAAACCAACTATTAATAAACTCCCCAAGTTTTTGTGCTGCGATTTTTTATCTCTGGCTGCATCTTAAAAATAATGTTTTAAGGCTGTTGCAGCTGTATGAGATAGTAATTCTGCAGCAGGTGCAACGTTTTGTCTCCGCATTTTTTTTACCTCTAAATGATCTGAAGTTAGCTTGTATATGGAACTGATTTCTGTTGTTGCAGCTTCAATTAGTTCTTTTAACAAATCTTTTGTCAATACACTTCCATCTTAAAGTTCAAATCCTGTGTCGATTAACCAGTTTCTTGTTCATTTTAGGAGATGGGGAGCATCAGCAAACATGTAGATATTTGATTTTGTGACTGGATATGTAAAATGTGTGATGTTAACTGAAATATTCAATTTTTTCCAAAATCCTTGATTGCCTCCCCCGCAATCAGACACGCATGCAACTACATTATATTTTACATTGTGCAACTCAGTAATTATTGTAGATAAAATATTATCAGTCATACTTGTATCAAAGCCAATGTAGACTGGTTGCTTTCATTTATCACTACTTGCATGTACCTATGGGCCCCATAGTATGGGGACCAACTGCTTCATTCTCTTTTTGGTCATTCATACTGGGCACAGACTTTCATTTCATCATATGACAAGACGGTTACTCTTTGTAGTTCAGTTTTTGATTTTACAGCAATATACTTACATCACCTGAAGTACATCTCGTAGGAGACCAAATCTGAGATTAATGTGTGCAGCCCATTTTTGCAAAATTGATATTCCAGGTAATGGGTATTTCTTAGATATAGGTAACATCTTTTACTAAAATATCTTATTGTGAATTCTTTTAAAATTTCTTCTGACGGCCAACATGCTCTTTTTTCACAATAATTTCAATTTCGTTTTTACTAAACATGTGACCAAAGTGTTTTAAAATCTTTTGCTCACTATCAATAGTGAGATTCTTTAATTATTTTATTTAATTTTACAATCCTCGTTCTGGTAGTACACAAATCTTGTTAATTTGTTCTAATTTCTCTTTTAGCTTTTTGTTTTCTTTAAGTAAGTCCTCGTATTTTCGTTTCGAAATATCTACCTCCGATTCTTTACTTGTACCGGATATATAAGACAAATCAATGGTTACAAGATTTGTTTTTTCCCTTTTATGTGAATGCACCCCTAATTAGTCTTCAATGATAGCTGTTTGTCTAATTGCTACAAAATCCTAGTTCCCATTATTCGATCATACAATTCATCCACAAAATCATCCTTCTTGAAATGATTACTACTTACTCTAGCAGTTTTTATTTTACTGCTTTTATACTTTCACAATATTTTTTCTAATTTTGTATTTTTGGGAAACGTGAAAAATGCTATTTGTTGATCAGAATCAGCAGATTTCTTGTTTTTATAAAAATTATTTTATCAGGAGACCACACTACAACCTGTGTCTGGCATTCTAAAATTTGATTAATATTATTATAACGTAAGAATATCTTATCATTATAAACAGATATTCTTATGTAAGGTACTCTACAAGAGATACGATGTACAACTACAATAAATAACTTTTTTTTGATAATTCAAAATAAGTTTTTACAGGAAACAACCCCAAAATTTCAAATACAAAAATATAAAGTAAACTAAGATATTTAAGAAACGATAAATAATAAAGCAAATAATAAACTCAAAGATCATTACTACGAACAAACTGATAGTCTACGAACCGTTGAGTGTACCTAGATCCTTGTCTAAAAAATGAGGTTCAGACATCTAAGTATATAATACCATCGAATTATTATTATTCGAAAAATCTATACAATTAAAGGATTTTATTTTGATTTACTGCAACACTTTTGGGAAAAAAGGAAGTTTTCTTTTTATGATAAAACACACCCCCATTTACGCTTAACGACTTTCAATTTAAAGATGCTCTATGCAGAATCCTACAGACTAGACTGCAGATATACCGAACTCCATCTTAGTATAAAATTGGATGGTGTTGAGTAATCACTTAGGCAAAATGCATGTGGAGCGTCTATAACCGCTATTACACCAAAAAATGTTAAAATGATCCATAGCTTCTTAGTACACGACCGTCGGTCGACCACCTACAAGATGGACTGACGATTTAAGAAGACTCAATAAAAACTGGATAAGAGCGGCGCAAGATAGACGGGGTTGGAAACATGAGGAAGAGGCCTATGTTCAGCAGTGGACTCTTGAGGCTGGATGATGATGATGACACGACCGACTTGTAATTCTTAGTCAAACAATTGAACACACTTACTGGTTTTTGTTACCATGTGATGCGGTTTATTAGTCAAATTGAAATTAATTTAAGAAGGCTATATCTTATAGATTAATGTTCGTTGGAACCCGAAATACCTGAATCCTAGCAAACAGCGCAAGTTCTATCACTCTTAAAAATGCGACTAGAAGTATCAGTCTATTTAATGCAATGTATAAAATATACTCAAAATTTACTAATAATAGATTAGATTATTAATAGGGTCCTCAAGAAGGCAAATCTATTAACTATAATCGTTTGATTATAAAACTAGTTAATGTAGAACGAAATGAATTTGACATAGAAAGGCCTTCTTGATAAAGTACTCGACCACATCGTTAAACGCTTACTTGCGACTGAAACATGAAAAAATTGTCTGCAAGATGGGTACCTTCTTCTTCTTAGAGTGCCATATCCCTACGGAACGTCGGCGACTACCATGCTTATAATATTTTTATACTGATCACTGCCGCAAATTCCTCAACCAAGAGAGTTTCTTCCGTCCTATCCATTTCTTTCCTTCGATTTTACCGTTGAGAATTAGCCTAAGGAACTCATATCTTGGTCCTCTGATTATATGTCCAAGATATTCTAGTTTACGCCTCTTAATAATATTTAACAGAGTTCGTTGATGTCCCATTCTTCGAAGAACTTCTTCGTTTCTAGTTCTGCTAGTCCATGGAATTTTTAGTATCCTTCGATACAACCACATCTCAAACGCCTCGATTGTATTCATGATATCGGCGTTTAAAGTCCAAGTTTCACATCCATACAAAAGTACAGATCACACGTAACATCTTGTAAACTTTTCACGGATTTCCAAATTTAATGAGTTATTGGATAATAGAGGCTTGAATTTTTGAAATGAGTTTCTTGCCTGTTCAATTCTACATCGAATTTCGAAGGATGGATCTAGATTTTGGGTAATCCAACATCCAAGGTATTTGAATCTCTGAACTCTCTGCAGCGGTTGTTGGTTTAATATCAGTTGGGTTGCGCCGATATCCACTTTACTGGTCACCATGTATTTAGTTTTATCGATATTTATCGACAGTCCCCAATTTGTGCATTCCATGTCAACTCTATTGATTAGCTCCTGCAGATCGTCGATGTTTTCAGCTAGAATCACAGTATCGTCGGCGTACCGTATATTGTTAATTATTTCTCCTCCTATGATAATTCCTTTTTGATCTTTTAAAGCTTCCCTAAATAGATTCTCAGAATACACGTTAAAGAGGGCGGGAGATAGTATACAGCCTTGTCTTACGCCTCGTTCAATACTGATTGGCTTTGATTCTCTGTTGTTGGTATTAATAATGGCTGTTTGGTTCCAGTAAAGTTTGGCAATAAGTTTGATGTCTTTCTCATCTAGTTGGATGCTCTGCAAGGCGGTAATTAGTCTGGTATGCTGAACGCGATCAAATGCCTTTTCAAAATCAATGAAGCACATATATACGGGTTTTCTTACCTCCCAACATCGTTGAAGGAGTGTTTGCATAGAAAATAGTGCTTCTCTAGTTCCAAGGCATCTCCGGAACCCGAACTGCTCTTGACTAATTATTTCTTCGCACTTGTTGTTAATTCGGTTTAGAAGAATATGCAACAGTATTTTAACGGCATGGCTCATTAAACTAATGAGTCTACAATCGCTACATTTCTTAACGTTTGGTTTCTTAGGTAGAGGAATAAAGATCGATTTTAGCCAGTCCGATGGAATTTCACTGGTATCATATATTTGATTGAAAAGTACAGTGAGTTCTTTTATATTGTCATTTGAGAGTAATTTTAGCCATTCGCTGTATATTTGATCTGGTCCACTGGCTTTGTTGTTTTTGGCTTGGTGTATGGCTTTTTCCACTTCAGCGTTTAAGATTGATGGTCCTGTATTTGCACTTAAGTTAGGTAGTGATCCTCGATCATCCTTGAGGGGTACCAGGGTAGCACAAAATAGACGCACACAAGCGAACTCGAAAATAGATTTGCAATCGTCTTATAGACAACACAAAGATAATTGTTTTGCAAAAGATTGTTGACAATATATCTATCAGTACGAGGTAGAGACCAAAATCAAGAACATATCAAAGTTCACCATGACCAAAAAATTAAACTTTCTTTAAATATTTAAATCTAACTGATTTTTTTTTACACACTAAATAAAACTAGCTTTGGTGACACTGCTTACATTTAATTAATGTTACCACTGTTAAAAAACCTCCCAAAAAGAAATTTTTTGTGTTTAATTACCACTTCGTGCCTATATCTTAGCCATATAAGATTTCTCAATATGTATATCCAGTTTGATCTTCCTACTACCTTTGACCTATCATAATAAAACAAGTAAATATATGTTTTGTTTATTTTACTAATAAATAACTTAAGAAATTTACATACACGCTTGAAAAATACCAATAAAGTAACAATTCGTTAGGCCATCACTGCTACACGTTCCTCCCGTTTCTCCTTTTGTTTTGGTTTTTCTTTATTAGCTATCTCCTCTTCATCTTCCTCTTCTTCCTCATTGACTTCTACTCTAGGTTCTTCTGAAGGCACGGCAGGCATCTCTTGCTCAATCAGACCAGCCAATTCTTCTTCTACAGCTGCCTCATCTTCATCTGTTAATTGGCCACTAAGAAGTTCGTTAATCTCATTCTGTTTGTCAATCCCTTCTCTTGTTTCATCTAATATACGTTCAATATCTTCAATTTTAAGGGAATCATTAATTTGTTTCAAAGCTTCATTGCCTGCCTTTAGACCACTCACTACTTGAGTTTCTAACTGGGCAAATTCTATATCACTAGCCATCTTATCGAGATTATCAAGTTGTACATCTAGCTTGGACAACAGTTGTTCTTGATACCTCTTCTTCTTAAGTAAAAGTTTTGCCCTGTCTCTTTGGCCATTGTTAAGTAACTTCTTAGCTATATCTTTATCTTTACCAAGTGAGAGTTCAACTCTCTTTTGATATTGTCTCAATTTATCTCTTTGTTGTTTGAGCTGTAACACTGCTTTATCATGTTCTGTCACTCTGGAGGGAGGCTTTTTTTTACCAAAAAGGATACCCATTTTATTACCTAGAACAAAAAATAGGTATTTATTATTTATTTAAATGTTTAAAATACTGAGACTATAATATTTTTTATGAAAACTGCAAGAAAGGTAATTAGGATTTTAAATATGTACCAATCTCCTCTCCTCTTGAAGTCTCCTGTAAACAATGTTATTTTCTTTCTTGCGTTATTTGTTTTTAATGGATTTTAAATGGAACTTTTAGATGCCGGGAAATTATTATGAGGCATTGATGAAATAAACAAGGATAAGTTATTATTTTATATCATCTACATTATCAACGTCTACTAAAACCCATCTAATTGATATGGATGTACAGTTAACGGACATCCACATTCCACATACGAACATACAACTTCGCGCATGCGGCGTGAGCCGACTTTACCCGAAGAGGTGAACAGTGGTGTGATTACTTATACTTTTTACATAATTAAACGATTTATCAAAATTTGAAATGGGAAATTTATATTTAATATGTACAAACATATTAAAGACTTATTTATATTTAATACCTTCAAGAAACTTCTTCTTCTTTCTTGTATGTAGGCGTTAAAGCCTGTTTCTTCTTCAATATTAGCCTCCTAAATTGTTTAAATTATCGCACCATTTTTTCTTGGTCTGCCAATACTTTTTCGTCCATTTGGTGACTTATCTCGTGCTATTCGTACTATTCTATCCTCTGCCATTCTAATGTGTTCGTTCCACTCCTGTTTCCGTTTTGTCACCCATCCATCTATATCTTCTATACTGCATGCTCTTCTTATGCTTTCGCTTCTCTCCTATCCAACAGACTTTTCACTGATATTCGTCGAAGTATTTTCATCTCTGTTGTTTCTAGTAGTCGTCTCGTTTTATATGTGTCATGTCTTGTCTCCGCCGTGTATGTTAATATAGGTCTAATTGCTGCTTTATAGATTCTTGTTTTTGTGTCTTGTCTTAGGTGTTTGTTCTTCCAGATTTTGTCATTAAGAGATCTCGCCGCTTTACTTGCCTTTAAATTTTGTTCTTGTACGTCTTCTTCAACATCTCCGTAACTAGTTATATCTATTCCCAAAGATCTAAACGTTGCTTCCTGCTTTATTATTTTCACATCAATTTCGATTTTACAACGTAGTGGGTATTTAGATGTCATACATTTTTTTTTCTGCTGATATTATCGTATTGTATTTCTTGGCTGTTGTATTGAAGATGTGTGTTAATCTTTGGAGCTCGTTTTCTGTCTCGGCGATTAATGCGGCGTCGTCTGCATGACATAACATTTGGATTTCTTTGTTCCCCATTCTGTAACCATGACCTGTTGAGTTTACCGAAAGTACAAGCTGAATATAGCCGCAAATGTCAACCAAGAATTAAAATACTTCGGTTTGGCAGTGTTGGGATGTTTTTAGAATGCATCTGTTGTATGTTTCAAATATAAAGAGAGAAAGCTTTTAAAAAGTACATATCGATGGACTACATTTGTTCGTCAAATACTCAACGGACTTGTCAAGCAAATCGAATAGAGTATAATGTTTTAAATTACCACAGTAAAGTTCATGTAACCTTCTGGCTCAGGTCTAGTGTTAGTTAGGTCCCTAGTCGGCATCGTTCCCTCAGAAATACGGCGGCGACACAGTTAAATTAGAAATTTTTTCCATCGAGATAGCGAAACAATTTTTATAGGATATTAATCAATCATTTATCATTTAGTATTGAAATTTTGTCAAGTTGCTCTATCAAACATGTCTAAACACAATTATCACTGTAGGAAAACTTCGGCTATTCGTTTTTTGTCCGTATCAAGATTATCCTATTATCCTTAGTGAACACCCTATTTTTTAAACGTTTAAATTGGATACTGTAAAAACGTACAGCACAGTGTTATATGAACACGGCGTTGCGGACTATACCGTCAAAAATGTTTCCATTTACGGTTACTCCAAATCATTTTGATGAGATTAACATACAATAATATAAGAGGATTTATTAACATTTTGTTTTGTTTGTTAGACCGGTTCCGTGAATAAAAAACATAGCGTTATTATCATCATCAATCTGTATGCGTCCACTGCTGGACATAGGTCTCCCTCAGCTCTTTCCATCTGTTTCTGTCACAATCCATCTAGTTGGTGGACGTCCTCAGCTCCGTATTGCTTCTTGCCTTGGTCTCCACTCTAAAATACGTTTTGTTCATCGATTGTCTGATAATCTGGGGACGTGTCCTGCCCAATTCCATTTTAACGACGCGATCTTTTTGATAGCGTCTATTGTTTTTGTTCTACGATGTATTTCTTCGTTTTGGGATTCGGTCTCTCGGAGAGACACCCAACATCTGGCGCTCCATAGAAGTCTGAGTCACGCGAATCTTATTAACTACCTTTTTTCTGAGTGTTAATGTTTCCGCTCCATAATTGAGTATAGGTAACACACATTGGTCAAAGATTTTCCTTTTGAGGCATATGGGTAGATCCGATTTAAATACATAATTTTATTTACCAAACGCTGCCCAGGCTAATCCTATGCGATGTGGGAGCTGACATGTCTGGTTATCTCTGCCCAACCGAATTTCATGTCCTTAGTACTTATACGATGTAGTCTGCACAATACCCCTTCCATCAACAGTAATATTTCGATTTAACAGCAGATTAGTCATTATAGCACCAGCGTTATTATAGCGTTATTATAGCAACGGAGAATAATTTATTAGAAATATCAGTGTACAGTTTCATGTTAAAAAGCCAAACCAGTCAAATTTGAAAAAAAAATCAATAGAAACATAAGAAATAGACTATCGAGCCATTATCAAGGAGGATAATCTACCTGTATTTGAGGAGGGTAAGAGGTAAGCAGATTTATGACGAAAAAATTGGATTACAAGCTTCAAAAGTGGTAAATTTTCCTTTTATGATGAAGACTGATAAGAAGGACATTTATGTGTTCTGCCTTCATATCTTTACTTCTTAACAGATGCGCAGCGATTGTTCCACACATTGTATTGCTCTTTTCATGCTGTCTCTCCATCTATCCCTATCCTGGATTGCACGCACCGCATTGATGAAGTTTGTGTTTAATTATTTTCCCACTTGTATCCGTCTATTGAGTTGGCGATGAATCCTGAGTTCTTTTCCCTCCGGTTTCGTTGCACTAATAATCTCTTCATATGAAGAACGTTAATATTTAAAAAAAAACGAACATCAAGAAGAAATGTATGTTTTTCTCCAAGATATATGAAGCATTTTTTTCATATATCACATCTCAAATGCACCGATTACTTTCCTATCTGTTGTTCAGATGGTCCATATTTCACAGTTATAGTTCAATATTGAGCAAACCAATGTTTGTATAAATTTGATCTTAGTGTTTTTCCATGTTTTCGTGAGGTGGAACATAACAATTCTACCCATCTATATATGCTGTCCAAATTCCTGTAGACAACTCTCATTGTTATTGCCGGTGCTACCTAAATAAGTAAAACTGTCCACTACTTCATACCCTAATCCTTCTTGATTTGTCATTGCTGCCTTAAAATCAGTGGCTTAGCAATACTTTTGGTTTTGTAACGGAAATGGAACCTAGATCGTTCAGCACCAAAGATAAATGCACTAAGGTTTGAGCTATCTACTCTGCAAGGCTAAGTATAAGTGAGTGAGTGAGTGATATGTTTTAATTATCACAGCAGACTGTTTATAACTGGTTAGTAAATTATTTGTAAATATTCGTGGTGGTTTATTTACAGAATAATAATAATTAAAATCTCAGTTATGATAGTTCAGTAATTGAATTGCTATATGCAGAAACAACACATGTTCAAAAAACGAATTTTTCAGGAAATGTAAAAACATTATATTGTAAGCAAAAATACATTTTCGGTAAATTTGATGGTTGAAAATGGCAAGTAAATGTATTTTTAATCCCGCACAATAATGGTTGTATTTTATAAATAAAATTTGTATTTTCAATGATACATTTTTTTAAGTTGACATATGAGCTTCTTGCATAGCATTGATAAAATTATAGATAAATTTTACTCACAAGCTGAATTTTATTCATAAACCGTACAAAAAACTCTCAACAGTTATCAAGTCAGTCTCAATTATTAGCAGTAGTAGGCCAAAGAAGTATTAAATAAAATTATTTTTATAATTCTCCAACAAAAACAGAACATTTTTTTATGTCTTCCAATTTTTTTTTAATTTGATAGGTACTGTTGTAGCTAAAATGTATGTTTGAAGGAGCCATTTATAAATTCGGAAGCAGTAACAATTCCTCTTTTTCCACCCTCATAAATAAACTGAAAATTTGCTGATATTGAAGTGTCTTTTTGCATTGCATGCTGTACTTCTGGAAGCAGTTTCTTCTGATATGCAGTTTTTCTTAAATAAAGTAGGCCGCCAATCTTTACAATTAATCAGACCTTCTGTTTATACTTCTTTTACCGAAAATTTTCTTATTGCTAATTATAATCATTTAGGTTATTTGATGGACTGTAAAAATTCTTTCAAATTTTCTGACGTTTCTCTTTACAGTTGCAAAATCCCTATCACAGGGGAGAAGGGAATCTCCTCTAACTGGAAAATAGTTTATAATTTTCAAAAATCTAGCACTGTTTGTTAGAGAAAGGATCATGCGATTTTTATTTTGTCCCCAGCAGTTGTCAGTATATAAATAAAGCTCGTTTATATTGTCTGAAATTTCCTTTAGGTAATCCGAAAGAAATGAACAAATTTCATTACCAGTTCTTGGTAATTAAACATTCTAGCAGTATTGTCTTTGATATTGTAGATACAGAATACAGAGACTGTTAATTATTGTTGATAATAAAAGAATTCCCCTAGAGGCATTTTTCGCAAGTGAATATTCTGCATAACGTCGAATGCTAGTGCTAATATGTTACCATTGTTGAAACCATCACTTTCATTTTTCAATTTGATTTTTTACCCAGACGCTTATGGACCATAAGTTCTGCCACTGTTGCTTGTTTAGCAGTTTCATTTAAATTGAGGTCTTTTATCTTATTATTCAATGTCTCACAAGTTGAACAGACAAATTTGAGTTCAACCAAATCTAATTGAAAAGTTTTCTCTAAAAAATCTTGTGTAATAAGGATCTTATTTTTAACCTAGGATGTTTCTTCTTAAATAAGTCAAATATTATTTTAAGATTTAACTGACTGTCAAGGTATTTAATTTCTTGAGTGGCATAATGACTGATTTTAACTGAAATGATTCAATATGCTGCTGAATGGCCACTTGAATATCTTCTCCTAATTTATTGACACTTAGATTAAGACGCAGACTTAGATGCAGATCTCTTGAAGATTTTCTGAGAACAGCAAGATCTCTTGTCGGTTCCAGTCTTCTAAGTTAATTTATGGTAATAGAAGGAACTGAAGTAAAGGCATTTAAACAAACTGCAGTTCTAACAGTGCTTTTATATACATAATAGTTAAAGACAGTGGACTGTATGTTGAAAACTTCTATTAGTCCTTGCAAAAATATGTATTGATTATCTTTACAATCCAAAGAATAAAAACGTCTGAAATTTTGTTGCATTCCTCCTTAGCAAATTTGTCAAACCATTTCGTTAACATACGCGAAATTATTATGTACTGATTTCCTCTTTTTGTGGGTAGTAACTTACGACACTATTTTACACTATTTTACTAACGAATCACTTCAAACGACAACACAAACCAGCCTATGTATAATGACTACATAGATTATGATTGAATTTCTCATAGAAATAACAGATTACACAGGTGTTGAAGCGCACGTACGTCTAATCTGTTACTCAGCAGAAACCGCACATGTCCAGGACTTGCCTGGTTTCATAAATATCTCGTTGACTACTATACAGGTTAAATATGGACATGTTATTTTACTATAATGCAACGTAATTACGTGTGTATACTCAAACACAGGATGTACGGAAAAATGGAAATCTGTTGTTTCTGCATATAGCAATTCAATTATATAGCAGGAGCTAGGCCTCTATATTCCTTGATATTAGTTATAAACATACTATTATTTATGGAATAACAAAGAAACCGATTTATGTAACAAGCTTTCTCAATACCGAACAAAAATATCCTGTGCTTCAAACCAGTAATTAATATTGATTAACAAATTATAAGGTAAATATAACAATTTATAAATAATGATACTTACTTTAGTAAAATATAAAATTTCTCTTGATTTGTGTTATTCAAAAAATTGATACCATCCTTATATTATAGTTTTCCTATTATCACACGTTATACGCTAAGTGTTTTCTTATATCTTTTAGAGCTAGCTTTTAATCAGATCTCTTAATAAGTCTAAAGTAAACATACACATCATCCATTACCATTCTATAACCTAGCTTTTTAAGTTTTTATCTGTCACGCTATGATGTCCTGTGTCAATCTAATAGGCTTATCACAGAATAACAAACGTCTTATACATCTGATCTCCGTGGTACAATGAATGTACCATGTACATGTACCATGTCTGATCTCTGATGATTATAAATTAAATTACTTGTGTTGTTGTATGTCATATGTCACCAACATGGTCAAAATGTCGAAAGCGAATAAATGTGATTTTAAACAAGAAAAATATAATCTGGTCTCTAGTCTCTAAACCTACACAACAAAATTAAGAATTTCAGATTGCGGCCTTTAAAAATATGCCTAGATTTTTAAATTAGATTCTAATACCTTACTTTTGCATATGTACATACACTTGGCAGCTATAAAATATCAATAATAAATATGGCATTTGTGTTGGTTACTCTTAATTAAAATTGTTCACCACAATGGATATCAGCTTGTTTATTAAACTTGTTCGCCTCAATGGATAAATTGTTTATGGACCCAAATAATTTAAAGACAAACTTCTACAACATGTGTAGTTATGTGCAATGCTTCCTTCAAACTCTGCCTTCCTATTTTTATTCTTAGCCATTATTTTTACCTTATTTCGTATTATTTGTATACTTATTGCGCTTTACATACACTTTTCACTAATGGATTAGAAATGATATCCTATTTATTGATAAAAAGGTAGTAGCAAAAAATAGTCAGCTTACATGAGGTATAATATAAAAGAAAGTTACTGTAATTTGTTAATAATGGTTATCACATGTGTAAACAAAATATTAAGGTACTGATACTGATAGCAACTGATAATATAATATATACTTTACACATGATAGTGATGACAATTATTTTCTGATACATTTATGCCATGTATGTTATGAAACTTTTATTACAATAAAAATCTTAAAAAACATTTGATTATTGCTTTAAACTTACAAGAAAACTAGTTTTCTTGCAGATTTAGTCTTTTTCATACCATTAGTGCATTTTTGCCAATTTATTATAATCATTAATCTTGTTTTAGTTTTCTGCCAATTTTTTGCCCTTTCAGAATTTTGATTGTCAAACTCTGCCTTTATGTAGGTATTTATATATTTTTGGCCCAATTGCATCTTATGAAAAAAAAAAAGAATAGGTATATAATATAAATAAGACTTAATATAAATTTTCATATTCACATGAAAAAAAAGGTCTATTGAATAATAAATACTGATTTACAAATGTGTGGTGTGCTAACAAGTACCCAAAATGGTCTCAATTTTCTTGAATAGGTACACCTTTTGCACCATTTTAAAACAACAACATTTTGGAACATCATTTACTTAACTTTTATTAATCTTTTTTAATCATACATCTTACTAGACTCGATTTGAAAATAGATGATAAAATAGTTTTGTATTAGCAGAAGATTAATTGTTTAAAGTAGAAGAATCATAAATATGGATACCTTCTGTTCTCAATTTGTACAAGATTGTATAAAAATAATATGGGCACCCTGGGAAACTTTGAATACAATACAAATGAGAAAACTTTAAGGGTTTAGACAGGAATGCATTCCTCAGTAGAGGAAGTGAGTTTACTTCACCCAAATAAATATGTCATTCACTTCAGATTAGATAGCATGCTCATCACTACATTTGATATTTCTCAAAGAAAGTATAATTGGTTCTATTTTTTTCTATGTATTGAGTTTCAAGAATATTTTTTCCTTTGCTGTGTTTTTTGTCAATTGGCAGATGAAATTTTTGATATTGAGTCATATAGCAGTTGAAGAATAGTATCAAGTTAAAATGTGGTCTCTATTCAATAGACTTAAGTTCAAAATGATAAGGTGATAATCACAACACTAACTCACAATCTTTTGCTAATTCATCTACAACATACTTCTTAAATTTTGGTCAATATAATTTACATAACTAAAATGTGGGACATTTGTAAACCCTTTTAAAACTAGACTATAACTATAGCACCCTTTACTAATAAGAAAAAGATTATTTGACTCAGTGAGCTGAAACTAGAAAAGACCAATGAGATCAAGTATCTAGGGGTAACACTGGATTCCAAACTCATTGGAGCACTAATATTAACAACATAACCAACAGGGCTATGTGACTCTTCTAGAACAGCAGATGAGTTAAATCTGGGTACTCAAACTAAAGGTAATCTGTTGGTTATACACATCAGTGACATGACAGTTACATATTGTTCAGTATTTTGATGAAAAAGATGATTTGCAATCTTGTGTGACCTATCTTATGGTCCTACAAAGACAAGCACCTCTAAATATGAGAGGAGCCTTGAAAAGTACAGAAACAGCACCTTAAGAGGCTACCACAGGTCTTCCCCCACTGGAATTATATATTTCAGCAGTAGCATTTATGACCATTCTGAGACTTGATTATGTGTAGAATAGTCACATAAATACTACTGGGGATTTAATATGGTTCACTGATGGATCTAAACCTGTACATGGTACTGGATCAGAAATTTTTGAGCACAAGTGTAATTTTAACAAATCTTACAGCCTAGGTCAATATACTAACTTAGGATTTTTACTAGAAACAGTAAACAGTAGTAAACTATTTTACACTATTTACATTTAGACAAAACAAAATACCATGGATTTAGGGTAGGAACAATACCAATACCAGTAAACTTTTAAGAATTTATTATAATATTCCTATTCTATCCTACAAAAGCAACAAATTACAACTAATCCCATCCTTCTTTAACTCTTAAATGTGCTAGGCGGGATTCTATTGTTACTTTTTCATAAAACGGTTTTTGTTTGGTTTTGGTCTTTATATAATTTGCCTCATTCTTACCAAGAGCTTGAGCATGACCAGAAGACTGTTCCTAAAAAATATATAAAACAATATTAATTAACATCTAGGTAAAACTATATAATAAATAAATGGAAGTCATAAAATGTTGAATCGGAAGATGTCCAGATATCTTATTAAAATTTTTGATGTTTCTGAGATAATCACCTTTCTCTTAATAAATATGATTCTTAACTTATTGCGATTCATTATAGTAATCTCTAAATTTAAGTATAATCTAGATGTTATTAAAATAAACTATTAGAGTTAACGATTCAATAAAACATAAAAAAAAATGCTGCTATGTCAGAGGAAAAAATCTTAAGAAGCTCGTAATAGAAATAGTCTTCATACCAACCAGCCAATTTAGACTGGTTTGAGTAGAACATTTGAAGCTTTTCTTCGTTTTCTACTTCAGATAATATTATTTTAGTTAATAATGATTGTCTTACGAGAGTTAAATATGGATGTCTTAAATAATACATGTTCTTCTCTTCCTCTTCAAGTTCTATTTTCAGTTTTAAAACATCTTTTATCGTTGGCTGCTTCCAAATACGATGTTTCCCGGTGTATATATTTCCATTGGGCATATGTTTTCTCCTGAACAAGGCGTAGAATAGCCTCATAATTTAAAATAGTTTTGACTTTACAAAATTCAAATCTTAATATTTAATTTTCAATAACCTAATAAATATTTAGGCTGTACTTAACCTAGAAATTATTATTATTTCTTCGTCTGTTCCGCTTCATCTGGCCTTTTATTATTATACAACAGGAATTACGATTAAGTTATTTACTTAGGCGATTTACTTCTTGTTCATGGCGATGTCCTGTGGGATAAGCACACAGACAAATGAGTATTTTTCACTATTTTAAAATTCAAAATATCATGAACAAACATGAATGTACCAAACAAATCTTAACTTTTTTCGAAAGGAAATTAGTGACACAGCGTAGACACTAGAGATATGTAAGAAATACTCTCTGTTACATATCTCTGGTAGACACAAAATAATAAACTAAACAATCATAGACACAATTTGTCTTTTTGCTCGATGGACACAATACAGTATGTATCATCGAGGTATGTATATACCATAGTACATAAAAAGAAATACTCTGATCATAGAGATACAATGTGACAATGTGCTGTAGTGCTGTGGCTGTGATCAATGATCAGAGTATATACGTGATTTAAACCAGATTTAAATGAAAAAGAAGAATAATATAATGTCCAAATCATTTTTAGCATAGCATTTAGGTTACATACATTTATTTTTACATTTAGTTTACACTTACCGTATAAAATGATTATGAAATATATTTAAAAGTGAATAAACTCAAACTGTTTTACATTATTTTGTGTTTTAGTTTGAAACTTATAATAATTATACTTACGGACTTACGAATTTATTTTTGTACATAGACAAGTGAAGTTTTGGAACAACGTACCAAAAACTTACCAAAACCTACTTAGTAGTTACAAAGAATATAGTAAGCGTCTATATTCTTTGGTAGTTAGTTAGTAAATAGTAACTAATATAAGAAAGATATAATCTCTACCAAAGATTTTAACATATTTATACCCTACTCATTGTCATTGTTAAGTAAGTGCCTTTTAAATGATGATAATTATAATACAATTCTGTAATTTGTTTTGTATTTCTGGTATTTATTTGAAAAATATACTTATAGTGTGTTATAAATAGCCTCAATAATTTTAAAATAGTTACTTCTCCTTCCTCAGCAGTTATTTTGTTGTGAGATAAAAATATTGCTGACTGCTTTAGTGGGGCTGTCTGTCTAAAAAATAGGTGTCTCAGAAAAAGGGCAACAACCATGTTTATAACATATTATTAAATATAATACACAGAGAACGAACTGAGTCAGATACTTTGTGTTTAAAAATTAACTAATTCTTATGTTACAATAACTAGCTAAATTGCTTTTTGGTGGAGTCTAGTGGTTAACAAAAAGGAGATTTTATTTATATTATACATTATTTATTGGAAATATTTACACAAGGTTAATTTTAGTAATTAGGTACTAATTCACTTTTGTGTAACTATCAGTTTGGAAGTATCACATGGTAAAACTCCTGCAAGATTCTGAAATTGCATTGTGTGGGTATCATGTGATACAATGCAGTTCATTTAAACAATCTACAGGGGGTGTTGTACTATATATATAGGAAAACTATAAGTGTATTGCCGCTAAAACTTTTGTTAAAGAAGATAATTTGTGGGTGTAAATTTATTAAAGTACATATTGGTTCATATAAGATTGTTTTTGGCGGCATGTATCATTCTCCTTCTAGTTCTGATGCAGCATTTTTAGAGAACTTAGAGCATATTTTTGAAGAATTATTTAAAAGTAATGTTAATTATATTTTACTTGGTGATTTTGATTTGGATTTTTTAAGTACAAGCTTCTACACCCAGAAAATTAAAGCAATCTTTTACCAATGTGGCATTAAGCGATTAGTAACTGAACCTACTAGAATTACAAATGTTAGTGAAACCTTAATTGATTATGTTCTTGTTAATAATGATCTGGTTAGTTGTTTGTTTATTGGATTTATTCAACTTTCCAGTTGAGTGATCCTTCAATAATATCAGTAAGTTTTAGTAATAGTTTTCAAAATTTTAATGTCTCTAGTAAATGTTACAGATATCTTAACAAAGAAAAAATATATCAAATCCAAATGAATTTATTTTTTTGTGATTGGGATTTAGATTCTACTAATGCCAATACTATTTACAATGACATTTTATCAGTCAGTCTATCATAAATAAAATACCACCTATTCAAACATCAGATCAAAAGTAAAAGTATATGGTTTGATAATGAAGTTAATAGTAAAATTAAAATTAGTTACAAATTATACAAAGTTTTTTAAAACTGCTAACATAAGTGATAGAAATGCCAAATGCTGGCTTTTTAAAAGGGCAATAAATGTGGTAATTAATAATATCTTAAAAGCAAAAGAACAATATTATTTTGATAAAATCGATAGGTACAAAAATAACTAGACTTATGTGAAAAAAATGCTAAAAACACTAATTGACAATACTTAATTGTCAAAATTCATTTATTCCATTAAATTTAAGGTTCAGAATCAGTTATGCATTCTGAGTGACAAAGTTGAAATGGTGCGTTAGTTTGGTGAGTATTTTGTCTCTAGTATTTGGCAAATTGTTGAAACTACTGACTTTAAAAAATTAAGGAGTTATGATAATCAGAATTTGTGTCCCAGTATTCATGAATTTAGGTTACTATCACTGAGTGACTTGGCAGTCTTTGTTAAGTTGTTAAATAATAGGAATAACATTAATGAAATACTAAACTCCGACTACTAATGAAAAATTAAACTTACTAAAAGAGTTTTTTGTAACTTGTGGACTTCGTTGGCAACCATCATGGCAATTCGCACTTTCGATACCGCTGCTCTAAAGAGGTCATCAGAAGTGCAGTTAAACCAAGCTCTCAAATTGTTTAACCAGGAGATGCTCCTTCCACCCTTTATTCTTCCTTTTATTATTAATTGCAGTAAGTAATAACGCTCGCCCCTCATGACATGTCCCAGATATTGCAGTTTTCTGACTTTAATTGTGTTTAAAACCTCTTTATCTTTTCCTATTCTTCTCAACACCTCGACATTCGTGACTCTATCCACCCAACTTATTCTTAATATCCATCTGTAGGCCCATAACTCGACGGCAGCAACTTGTGGTCACATTATCTTAAATTTTATAAATACTTCCCTTAGATCATCCAAAATTCCAGATTTATTAAAAATCGGTACAATTGTTCTAATACCAAAAGTTATTAATACTATTAAGAAAATTGTCTTCCTGTTTTGCGAGACATGCCATTACATTTACTTTTATTATTCACTCACATTAACCTTTTCTATTTATTTTAAACGTTTTAACGTTTAGCATTCCTTTCCTCAGGTAACTATAGCTTCCTCTGTGGTTATTGTTAGTTGTTGCTCTGGAAACCATCAGGGTCTTTTAACACTAATGCCACAAATTGATCGCATTGCTCCTGTAGTGATCCTTTCCCAAGTTAACATGCTCCTTTTCTAACTTGGCTGCACCGTACTGAAGACGACCAATAGTCAAAAATACGTATATACGGTTGCCTTTCATCGATATACTTTGTTATAATGTTTATATACTATTTTGTTTTTTGTTTTCCTGTTTTGTGAGACATGCCATTGCATTTTACTTTTATTATTCACTTTGCAAAACCAGTTTTGCAAAGGTCGGTTAAGCAAAACCGGAATCAAGCCATTTTCTATAACAAGATTCCCACTCTTCTCAACATCTTGTTCAAACTTTTCTCTCTACTCTTCAAATTTAGTAGGCACTGACAGTATCCCCAGATACCGAAAAATTGTTCATGGATCTCAATTTTTTAGATGTTTCTGTTACTTCGGACTGTCACTAATTTTTTCTAATTGTTTTTAGGCAAGTAAGCAAGTAAAAATGGATAGCAGCGGATCGCTGTTGATGTTAGCAATACTACATGGTGACTATACCGAAGTTGTCAGATTGCTAGACAATGGTGCGGACTTGAGTTATATAGACTCGACAGGATATTCACCGTTACACAGAGCTGTAGAAAAGGGAGATTTAAAAATAGTAGAACTATTACTTAAAAGAAATGCCAATGTTAATGTCGATGTTAACGCCCATGTTGATGAACTTAATCAACTTGTACATGAGCCCCTACATATGGCAGCTGAGTGCGGTCATCTAGATGTGTTAATATTATTGATCGCATATGGTGCATCTTTAGAATCCAAATGTCCAAACGGATCACTACCAATACACTTAGCAGCACAAGAAGGTCATTTACATATAGTTAAATATTTTGTAGAAAATAAATTGTACCATGTTGATATTCACACTAACAACGTTCGGACGCCTTTAATGTGTGCTACCTTCGGTGGTCACACAGAAATTGTAAAGTTTTTGATCCAATGCAATGCCGATGTTAAGGAAACAGATGTATTTGATAGTACGGCTTTGCACTATGCATGCCAGGAAAATCATGAAGATATCTTGGAGATATTGATAAGAAAAGGTTCTAACCTCGATGCTAAAATGTACAATGGAGACACACCTCTACATATATGTGTTAGGAAGGGACACCTTAGCGCAGCAAGGCGCCTTATAGAAAGCGGAGCAAGATCTTTTCTAGAAGGAGGTGTTAGTGGAAACAGCCCAGTACATTTGGCAGCTCAGTACAATCGGAAAGAAATGCTGGAATATTTCTTCAAAATAGGCATTAGTGTTGATTTTCAAACGGTAGATGGCTACTCTTTGTTGCATGTCGCTGCTAGATTTGGCCAATCACAAATAGTTACGTTCTTACTTCAAAACGGAGCAAATATCGAGGGTAAAATTATTTCTAGAGGTATTACTGCCTTACATTTAGCTTCAAGTTCTAATCGCGTTGATGTTATAAAAGTTTTATTAAATAAAGGAGCTGATGTAATGGCAATAGATAAAAAAGGTCAAAAACCACTGGATGTAGTGTATGAACATTTTAATGCTGATCCAAATGAAATACGAAGATATGATATGAAATGTAGTACGCAGCTATTAGTAAAACACATGCTATTATTTTACAAAGATATAGAAGTGTCAACGCCTAGTAATTTTCCAAGTGGAACAAGCATAGACGAATTTAAACAGAAGTGCCTAGAAGAAATCGAACAATTGAAAACCTGTAAGATAGAAAATACCACGGTGTCTTTATATACTTTTTTACAAGCCTTACGTAATAAAAGTAAATTATTAAACTTTTTACGTAACCACCAATTACGAGAAGAAGTGAAAAATATTAAACAATATATTGACAAATATGCGATTTATTCCAGCCTTTTGCCAATGATCTTAGACGAAGTACAGAACGGTATAAAAAGACTACTGCTACTGGAAAAAGCTGCCACTGCAATGGAAATCATTGTTCCAAGTCTTATATTGGAGTGTAAAATAAACATCTTACAATTGCTAAATAATGAGGATCTTTCTAGACTCATTGAATCAGTAAAAGTCGAGTTTTATTAATCATATCTTATTTTTCTTCCACTTCGAGTGCCTTACTTAAAAATAAAACGTTGCTCATCGGTAGTAAGTACTTACCGGCATTACTCAAATATGTTAACTTACCTGCTATTAATAAAGATAAAAAATACTTTAATTGGGCACGAAATAAATAAACGTGACTCCTTTAACGCTTGATTGAAACTGAATACATGTTGGTGCTTCTGTATGGAGGTAACTATGACATACACATTTGTATGTGTATGTGCGGTCATATAAATCGTAGGAGATAGTGTGCTGGCCGGTATTACCCGATTGTATCCTATATATTATTATATGAATTAAATCAATAAATGTCCATCGTCGTATCGTATTTAAATCACTTAGTATCTCTTAGGAAGAATAATGTTTGCTCGTCCCTTAAGCCCGTGTCAGACGGTCAAATATTTGAACAAACTGACGTAATGACGTCATAATTACAATTTGTGCAAATTTTAAAAATCTATCTGTAACACGATCATTCAAATTTGATCAAATTGACATATGAAATTGATTGTATTTTCTGCTTCTTTTTTAGTTGCCTTATTTACGATTCAAATTTTTCTATCTCCAACGAAAAAATAATGTGGATTTTTCATATTATATAAACCACTTCTTTCTCGATATAAATCAATCATACAGAAACTTGTTCCTGACTCGATTTCAAGACTGATTTTAAGCTTTTATTTTTATTTTATAACAAAATAGGAAGACAAGTAAACCGCACAGTGTCAACCAAAGACAAAAAGAAAAATGAATTTTACCACGTTTTGTCTAAACTGTTGATTGTCATTTGTCTTTAACTATTTTGGGACCAATCAAAATGTAAGTTTGATCAAACTGACCTGGAAAAATAGAAGATCTTCTATTTTTAGAGCATTTTTTGGTTAAATCAAATTAGTTTAATCAAATATTTTACCATCTGACTGTCTGACATGGACTTTATTTTAGTGGTCTCTTTACTTTTAATGGTACTCTTTTTGTGGTAGCTTTAGTATTCATGAATATCAAGATGTTTCTCCATCCAAAATATTTTAAAATTTTTGTTATTTTTGTTACATTGCCGCTTTAATATATTTCTTACTTATAATCAAAGTTCTCTGTTATAAAAATAGTAGATATTAATTATTGTATAAAAATAGTATAAAAATAGTAGATATTATTGTTTATAGTAGATATTGTCGCAGCAGCATATGACAAATTGAAAACCAAGACTAACCTCTATATTTTAAGCAAATCGGTATGTCCTTATTGTATTTTCTTTCTTAATATATGTGAGTGTCTTAAAGCATAAATAAAATATTTTTATACCAAAAGTAATGATTTTTTATTATTTTTTTTCTTTTACACGACGAAACTGTCATTATCTAAAAGGTTCTCGAACCTTAGTGCTTTGGTCCTATTTTGCGCTAAGCCGTTTTCCTCGTTCCAAGACTTTCCTTGACCTGTTATCTGGTTCATACCCGATACTGTTATATCAACAACCTATGGTGGGTCTTTGCCTTTTCTACGATCAGCTTCCATTCCTTTCTATTCTTCGCCTTGGTTTTCCAGTTTCGTACTCTTAACACTAGTAGGTAAGTCGTCTTCCACCTGGTCCTTATATGGTCGTCTGAGTCTGCTCACTCCACCCGATCTTTGGTTATCAATGTGTTTCGACGGTTTCATCGAGTTCATTCTCTTTTGAGTGGCGTTGCCACCGGAACCTGTTTATTTAGATGGCCATTTATTTCATTTTGCTTGTGTTGTATTTTTTGCTGAATGTTCTATTTCGACGTTCCTTCCTTCGCTATCACTGTCCCTTCTTTTTCTTCTTTTCTTGTAGACACGACTCTGTCTGTTTTTCAATGTTCCTCCAGTAAGTTGTCGTTCCATCGTTTTCGTTGTCTTCCTACTGATCGTCTTCCTATTGGAGAATCGTTACTTGCGGTCTTTACTACTCTATTTGATGTCATTCGGCTTATATGATCGTTCCACCTTTCGTTCTACTTTTTTATTTTTTACCTAGTCGTTGATGTTCTCCACTTTGCATCTACGTCGTATATTTGTATTTCTAGCTCTGTCCCATATTGTTTTAACATTAATTTTAATTTTTAAGTGTTTTCATCTCTGCTGTTCCTAACGTTCATTTTGTCCTCTCTGTGCCAGATCGTATGTCTGTTTCTGCCGCGTATATCATTATTGTTCTGATGACTGTTTTGTAAATTATGCCTTTCATTTCTTTCCCGATATTTTTATTTCTCCATATTGTTTCATACAGGCAACCTGCGGCTCTGTTTACTCAATTCACTTGATCTTCCACTTTTGTTTCGAGCTTTCCTTAGATAGATAAGGTTATTAATTACTATTTAACTGGGAATAAGCCACAATTAAAGGTTAAAATTGTGGCTTATTCCCAGTTAAATAGTAATTAATTTAAAATGCCACAAGAAAATAGCTTCAGAACAATAGATAAGGTTATGCCTAGATATTTAAACTCATTTACTAGTACATTTGCTGTTATAACCATGCATTTTATCATTTTCGGGGAAATTAACATGTTAAATTTTCTGGCGGTTATATTAAATTGGTGCTGCATTCGTTGTAAATTATCTTCACTTTGAGAGAGTAGTTTTGCGTCGTCTGCTTAGCAGATTATTTTAAGTTGTTGTTCTCCTATTTGGTATCCTTTTTTAGTTCTTACTTTTTTATTATTTCATCCATAATCAGGTTGAATAGTAGAGGACTCAGAGAATCTTCCTGTCTTATAGGGTCAGTTAGTTCTTCTTCTACTTTTACTTTTATTGTGTTGTTTTGATAGATATTTTCGATCGTTTTGATTATTCCTAAAGGTATCTCTGTTGTGTATAATAAGTGGATAGTTTTTATTAATTTAATTTGACCCAGTCAAATGTCCGGATTTAAGGACATGTCAAAATTTGATCCGGACTTAAGGTCCACGAAACATAGATATGCCGGTTAGCTGTATTCTACTGATTTCTCTTGCACTTACCTCATTATAAATACAGCGTCGGTGTATGATCTTCCCGACCTAAAACCTTGTTGTTTTATTGCTTCCTTTACCTCTTCCTCCTCAATATTCATTTCTTCGTTTTCCGTCACCTCTAGTTTTGGTGGTTCATTATCGTCACCTTTAGAAAATAGGGATCGAAAGTAGTATGTCCATGTTTACTTCTGAATATGTTTTGTTTTTATTAGTTCGTTCATCTCTTTTCTTGGTCCTCTGATCATTCTCTATATTTCTTTATGTGTTCCATAGAAGTCGTGCTCCATCTGTTTTGGCAAGCTATGCCAGTGTTCCCTTTTTATTTGTCTAACAACAGTATTGGTTTTATTTCTGATTCGTTTATAATAGTGGTTATATGCCTATTGTGTTTGTTGTGTTCTGTATTTTAAAAAGACTTTCTTCTTTTCTTCACATTTTGTCTTCACTTCCCGTCTAAACCATGGGGTTTTTTTAATACGTTAGTGTTTGTTACTTTCCTCTCTCCAAGTGATTCCGTTGTTGCGTTAATTATGTTATTTTTGGGTTTTTCCCAGCTTTCTTCGATGTTATCGTTTTCTAACATTTCATTCTCTGCAATCTTCTCTAATATTTTTTTTCTGTATCACTCTTCCCAGGTATTTAAATTCTTCGCAATTTTTTATATCTATAATCCAGACCCAGATTCTGAGGTTAGTTCAGAATCTGGTTCAATACAACATCTGTGCAGCTTTTCCGTAAGATAAGATAAAGATTGCCATGATGATCGCCAACATTCGTAACGGATAGGCACATCAAGAAGAAGAATTATTATTTTTTCGTCCTAAATTCTAGGATATTCCGTTTTGTTAATGTTGATGATGAGTCCCCAATCGATGTCTTCCTCATTGTTTATTATGTACTTGTTCCCATCTCTGTGCATTTTCTCGTAAGTTGTTTATTGCTTCCTGAATATAGATTTTGAATAGAGTTGAAGATAACATCCTGGCCTCAAGCCTTCAGTGACTTTTTGCATTTATGCACTTGTTCGCTATAGCTTTGATGTATGCATAACTTAGGCCTATCTTTGTCAATATTTCAAACAATCTTTTTAAGGGTACGGTATCATAGCCTTCTCTAAGTCAACGAACACTAATTGAGTCAGTAAATTTCTGGCTGTTCTTTTCTCTATAATTTGTTAAACTAGAAATATATCATCAACACAAGATCTGCCAGCACGGAATTCACTCTGATCTTTTATTTCTTCATATTGGTTTTCTGTTCGTCGTTTTATTAATAGACCGTATAATTTTGCAGAGAATAATTATTTAGAGACCCCAAAAAAGATGCAAAAAAGTTTACCACTTTTATCCCCTGGCTTCCCCGTAAAACCCCTCTCACAGGGGGGTAAAAACGTAACAAAATCGAGTTACCAAAAATCTGTACATCGTAGAAATAAATATTTGAAATAAAAAATGTAGCTGAGATAATTTCAAACAAAAATGTTTATAAGGATTTTTGTGTAAAATGAGCCGTTCTCTTAGAAACAACGCTTGAAGCGACCGTCGATTTTGCATGTCAGTTACGAGCGTGAAATCAATGTTCAATAAAATTTGTATCAGCTCGACGGTAAAAATTCGATACCTTTTGATCCAAATGTCTTATCGACAAAAATAAAGATGGTTTTTAAAGGCAAATAGTGCATCTTTCGTATGCAGTTTTTGTATTTTGCCGAGAATAAACTAAAATTTTTATAAAGGTGTTAAATAAATGAACGTGGCGAGATTTTTGCCATTTTTTACGATTCTCGCCAGATCAATAAAATTGATCACTTTCATTGACCAGTCGTAGTAAAATATCCATTTTTAGAGATCAGTATTTAAAACCTATGACACGAAATTTCAATTTTAAGTTGTGGTAACAAATATGAGGCATTTCAAATACGAATAAAAACGCAGAATTTAATGTTTTACATTACAAACAATCACACGTCACAATAAATGAATTTAAAAAAGGTTTTGGGTGTAGTTTCTTGCAGAAGTTTTATTCTTTTAAAAACCGGTGTTCTCGAATTGAGGACCGCTACCTGAACAGCCAAAATAAGTGCACCGAAATGAGTAAGGAAATATTTAATAAGTAATAAAATATTATTTTAGATTTAGTTTATTTTGAGCTGTCTTGAAACGTAGTCAAAATGAGTGAAATTAAAATGATCTTAAGTGAAAAGGGAAACTCGTTACTTGTGTTGGATGATTATAAGTATCGTGAAAAAAAAGTGCTTAAAAGTGGTGAAAAGTTTTGGACATGTACGATAATTAAATGTAACGCAAAATTGTTTACGCTAGGTGTAGATAATACAATTTTCCGAAAAGAAACAGTGCACAATCATGGAAATGATATAAAGAAATTAAATAGACAAATTTTGAGTACGGCAAGCAAACGGAAAGCCATACAAGATATCACAGGGCGGCCAACAAAAATTATCCATTCTGTAATAAGGGAAAACAGTGATGCTATGAATTCTTTGACAAGAAAAGACATTATCTACGTAAGAAATAATATGTATTACAAGAGACGTCAAATCCAACCGCGTTTACTAACCTGTATTTCCGATGCGTTAGATATTTTACAAACATTAAATTTAACAACAACAATAAAAAATGAACCGTTTCTCTTGGCTACTGATCATATTAACAATATTGTGGTATTTTCGTGTGACACTAATTTAAAATTTATGTGTAATTGTGACAAAGTGTATCTTGATGGAACTTTTCGATATTGTACGAAATATTTTTTACAATTGTTCACACTTCATGTTGTAAAAAACGGACAGTATATACCTGTGGCCTATTAGCTTATTACCGAATAAACTTTGGTCAACATATGAAAAACTTTTTGTTATTCTTAAAGAAAAGTGTCGCAATTCTAATTTAATATTTGCTCCAAAAATTATTGTAGCTGATTATGAATTAGCTACTCATAAAGCAACTTCTGCACAATGGCCCACCACAAAGGTCGTTGGATGCAGGTTTCATCTTTGCCAAGCTTGGTACAGGAAAATACAGAGTTTAGGCTTCGCTAAAGAATATCAAGATGGAAAAAGTGAAAGTGGAAAGTGGCTTAGGTGTCTTTTTGGATCTTTTTTAAAACCAGAGGAGTTTGGAAAATGTTTTGCTTTGGATTTGGCTGAATTTCAGCCAAATCATCTGCATAAAGCTGCGGTAGATTTTGCGGACTATTTAATAGACAATTATGTTGGTGAAAATTCTTTATTTCCACCAACACTTTGGGCTGAAGCAGCTGTAACTACAGAAAATTCTACAAATGCATGCGAGTCCTTTCACTCTCGATTTAATTTAAATTTCTATTCGATGCACCCTTCGTTGTATTTATTTGTAAACGTTTTGAACAATTTTCAAACAGATACTTACATTTGTATTCAAAGCGTTAAGGAGCCTGTTAAATGTACGAACAAAATTGTTAGGCGAAGATTAAACATGTTAACTTCTAAAATGTCGGAATATAATAACGGTTTGTTGAGACGAATAGATTTTGTAAAATTTGATTCATGTTTTCATAAAGTATAAATATTAAATGTAAATATGTGTATAATACCTCTTTTATTTTTATAAATATTACTTAAATGTAAATATGTGTAACGCTTTTATGTTTAAAATATTGTTTCTTAAATAGGCAATAAATATCTATGATTATTGGGATTTGTACTTTTAATAATATTTTATACCTTCTTGAAGTCTTGGTCCTCAATTCGTGCGATTTTTTCAGGTATAAAAGTAAACCCTTACTTAAAATTTCATTTTGGTCCTCAATTCGTGTCTGCCCTTTAAAAACGTATTAGTGTAATTGAAAAAAATTTTTAAATGCTTTGAATCGTTTGTTGTGTGTAAGTTCAAATCCAGCGTTTTTTAAGCATATTTCAAATATCTCATATTTGTTGCCAAAACTTAAAACTAAAATTTCATGCTATAGGTTTTAAAGGTTAGGCTCTAGTAATAGAAACTTCATAGTCGCCAGTCAATAAAAGGGATAGATTTTATTGATCTCGTGAGAATCATAAAAAATGGCAAATATCTCTCCACGTTGAATTATTTAACACATATATAAAATCTGAGTTTATTTACGACAAAATACAAAAACTGCATACGAAAGCTGAACTCTTTACCTTTAAAACGCATCTTGATTTTTGCCAATAAGTCACTTGAATCAAAAGATATCGAATTTTTACCGTCGATCTGATACAAATTTTATTGAACATTAATTTCGCGCGCGTAACTGACATGTAAAATCGACGATCACTTCAAGCGTAGTTTCTGAGAGAACGGTTCATTCTACACAAAAAATGCTTATAAACATTTTTATTTAAAATTATCTCAGCTACACTTTTTATTTAAAACATTTTTTTCTACGTTGTACAGATTCTTGATAAATCGATTTTACCCCTCTGCGAGCGTGATTTTAGAGGGAAGCCCGGGGGTAAAAGTAGTTAACCTTTTTGCTTTTTTTTTGAGCTCCCAAAATTAATATTCTCGGCAAAAATCAGCTTGTCCTTATAATTTTTAGAGATTCAGTGGCATTTTTGTCTCTGACGACTGGAGTAAACTTCCCCATTTATAAAATCATTTATTTTTTATCGGAGCACTGAAGTTATGTTGGGAGTACAAGCAGTTTTTAAAAGATGATGTAGACTTTTAATTAATGTTCAAATTATTTATTAATATTCAAATACATATTATAAAAAATTTATTTTAGTATAATTGTAAATATTCATTAAAACATAAATAATTAATTACTAGTAACAGATTATAAATTATTCGACTTTTTGAATACCTACTATATTAGTTATTGAAATGTATGTATTGATTAAATATTTAAACCTGATTCTGATAATTTGCAAGGTGTCAAGTTACGGCATTATTTATTATAACATTTATATTCATCTATATTTATATACAGTAGTATCAAAGCCATGTGCTTTTAAAACGGTATCAATCCAATCTACAAACATCATAACGTTAACATACACTCCCGGCGTATTTTGCAGCCCGCAAGTTAGGCCCCAAGACACGATCCCAACTTGATGATACTTCCCAGGTTTTCCGATAATAGGACACATTAGCGGACTTCCACCATCACCTTTACAAGTGTCTTTTCCAGATTCTCCCCCTGCACAAATAAAACTTTGGTGAAGGCTGAAAAATGGACCGAGTTTCTTATCTTGTAATGTCTTTACGCATCGGTTTCTGGGAACCAAAGGTAAGTCCATTTTTTTCAAAGTGGACTGATAGGTTCCTTTTTTATGTGAGTTTTTACCCCAGCCTGAAACCACGCAGCTCTTACTGTCTATTTGTGCCCCTCGAAAAGGTAAGCATATCAATCCAATATTTTCGCTTAATTTGAAGGGGGATTTCAAGATGATGATTGCTATATCATTTCGAAGCGATCCTGGATGAAATTGCGGGTGAATTATAATCTGAAACAAATATGTTTTATTTAATATAGAATTATAACTATCAAATATGTTTATAAATAAGTAATCCCACAAGATCAACGCAAAGAAATAACAAATTATCAAAGAAGATCCTGAAACACTCACAAGGGAATCGAAGAGAACAACAATACATAGAGGAGAAGGTGGTAATATGGAACCTGTTAGTCGTAATAGTTACGTACGTAGTTTTACCTCATATCCCCAAGTTTATCTCGATCTTCAAGAAGTTTTATTTACAAAGTATTTTGTCTCATATAGTGGTCGGTCATATAATTCTGGATTCGTTCTCACAAATATGACAAGAACAGTTTCATACCAAATACTAAGTTTCAATACATTATTCTGTGCATAAAAATGATTAATAATAAAATGTTGTTAACATTTGACTATTTAATTGGCATAGTTATTGTCATTTTTTCTGTAAGTAGCAAACCTATAAAGGGAAAAAACCCAAAATAGTTCGAAAATATTTACAAAAATACTCTGTGTTTCAGAAGGTTAAATCAGTTTAACATGCAACTATTTTAACGTCTGCATGTTTCAATTTTTTAACTCTAAAGTAACTTTTTATTTAAATAATACATTTTTTTACATTAACTCTGTTTTTAAACATACCTTTTTTGCATGCTGGTCTTGATGTGGCACAGGCTCAGAGCTCGATTCCCAGTTCCATTCTCCTGCTCTAATCTTATAAACTCCTTGTTTGCTTACACAATGAGCAGCTGTCACTGCAACTTGCGGATGTATCAAAGATGCACCACATCTGAAACAAAAGATTGATATTTTTTATTTTTTTTTGTGCTTAACATGAATATTGAAGTCATTCAGACTAAAAACGGCAACAAAAAGGGATGTAGTACGTAAAATAAGTTACATTTTATTCCATGATTAGCTAAATAAACAAAAATATAAATATATAGAATGAAAGAAAGGTGGCATAATAATGTTGTATATTCTTATAATGTTTATGGGATTGCTTCCATCATGAGTTTCATATAGTAGAACTCTAGGGGTAGTTTACCCCTGCCTGGGGTTGATTAACTCGAACTCACTAGATACTCATAATTACTTTATTGTATCTCTAAGTACAATAATAGAGAGGGTACCCAGTTGACGGATGACAACACTAGCTTCGACTGTTCACTCTTAATTATTAATTCTTAATAATATTGATTTACTCTCGTTATTTTTCGGGTATTTATCTCACGTACGTTTGTTTATATAATAATGTTTTACTAATATAATTTATACACAATATCAACCAAGCTTTTAATTACATTGCAAATTTCACTGGGTCAGCGCGTGTTCTAGTTACACCGATATTTTCAATGTCATAAACAAACAATGGCATTTAGCAATTAGCAATAGCACATAGCAATTATTAATATTATTAAAAGGATTTTAAATTTTTAAACTGAATTGGGTTACTTAGATCTGATGCTTATTTAAATCCCGTTACAGTTTGCCGGATAGCTCAAACGGTAGAGTATCTGACTATCACGCTAAAGAATCGAAACCTGGCGCTGGAGAAAATAAAAGTTTCTAAAGGTCCCAGAGCAACTCAGTTTAAATTAAATAACTACCTGGTGTAAAGCCAGAGGTAATACTACGCGGTTAAAGCTTAATACTGGCTCTGATACTTTGCTTTTATACCGTAGGCCCAAGAAATAGCAAATTATCCTGCTATACTCCTAAACTGCACCGGGGATGTAAAGGTAGAGCATTAATATTCTACAGAGCCATCAAAAAAGTAATAACAGATAGAGTAAACTTTAAAATAAACGTCTTATTCTTCTTCTTTCTCATTTTTTTCCCTTTTCAGGGATCGCTGTTCCTTACTCGTCGTCGCCACTCATTTCTGTTTCTCGAGTCTTCTTCATTTAAACCTTTCACTCTCAAGTCCTCTGCCATACAGTCCTTCCATCAACATCTAACACCTCTATCCATCGCCCTACATAGTTTTCATTTCTACGGCTGACATGACTAAACCATTGCAGTCTTTGTTATCAAATCTTTTTTGAGACTGTCGTCACCCCGACTATTTCCCTAATCAGGTCGTTCCTATTGCCTTCTAGTATTACACAACATCCACCGTACAACATTTCCGCTTCAGCTACCTCCAACTTATTTCCCTAAATCTTTTTTGCAGGCCACACTTCACCGCCGTACACCAACGCAGGTCTCACTACACTGTTGTATATCTTTCCTTACAGCCCTTTCCGATTTTTGGATCACAATGTATCCTACTCATTCGCTTTTAGTTAAACCAACCCGCCTGTGTTCAATTTCTCGATCTAGTGTTCCATTTTCCGTTATGTAGGACCCAAGGTATTTATATTCTTCTACTCTTCTTAGTTTTCTTTCTTCAAGCAATTCTATGTCCCCGACCATTCCTTTGAAATAAACGTCAGACGACAATACAAGTGATGGAGTTTAAATATCTAGGCATCACATTATCTAGTTACGGAAAGCTCGAAACAGAAGTGGAAGATCAATTGAATAGGGCAAATGGAGAAATAAAAATATCAGAAAAGAAATAAAAGTCAAAATTTACAAAACAGTCAACGGCCAATAATAAAATATGCGGCAGAAACACGATCCGATACAGAAAGAACAAAAATAATGCCTTACAGCAGAAATAAAAACCCTTGGAAAAATGATGGTAAGATACTATTAGACAGAGCTAGAAGTACGGATATACTACGTACTTGCAAGGTAGAAAACATCAAGAACTGGGTAAAAAATAGAAGAATAGAACGAAACGATCATATATGTCGAACGACAACAAATAGAGTAGTAAAGATGGCGAGAGACGGTTCCCCAATAGGAAGACGATCAGTGTTAAGACCACGAAAACGAAGGACTGACAACTTGTTGGGGGCACATTGAAAAACAAACGGAGTCATGTCTACACAAAACGAAGAAGAAGAAAAATGTGAGTATAATTGATGGGTTATAAACTCTATAAATATAATTCTAAAGAGATCTCCGAGACAAACTCTTCACATCATATTTCTGTATGGTTTGGAACTTTGGATTTTAACCATATGACTTTTTATATTTTTAAAACCTATTTTGCAAAATAATAAAATAGTCTCTATTCCCAAAATGCCATATTCTATACTTAACATGTATATAATCTTACCTATATGTTTTTCCTTCCAAAATTCCTAACATCCAAGGAAATTCGGCAAATTCAGCTTCATTATTTTCTCCAAGAATTCTGAATCCAAAAACTTCTTCCTCAAATTGTCTTGCAGTCAAAATGTCGTTACTAGAAAGTTTCCTGTTTCCGCATTCGACTGGACAACAAACGTCAAAATCGTTGGTACAAGGAGCCTCATAATCGTTGCTGGCTTCCCTTTCTTTTCTGAAAATGTAAAAGATTACATTATTGTATAGTATAAAGTATTACAAAAAGTTTTTAATATAAATTAGATACGGACTTTATAATTTTAGAAATGATAAATTAAAATAGATAAGAAAATGAACCATTAGCAACAAATAATAAACAAAACATTAAAACAAATAAAAAATAACAAGTCTGGTCCTCGAGGTATATCCGTAGAAATCTTAAAATATGCACTTGATATATTATTATATATTAACTCCGCCTGCAGTTTTGTTGGGTAGATCGAGTAGCTCGAGAGTACTGGTAGACTTTAAAACCATACAGCTCATAGATACAGGATTATGCCTCGGAACAGGAATGATTTCATTACGAGGACTAACGCGAGAAAGAGGACAACGAATTTATTGAAAACGAGAAATATACTTCGCATCGGTACTTGGAACGTCAAGTCTCTAAACACAAGAGAGCAGGAAATTACAGAAGAGCTTGTAGAAAAAATATATAGACATAATTGCACTACAAGAGACGAAGAAAAAAGAAAAGGGTCAAATTATGCTAGATGACTATCTGATGATTTAAAGTGGTGTTGCGAAAGAAACCAGAGCCAAAGAAGGAGTCGCCCTCTTAGTACACAGGAAATTTTTACACCAAGTACAAGAGTAAATATACATCTCAAAAAAAAGTAAGTGTAAAAGTTAAACTGAAAATCTCTACTAACACCTTCAGACTGTAATACGAGACCCCAAATGATGAATATATAATCATTATGGGTGATTTAATAACCGTGTTGGCAATGATATAGTTCCAGGAATAAAACAGCGATATAATGAAAATATCGGAAATGAAATCGGAGACCTTCTGACGGACCTCTGCAGGATAAATGAGATACTTATTAATAACACATTTTTCCCTCACAAAGAACAATAAAAATACACTTTTGAAAACAGTAGAGGACAAAAAGCTATGAGAGACTATATTCTGTCGAATAGAGAGTTACAGCCCTCTCAAATCTTGGATGTAAGAGCACTAATATCAACAGAAATAAGAAGCGATCATAAATTGGAATTGTGCAAAATCCGAATGAAAAAAATGTATATGTGATAACAAAATACCAGAATATACCACGATATATTCTTAAAAGATAAAAGACGAAAGCTTACAGGATGAATCCACAAGATACCTATTCCAAAAAAGAATAACCTAATAAAGCAGAAACATATATATCACAAAAAGTAATGGAGTCGAAGAAAGCTGGGCAAAAATTAAGTTTAATATCTTAGCCTCGGCCAAGGAAGTTCTTGGTGAAAGAAATATAAATAAAATTAAATCTTTCCCAGGGATAAGAACTCCATGGGTTTGTACAGAAGTGAAGGAAAAATGTAAAAAAAGCTTACCTGAAAAACATGTTAACCAAAACACAAGAGGCATACCATAATTACAAGACAATTAGAAACGAAACATATGCACTTGTAAGAAAAATAAAAAATTATGACTGGGAATGGTTTTTGAAAGAAATGGAACATGATTTTTACCCGCAAAAGGAAATATGGCGGTTTATAAAAGGACAAAGAATGGTGGTAAAGGAACTAGAAACACCAGAAATTCCCACAAATGAAGAACTTAATATAAATGTACACGAAGTTTGGAAAATACTTGAAAACCTGAAAAACAGAAAAGCAACAGGTAAAGACGGGATACCAAACGAATTACTGAAATATTGTGGAGCAGCAATGACATAACTATATTAACAACATTAATAAAATTATAAAACACAATAAAATACCGAAAGAATGGAGAACGAGCGAACTAATTCTACTATTCAAAAAAGGAGATAAAAAGCCAGAAAACTACAGAGGTATAAACTTGTTAAATATTACGCTAAAACTTACAACTAAAATTTCATAAGTGCTAATAAATCAGAGGATAAGTGTAGCAGATGAATTACAGGGTTTTCGTAGTGGAAGATGGTGTACAGACGCAATATTCGTTATAAAGCAAACTACTGAGAAATTGCCAGAGTATAATAGACCAGAATTTCTGTGTCTAATTGACATAAAGAAAGCGTTTGACAGAGTAAGACTCAAATATGAAATCCCTATTCTGTATAATAGATAAATTTCCCTAAATATTATAAAAACGATCGAAAACATCTATCAAAACAACAAAATGGAAGTCAGAATAGATGGACAACTTACAGAACCTATAGAAATAGGCAGCGGAATAAGACAAGGGAATTCATTGAGCCCCATACCCTTTGGGAAATAAAGAAATAAAAATACGCTGTTACGCAGACGATGCAATATTGATAACCCAAAATGAAGATAGTCTGCAAAGAGTGGTCCATAGATTTAACATAAGAGCAAAAGAATTTAATATGACAATCTCATCTCAGAAAACTAAAACAATAGTAGTCAGCAAAGAACCAACCAGATGTAAAATAGAAATTGATGGCATTAGTAATGGAAATAAAATACCTGGGAATTACACTGTCTAGCAAGGAAGTGAGAGATCAAGTACAAAAAGCAAATAGACTGGCAGAATACCCTATTAACCCTACGTGGCGAAACAGACACATTAACACTAAGATTAAGTCAAGAATTTATAAAGCCAGTGTAAGACCAATAATGACATATGCCTCACAAACAAGCCCCGACACAGCCACAACGCAAAGGCTACTGGAAACGGCAGAGATGAGAGTAGTGAGAAGAATTATAGGAAATATGCTGAGAGATCGAAAGAGAAGTGAAGACATTAGAAGAAAATGTAACGTCCAGTGTATAAATGAATGGACACAAAATAGAAAAAAAGAATGGAATAACCACATAAGCAGAATGGAGGAGACTCGTGTCGTTAAAATAGCAAGAGATAAGTCACCAATCGGCAGAAGAAGTATCGGACAACCGTGCAAAAGATGGAGTGACAACCTTCCACAGAGGTATTAATCCGCAAGTGAACAAGCAGAATTGCCTATAAAAAGAGGAAGAAGAAGAAGATATATTATTAGAGAATTTTACTTATAAACTAAAGAAAATAACTCTACGTACTTTTGTATGGTACCCAACTATATGTGGTTGTTTATATGTCTAACAAAGATATACGATAATCAATTAAAATAGTTTGGAATAAAATAATAAAAGGGAAAATCAGAGTGGTTGGCTCTATACCATAGTTTAACTTACTTAAAACTTACAATGAAGTAAAAAACGTCTGATGTCTAAGGGTATCTATTCATTATAAAATTTAAACTATCCAAAAGGATTAAAAAGTTCAGACTATCATCAGTGAAAACATCCTAATAGACATTAAAACTAGCCACCTAACAAAGTCTAAACCTTTAGATTACAGTGGCGTAGATACCAGTCCTCCCAGATATAATAAATAACGTATTCTTCCTTTCAAATAGGTCGGGAACATTAATAAAAAAATTAAATATTTAAAAATTACTAAAAACATCGATGTTTTTGTACTTTCCTTGTTTATAACTTTAAAACGATTCATTTTGGTGCAAAGTCGTAGTGAAACAAAATAGCGACAATTAAATTTTCTATAAGATACGTCGGGTTAAAAAGTTTTAATTTATTACCGTTGATGCAAAATAGACAGAAAGACGACAGATCGAATAAGATGATTATACACTGGAGACCATATAGTTACAAACGAAAAAGAGGAAGGCCACAAATGAGATGGTCAGATGACTTGAAGAAACACGCAGGCCCGAAGTGAATACAAACTAGAGAGATACACTGAGAGAGAGAAACTGCCTACAATAGAGAGACGTGGAAGAAGGAAGAGGAGGTCTATGTCCAAAATTGGATAGCAAGGGCTTTATAGATAGATAGATAGATGCAAAATAGTAATAAATACAAAAAAGAGGGGGAAACAAGCCTTTTTTTTCAATGCCTTTCAATCACTTAGAACCTTCATAATTCGTCTTTTATGTTTATAAAGAAAATATTTATAATATCTGTTTAGAAAATAGAAAATGTTTATAATAGAATAAAATAGCCCACCAGATTTCATTAAAATCGATTTAAAGGATTTCGCATAATAATTTTGCAATATCTAAATTAAATTTTTTACCATCTTGCACAACAAAAACTAGATAGAAGTTTGCCAATTTTTTTACTCAAAAAAAAAAACACCTTACACATCTAATGTACTTTAAGGATTTAAAATCGGATTATTTTGGCGGCCTCAGGAATGTTTAAAAATTATAAAAAAAAATTTGACACAGGTAGAGTATCTCGACAACTATTAGCTCAAAATAAATTCAGAAAACGACGTTAGAAAAGATTTGGCAAGACGCTTCTTTTAAAAGAAAAAAAGTTTAATTACAATCAGTGGTTCCTAAGATACAACTGGTCAAAGTTGACCGGAATTTGCGACGAAGTTATAAAAAATAGGATGATAATCATTAAACCATTACTTTTTTCTTCGGAGCTCTTTTACTCCAGTCGTCAGAGAGAAAAATGCCACTGAATCTCTAAAAATCATACGAACAAGCTAAATTTTGCCAAGAATATTAATTTTTGGGACCCCAAAAAAGATGAAAAAAAGTTGTATACCACTTTTATTCTCGGGCTTCATCCAAAAACCTCCCTCGGTAGTGGGGCAAAAACGCAAAAAAATCGATTTACCAAGAATCTGTACGCCGTAGAAAAAAATGTTTCAAATAAAAAATGTAGCTGAAAGAATTTCAAACAAAAATGTTAATTAGCACTTTTTGTGTAGGATGAACCCTTCCCTCACAAATAACGCATGAAGCGACCGTCGATTTTGATTGTCAGTTACGCGCGAAGTCAATGTTCAATAAAATTTGTATCAGCTCGACGGTAAAAATTCGATATATTTTGATTCAATTGTCCTATCGACAAAAATCTAGATGCGTTTTAAAGGTAAAGAGTTCAGCTTTTGTATGTAATTTTTGTATTTTACCGCAAATAAACTCAGTTTTTATAAAGGTATTAAATAAATAAACGTGGCGCGATTTTTGCCATTTTTTAAATTCTCATGAGATCAATACAATCCATTGACTGGCCACTATGAAGTTTCGATTACTAGAGCCTAACCTTTAAAACATATAGCATAGAATTTTAGTTTTAAGTTTTGGCAACAAATGTGAGGCATTTGAAATATGCTTTAAAAACCCTGGATTTAAACTTTCACATAACAAACGATCTAACCCGTTTAAAACTTTATTTTTTTTTAATTATACTAGTAATTATTTCAAATGAACCAACCTTTTGCTATATACTACACCCAAAATCGCCTTCTTGGAGGCACTTCCCGTGACGTGCGATCGTTTGTAATGTAAAACATTAAATTCCGCATTTTTTATTTATATTTTAAATGCTTCATATTTGTTACTACAAATCAAGATTGAAATTCCATGTCATAGGTTTTAAGGACTGATCTCTAAAAATGGAAATTTTCCTACGACTGGTCAATTAAAGTGATCAATTTTATTGATCTCACGAAAATCGTAAAAAACACCTTTATAAAAACGAAGTTTATCCACGGCAAAAAAAAACTGCATACGAAAGCTGCACTCTTTAGCTTTAAAACTATTCTTGATTTTTGTCGATGGGATACTTAAATCAAAAGATACCGAATTTTTACCGTCGAGCTGATACATATTTTATTGAACATTGATTTCGCACGCGTAACTGACATTCAAAATCAACGGTCGCTTCAAGCGTTGTTTGTGAGAGAACGATGCATTCTACACAAAAAGTGCTAATAAACATTTTTGTTTAAAATGATCTCAGCTACATTTTTTATTTAAAACATTTTTTTCTACTCTTACAGATTCTTGGTAAATCAATTTTTTTGCGTTTTTACCCCTCCACGAGAGGGGTTTTACTGGGAAAGCCCAAAGGTAAAAGTTGTAAACTTTTTTGCATCTTTTTTAAGATCCTAAAATTAATACTCTCGGCAAAATTCAGCTTGTTCGTATGATTTTTAGGGCTCAACTCTCTGACGACTGGACTATTTCCCGATAAAAAATGTTTATATCTTCAAGATATTTATAATAAGCCCAATTTTTAAAATATGCGGCATGATATTCTCAAAGCTTTTAACCTCGGCTTGCCCCTAAAACCAGAGGGAGCTTACCTCCCTCGTAAGGGAAAAAAACGGACAAAATCGATTTACCAAGAATCTGTGCGTCCTAGAAAAATATATTTCAAATAAAAAATGTAGCTGAGATAATTTTGAACAAAATTGTTCATTCAGAAAAACATTGAACCGTTCTCCCAGTAACTAACCGTTCTCCTTTTGATAAGAGTGTCCTATCGTCAAAAATTAAAAAACGTTGTAAAGATGAAGACTGCAGCTTATGCAACTTTTGTATTTTGTAAAAATTACCGCCAGTTTCTATAAAAGTGTTAAATAAATAAACATGCGCGATTTTTGCCATTTTTTAAAATTCTCATGAGACCATTAAAAATTATCACTTCCATTAACCGGTCATTATCGAATTTTTATTGTTAAAGTCTAATCTTCAAAACATATCGCATAAAATTCAGGTTTTGATTTTTGGCAACAAATGTAAGGCATTTAAAATATGTCTAAAAAATGCACAACTGAAACTTTTACATTACAAACGATTCTACATCAGTAAATACTCCCACGAAGACGATGTTGGATGAAATGTGTAGTTTAGTAAAGAACAGAAGCAGTTTTAAATGTTTTAGATTGTTTGTAATGTTATAAATATCTTGAAGATATAAAAATGTTTATCAAGAAAGAGCTCTGAAAGAAAAAAGTAATGCAGAATGACGGTATTACGGCTTATTATGAACGGCTTGTGGAATGCAATTTTAGATTCCCTTGCCGAGTAATTCATCCAGCTGTTTGTTTCGCAAATTTTAGGAAACACAGTGGTTAAGATTTGAATTCGGTTTCGCTAAGTAGAAATCGTTTGATTTCTCTTTTTGTTAAAAAAGTAATGGTTTAAAGATTATATCCTATTGTTTATACCTTCGTCGCATGTGCCGGCCAACTTTGGCCAGTAGTATTTGACGAACCACTGCTTGTAATTAAACTTTTTTCTTTTAAAAGGAGCGTGTTGCTAAGTCTTTTCTAACACCGTTTTCTAAATTTAATTAAGCTAATCAGTAGGCTAATAGTTACCGAGATATTATATTTGTTTATATTCCAAAGACTTTATAATTTTAAAACATTTCTGCTGAGACTGCTCAAATAGTCCGATTTTAATTCCATATAGTACGTTAGATGGGTAAAGTATTTTTTTTATAATAAAAGAACCAAATTTTATTAAAGATTTTAATAAAATTTGTTCGACTGTTTTGTTATATTATAAAGATTTTTATAAAGGAAAGTAGAAGTAAATGGATGTTTTTAGTATGCATTTCCAGCAATCTATCGCTAAGCGTGTACGGTTGCGGCGATACAGGCGCGCGGCGCTTAGAAATCTTTGTTTAAAGTTAAAACCATGTTTTAAGCAAGATATAAGTATTTATTTCGATAAGATACACCTCAAAAATGTCACTCGGAGCTATTCGGTATATTGTTTTTTTTGTTATAAGTTATTTGTTAATAACAATTTCCGACCCACTTGGAAAAAAAAATATAATTGAACTTGACAAAATATATAGAATTGAATAAAAAAGGTTTCTTGCGGTAGAAATGCAGAAAAAATTTAGTCGGTATATTCCGTTTCTAAGCGTCATTATAGGGAAAAACCGCTCGCTTATAACTTTCGTCTGAAAATAATCTAAGTTGTCAAAAAAGTAGTTTTAAAATGAAAAAAGCAATTTTTCATAATTTTTTTAAACATTGTTATAAATAAACAGGTCCCTGTGGAAAAGTTTTTGCTGTAATATTCATGCATCATATCATATTAGCATCTGGCACCATAATTTACCGATTAAAAAAAGTTTTAGCATGTGGGTATGGAATCTATCTTTTTCGGCAAAAGACACCCGTTATTAATAATTCAGAAAAACATTTTCGGAATAAAACTTGAGCATACTATTTTTACTAGTCTATTGGGACAATCGGTATACATAATTTTTAAAATTTACCTTATATCCATGACCTCCCCACCATCTTCAACCAGTCCGCTATAGTCTTCTTTACATTGCCAGTAAGGTACACAAACACAATGTTGATTTTCTTGCTCGTCAACAGAACTAGTTACAACTTTTTGCAAAAAAATTAGTGGCACAATTACCAATAAATTTAAAACACAAACCATTTTTGTAGCAAAATGATTACAAGCGATCGTCTCAAATATTTATAAAACACTGAACAAGGTATTAAAAACTCAAAATGATTGATAAGAATTGGGAACATTGCAGGTAAAAAGGGGGTGGGACCAATGAAGGGAAAATCCATTTACTATTGTTCTAGTTGAGTAACTGTAATTAGTGCTAATATAATAGTGGCCTTAAAATAGAAATCTACTTTCTAGGGAAAGCTACATAGGAACTCGGATTTACATAAATTATTCTATTAAAAGATTAACCAAAAACTAATAAATTTTTGAAAAATTTATTTTTTGATATAAATATAACCTGTATTCAGTATATTTCTAGCATACTTGTACAGTTCTTGTCTAATTATTGTATCTTATTATATTTTTATCTTTTGTATCATTTGTTCTATAGGTTACTTCAATTATAACTTTTTGTATTGTGTCCAGTAATTTATTTATAAATCTTCTTCTATTTTCTTTTTCTTCTGCTGGTCTTCCCTGTTTTTTTTTCTATGCTGTGGTACATAGTTTAATGCCGTTTTTAGCAAGCGTTCTTCCCACATTCTTATGACCTACTCGTACGACAGTAGATGCAAAGAATATAGACGCATATGCGTCTGTATTCTTTGGTAGATACTTCGTTTCTATGCTAGACCAGTAAAGAAAAAAAAGGTTATTGAAGGTTTTAAAAGATATATGAGGGACAGCTAATGAACAATTCTTTAAAGTTTTTTTCCACTTAGTCTCAGTTTAGGTCTGTTCTCTTCTCATTATGTGTCCATACCATCTAATTCTTTGTACTTTTAATACTCTATCTATATTCTCTTGACCCATCCATTCTTGTATTTCGTGATTCATCCATTGTCTTGCATTCTCTTCGTTTTCCCTCTTTAGTCCCAATATTTTTCTGATAATCTTCCTCTCAAAAACTTTCAATTACTCTTCTTCTCTTGCTGCTAATGTAAATATTGCTGCAGCATATACTACTATTAATTGGTTGTATGGTCGTTTAGATTTTCATTTTTGTGTTTTGGCTTACCTTCTTGTCCTTCTTATCTCTAAATATTTCTATGAAACGCTGTATTTCCCGCTTGAATTCTTCTTTTTATATCTACACTTTAATTTCCTCTGTTAACTAGTACTCCCAAATATTTGAATGTTTCAACATCTTCAAAACTGTGTGCATCTATTATCAGTTCTGTCATTTGTTTCTTCTTTTTCTTGCTGACGTTCATGTATTTTGTTTTATTTTCATTTATTTCCAGTCCTCTCCGTTTTGCTTTGATTTATATTTCTTGGAAGGTTTTCTTTAATGTCGTTTTATCTATTGCTACTATGGTTATATCGTCCGCATATCCTATTATTTGTAATGCATTCTTGTTTATAGTTCCTGCGTTTGACAGCTTTTTTATTATCTTGTCTAGTCATAAAACAAATAGTACCGTTGAGCGGCCATCTCCTTGTCTTACTCCCTTGATCTTTGTGTTTTTCTCGTTCCTCTTCTTTGCTTGTGCTAAACCATTTCAATCTTGTTTTTTCTATTACAATAATAGCAAACTACAAAAAATACAAATATTACAAAGTATACTTAAGATTACAAAATTTATTCTAACAAGGAGAAAACATATACTTATATCCTTACAATTTTAAGTTTTCAGATTAAAAAATATAAACATACAATGTTAACATAAGAATAAGTACAATATCCAGTTAGTTTTCATCAAACTGTTTTTAAAACTATTTAAATTAGTAACTTCTACTATGTCATCACTTAATCTTTTCCATTTATTAAAAACTTGGTTAACCAAAAAGTTTTGTCTTACAGTAGTTTTAAAAGACTCCTTTTTCAATTTATAGTTATGACCTCTTAGTCTAGCACCTTCGTTATTATTAAAACACTTTGATGTTCCCCAAAAATGGCCCACTAAGAATTCTATTAATAGATATAAGGCCTCTTTCTCGTCTATGAGTTAATGGAAATAACTTTAGCTTTCTTAGTCGGATTTCATAGTTTAATTTTCCATAATTAAAAGGTAGCTTAGTAGCTCTTCGTTGTCATCATCATCATCACTGGCTCGACAACCCTTTTTGGGTCTTGGCCTGTTCTAGGATTCTTCTCCATTCCGATCTGTTTCGTGCTTTTTTTCTCCAGTTTTTTATTTTTAAGGTTGTTATATCATTTTCTATTTGTTCTAAGTATCTCAGTTTCGGTCTTCCTCTTGTTCTTTTTCCTACTGGCATCTGTTTGAATATTTTGTTTGGTATTTCGCCTTCTTCCATTCTTTCTACATGTCCTATCCAACGCAGCCGTCCTATTTTGATGAATGTTATAATATCCGGATCCTGGTATATTTTGTATAGTTCAGAGTTGTATCGTCTTCGCCATATTCCGTTTTCTTTTGTGCCCTTATATATGTGTCGCAAGATTTTTCTTTCGAAGGTGGCTAACAACGTTTCCTCTCTTTTAGTAAGTGTCCAGGTTTCTGAGCCATATGTGAGTACCGGTCTTATTAGAGTTTTATATATTTGGCATTTTGTCTTTCTTGCGACGTTATCTGATCTTAGGTGTCTAATTAAGCCATGGTAACATTTATTTGCAATAAATATTCGCCTCTTCACTTCCTCCGTAACGTTATTATCAGACGTGACTAGGGATCCCAAGTATATAAAGTTTTTTACCTCCTCTATGTTGTATTCTCCTATTGTTATATTTTGTGGCTGCCTTATTTCTGCGTTTTTTCTTACCTGCATATATTTTGTTTTGGTCTGATTGATTTTAAGACCACTATTTTGTGCAGCTCGTTCTATTTGGTTGTATGCCTCTATCATTTCTCTTCTTGATCTTGCGATTATGTCAACATCATCTACAAATGCTAGTATTTGCACGCTTTTATTAATGATTGTTCCTCGTGTATTGACTGTTGTGTCCCTCAGTATTTTCTCGAGCACGATGTTGAACAAGATGCATGATAGAGCGTCTCCCTGGCGTAGTCCCTTTTTCACATCTATTGTTTCCGTTAATTCATTTTGTATCCGGATTCTACTTTCTACTTTTAGAGATTCTTTTATCAGTTCTATTAGTTGTGTTGGTATATTAAATTCTTTCATTGCTTTTATTAAGAATTCTCGGTTTATATTGTCATATGCGCTTTCAAAGTCTATGAAGAGATGATGGGTGTCGATGTTATATTCACTTGTTTTTTCGAGGATCTGTCGCAGAACAAATATCTGGTCTATTGTTGACTTCTGTCTACAGAAGCCACTTTGGTATTTGCCAACTATTTTTTCAGCGTGTGGTCTAAGTCTTTCATAAATGACATTGGACATTATTTTGTATGCTGCATTTAGCAGCGTGATTCCACGGTAGTTTCCACATTCCAGCTCTTCGTTGTAGCCAGTCTAATAAATTAACGTCTCTTTGCAAATAGGGTAACCAAAATGACATTGCAAATTCTAGCTGAGGTCTTACATAACTTTGGTAGAGTTTAAAAACAAGTCTGGTGACATTCTATGAAAAGCTTTTGATATAAAGTATAAAGCAGAGTTCGCTTTACCAACTACTTTTGCTGTTTGAGTAGACCAACTCAATGTTTCTTTTTTTTGCGATGTAAACCCTGGGTAATCTAAATAAACTTGCCCAAGAGTCGCCAGACAATCTTCAAAAGATCTCCTGGTAGAAAGAAATCACAGTTTTCAAAGTTATTAAAGATGACACTGCCAACAAATGGACCTTCTAAAGACCAATTGACAAAAGAACTTGGATCCAGTGTATGGGTTTACCAACTTAATACAGAAGGCATAAGTAGAGAAAAATGCCAAATTCTGCACAGATTTTTAAAAGAAAACGATATTGACCTGATCGCAATACAAAAAACACATACAGAAAACGAAGTCCAATTGAGTTCAAGAGAAAAAATCCAGGATATGATTTATTTGGTGCTACCTACGATAGAGCCTACGGTGTAGCAACCTATGCACGTACAAACAGAAAATGCAGCCTGAATTTCCACTTATACCAAGAACAACATCTACGAGGTAACTGTAAAAATCGGCGATATTACAATAGCCAATATTTATTAACTATTTCTAATGTATTGTCCTCTTTACTTATATAAAAAATTAACAAAGATGTAGCCATACGCTAAATAAATAAATGTTTAATTGACCGTAATACCAAGATCATTAACTTCCTGTACCGACTTCAGAGGAACTCCATTCAAAAAATATGTTATATATGGATTATTATATCCACATTGATCGACACAACACTTAGAAACGTATTTATTGGAATAGTCCATTTCATGCTCCATTCTGATAGCTGGTTAAAGTCACTCTGAAGAGAATTAACTATATCTGGACAGTAATATAACTTTAAATCGTCCGCATATGAAACCGATTTTCACTGTCATCCACACGTTATATCAGATACGTACAGTAAAAACAGAATAGGCCCTAATATTGATCCCTAAGGGACACCACTGGCTACTGCACGTGGAACACTGCAGTAATTTTCCACTTTGGCCGAAAAGTTTTTTTAGAGAGGAAGTTTTCTAACCAAAATAACAACTCACCACGCTCGCCCGCTCACCGTGCCCAAATGCACGGGAAAAATCTATATAAATAATATTAATTGGCTTATATTGGTCCAAAGATAAAGTCCATTCATTAAGAGTGAGAAGTAGGTTGCTAGTTACAGAACGATTCGGCAAAATTCGGTTGAGAGACTATGGAATAACATTCTGCTGTAACCAAAAGGATACTAATTTATTATCTATTAATTTTTCTATTATTTTAACTGACGATGGTGGAACTGTTACCGGTCGATAATTACTCGAAAGGAGTTTATTTCCATTTTTATTTATCGGTGTTACTATACCAGAACAGTAATACAAATAAAACAAAACTACTCATACAAACCAGATCAAATAGACCGGCGCAACAACACTTTATTATTGACGATATAGAACATGTGAATAGATTCACATACATAGGAATAGATCTGGTCGCAAGCAATGAAGAAGAACCGGAAATAAATAGAAGGCTTATGCTGGTAAATAAAGCCTATTTCGCGATGGGCCACATATTCAAATCCCGAGACGTACACCGGAAAACAAAACTCCGGGTCTATAAAACAATAATCAGGCCCATAGTAAGTTATGGTTGTGAAACATGGGTGGTGACACAGAAATCTGCCAATGCGTTAGATGTGTTTGAAAGAAAAATATTACGTAGGATACTGGGCCCAATAAGTAAAAACAATAACTGGTGAATTAGGTATAATAGAGAAATATACGTGCAGTATAGCGAACCAACTCTAGCACAATACACTAAACTGCAGAGATTACGGTGGGCAGGACACGTGGTCCGCATGCATGAGAATAGAATCCCCAGAAAATTACTAAATGCAAGAATGCAGGGAAAAAGACCTGTTGGAAGACCTAAAAAGAGATGGGAAGACGAAGTCGATGAGGATGCCAGGAACTGCCTGGGAACGCGTTCATGGAAAAGAACAGCGGTAAATCTAAATGATTGGAGAAGCCTGTTGAAGGAGGCCAAGGCCCGATTTGGGCTGTAGTGCCATTGAATGGTGCCGCTAAAGTATCTGCATAATTATGATATAATAATAGTAATATAAAACCGATCCAGAAGAGGTGGTAGTCTTTAAAGAGTTTAATACCTCCTTAACCAATTCAGTAGAGATGTCAATTGTTGATAAACTTTCCATTATTCAACCAGTAGGAGGCACACCTGAAAATATAGCATTAGTGTCAACTGTAAATGCACTAAAAAATGTTTCGGCAAATAATTCACAAACCTCTTCTTTTAAACATATCTCACCATTAGATTTTTCTGATAACGATTTGGGCTTCTGGGATTTGGGTATCTAACAATAAAATAAATAACATTTATTTATTTTATTGTTAGATACTTTTAAAATGTAAAATGATCAATTGTTTATAAAAAATACTGGAAACAGACATTTTTGGAGTTTTTTGATTTCATAAAATATCTAAAAAACCGAGATGCTCCCCTTTGCGAGTAAGGTATAATCTTGCAGTGTATATTTTCATCTTTATTATAATATAAATTACCAGCTCGTTTTTTTAGTTATACAATCATGTTAGTCTAACAATCAGAATTAAACATATATTTCGTTTTTAGTAATTATAATGTACAATGTTCACGTGTATGTTCTGCTAAATGCTTTTAATTAATCTAAAATTATCCCACTTATTTTACCTACGTAGTTAAAATAAATCATTTTTCTCTTTAGTTACATTGTATGTAATTAAAAGGTACGTGTAGTTTTTATGTACTGATTGTTCAATTAAAATGCGTTTAAAATCTGTAAAAACTATTCTTTGTATCTGTCGTCTTAAAAGGAGTTTGGCGATGACTTCTGCAAAAGTCATCGCTATTTTGGGCTTTTCTTATTAAGATTTGGACGACTGGTCCTATCCATTCCTTGATGTTCCGAAGCCATGTCATTTATCGTCTATTATGGTAGAAGCCATAGTTAGAATTCAGTGTAGTCTAAGATAGGCAATGTATTTCTTACAAGAGAAGGCCGACCACGTTGCCCGTTTGCCCCGAGCGGCGCATCAGGACTGGATTTAAGAATCATAGCACTGGAATATACGCGCACACAACAATTCCCTATGGTTGTATAAAAAGCTATCATTATTGTTTCAACTAAAGCATGATTCAATCATCAATGTATAAATAAGAGAGTTACATATCAAACTAAACAATAACATGAAATGAAGAAAAAACTAATAGTAAAACAAATCAAAAACTCATTATCGATAGCTTATCTATATTTATCAATTTTCAAAAGCTTCCATTTTAAACACATTCTTTGGGAAATAAAGATCATTATGAAGTCATTAGGAGAAGCGAATCGGTTTTAATCCCCATTGTCCAGGCAAAGCAAACATGTCTCTTTGTCTACTTGGGTACTGGACATTAGACAAAAAACTTGTTGGCAAAAACTATAGGTAAAAGCTCAGTTCTATTTGTTCTATTAAATTTTCGCAAGCGGATGAAAGTACCTACATCATGGAGCCGTTGCCAGTATCTGTCGTGAATTTCAAACAGGGTATGACTCAGTATGCAAGTAAAACCTGTTGTTTTAAATGTATTAAATTATCATCTGAACTTAAAAAATGATGACAGCTTGACTATTACTGTGGAAAAAGTTTCGAAAATGTGCGGTGTGAGTGTTTGCAAAATTTATGACATCCGCGAAAAAGCCTAGCAAGGCGAACTAAAACCGGTACAAAAAAGAAAGAAAAGAGGGAGTAAAATCTTGAATAAGAAAAATTGTCCATTTTTTTTTTGGAAAACATACCACCAACCATCGACAGCATAATAAACAGAATAAAGGATGATGAGGACCTACAAGCTTTTCCAAAAACCACATTTTGTAGGCTACTAAATGACATGGGTTTTGAATATGGTAAAAGAGGTCGAGATTCTAACCTAATTTTAGAAAAAGGCGATAAAAACAGTATAAATCAATTTTTATATATCTAATAAACACTGCTAAAAGAGAAGAAGATACAATACGAAAATGGTATAGGTATATAGAAAATGGTTTATTTTTACAAGCACCAGGTAAGAACAGCACCTAATTATACCAAACTTTTGTTAGTAAATACAAACTAGATACTATTTTGTACATTTTGTTTTTGTAATTCATATATTCTTAATTTTAATATTATTTCATTATTTTACATTTTCATGGACCTTCTACTTGTGAGCAATAGTTACATGGAGTTACATGCTAATTTGTGATGATCTTGAAGAGCAAGATTGCAGAAATGCTAGAGTTTACACTTTATTATCTACAGATGGTACTTTAAGGCAGAGTATTTTAGGTATGGAACTTACAACAACCCATTACTAATGAATATAGAGGTATCTATATTTGTATATCAAAAGGAAGATCTCCAACACGATGGGAAGATTAAACGAAGATTGGTGGAAAAATCCCTTCATGAAGTTGCCAATCTTGTACAGAACTGCAGCCAATGGAGACAGCAAGCTAACAATATTTAGAATGTCTCCACCCACACCTTAACAAGGGCGCAAGAAATGAGGAGGATGAGGATATTTGTTGCCAATACTTTACCAAAGAAAATTATACAAATAAACAAGTGTCAGGATGTCTGTGTTTTATTTTGTTGTTTTTGGGACTTTGGTTTGTTAATGTAATGGAAAACAGATATAATCATAAAATATTAAATAAAAACTTTCCTGTACCATAATATATACTCTCTCTGTATCAGATATCTCTCTGTATACTATATTTTTGGAGGGAGAGAATATATTTTTTGGCATAGAATAACTTTTTATTTCTTATTTTATGACTATATTTACTTCTCATTAAAAGCATACTTTTTGAATTTTGACGCCTAAAATTCAGAGCATATTTTTTGAATTTGCCGCCTAAAAATCAGAACCTACGTTTTGAATTTGCCACCAAATGAAATTAGTTTCGGCCCGTCCGTATTTGGAAACTCTCTTCCAATACTTTCTATGGGAGTTACCTTACTAGGGGGTATATACTCTGAGTAAATACTATGTTTCTATCAGTGAACACGTTTCGAATGCTACAGTGAACCATCGATGAAGTCAAGCCCTTCCCCCTACACATAATATTTATTAATTATACTATATATCTATTTAGTAGACTGTAAATTGCATTAAACGAATAATGAAAAGTATGAACTACTAAGATAAATTTCAGTTTCACTAAATCGAAGTAGAGTCAATGCTTTTAGCATTTCTATTCAATGATTTCGTGCCGTGTTGCCATTAAGCGATTAAGCCATTTTTTAACTATTATAGTACCGTAATTTCGGGTGACTTTGACTCACTTTAGAAGTTTGAATGTAGATTTCAGTATTGTAAATACATAAAAGTATGTTTCTTAATTTATTTGTATTTGAGTCTTTAACTACTTTTTTTTACAAAAATTACACTAAAACACAACGAAGCGCTTACTATATTACAAAAAAGAAAAAAAATAAAAATGTGGTGTGCAAAGTCACCCGCTGGTGTCGGGTGACTTTGTCTCAAGCTACATTTTACATTAATTCTCTGTGATTATTAGTGTTTGGGCTTAAGGCAACCATACAAGATGAATAATAAATAAACATTTTATTAGTTAAAAAAATATTTATTTAAATTTCAAACAAAAAAAATAAAACTAAAATGAAACTCTAGGGTTACAAAGGACCCTAGGTTTACAAAGAACATCATTTTTAAACAAAAAATGAACAATAAAACAATTTACAAGCTTGTTTTTAAATCTGAAAAGAAATATCGGTTATGTCTAAGTTCCAATGGCTCTGTGAAATCAATATTACCCAGGTGGTAGGATTTTCTTACGGGGACTTCGGGCCATTGCCACAAACTTCTTTCACCAAGTACCATTACTTGCACTCAACCGTAACAGTTATTACTGCCTCTTACAAATCCATCGAACCTTCCTGAAAAGCTGTCGACGTAGTCGGATACAATTACGAAGTCTCCAACTCCAATGGAAAGCTTTTCTAGATCAGCATTATTCCTGTAGCTCTTATTAGATGCAGAATTAGACGTAGTATCTGCAGTGTGTCCAAAATCTTGTATTTTATTTAAACGTTGTGTTTTTTTTACCGTCTTATATTTAGTCACTTTACTACAGCCAGCTGCAGCAATGGTCGCTTGTCCAGACATATCTTGATCTAGGCTACTGTCAAGTACAACTTCGTTATTAACGTCTCCGAGGACCTCATTTTGTTGTAGATTTTCTTTCTCTGTTTCGCAAATCTGATTATTGGCTTGATTATTCGCCTGTTCAGTTTTCTTTCCAATCTTACTTTTTGCTGTCATTCTACTTTTTGTTTTTGATTTTCTTTTAGTGCCATTTTCGTTTACTGGCTTCTTCTTAGCAGCTTTTATTGCAACTGCGGCCTCTTGTTGGCTTTTAACATCTTCAGCACTTATACTTTTTCCTGCAGCAATTTCTATTTTTCTTTTTCTTTTAACAACTCCATCAGCTGTGGACTGTACTCCCCTTTTTTCTGCAAGAAAATTTAAAATAGCGTCACTTACTCTCGAAGGTACTTGCGTAGCATCAGTTTTATAATTTGGAATTCTAGTTAGTACTTCTTCTGCGTTTAGGGGAAAAATGCCACACTTTCTAAATCCACTTTCCAAATTTTTTCCGCCATTTATACTAATTATGTCAACCAGTTTTTTTAATAGGGTGGGAAAGGTACTTTTTGGGATTAGGTTGGTGTTAACATTCAGTGTTTTGTATTCTACCAAAATATTTCGCCAGGCTATTTTCATCGGTAGAAAGTAGGCGACATCTAATGGCTGTGTTAGGTGCTTAGAATTGACAGGAAGGCACACAAATTTAATATTTTCTGTTGCACAAAGCTGTAAAACTTTTATTGATATATGGGACGATAAATTGTCACCAATTAACACTTTAATGCTAGGAATGGGTTTCAATGTTGGCAATAAAAGAAAAGCGAACCAGTCTTCGAAACAAGCTGTGTCGAACCATCCGCGTTTCGATCTGTTGTACCGTGCTCCATTTAGACCATTTTCCACCCAAGTCAACCACAGTTTATTTGATTTATATACGACATATGGAGGTAGCATTTTTCCAGCCGCATTTCCACAAAACATTATTGATGTTGCCGATTTACTAAAATTCATCATTCTCTCAGGATATTTAGTTCTACGTTTTGTTAAAATTTTCTTTTTGCCGGGGTTGTCACTTAAATTTGTTTCATCATAGTTCCAAATGTTGTTAGCTGGAACATCGGCGAGTTCATTCTGCAATTGGTTAAAGTAGTCTTTTATAGTGATTTCACTGATTTCTGCTCGTGATCGTTTGATGTTGCTTGCAAAACGTTGCGTTAACAACGGATTTCGTTTAAGGAAAGCATTTAACCAGTCTTTTCCTGGCAAGTTATCTTTAAATTGCTTAATAGTTCGACCATCACGATCTAAATAATTTTTCACTAAATTTCGTAAATCTGTCTGATCCGATGGAAATCCGTATAAAGATAAGCTACAAATATAAGACGTGAAGGCATCCTCTTCAGCTTTTGTAAAAATTGTTTGACCACCACTATTGTTTTGTATGGATATTTTTTAATCTATTTTTTAAAGTACTTACTGGCACTCCGAATTCTATTGCAGCTTTTCTTTGAGATAGGATTCCATTTATGATAGCTTCTAGAGCTCTTTCTACTGTGTCTGCCGTGTAATTTCCATAATTTCTACTACCAGCAACACGTTTGTAATTTGAGGGCATCTAAAAAAAAGTCGTTAGTTCTATACAGTTAACAAACTCTGCAGTTGTTACAAGGCTAAATTGAAATTAAAACTCAGCATTTACTTACTTTAATTTAAATATAGAACCAACGAATGACCAAAATCCAACATTCAACAAACTGGACCAAAGTCACCCGAAAACCGTTAAATTCTGTACCACTTTTGCAAATAACAACCGACCTTATTAGCATCTACGTTTAGACTGAAATACGGGTAAGAATTCACAGATATTCAATGTGCAACTATGCAATTAATCTTACTCTTGGAAGTATTATTGGTTGCCAACCAATTTTTACAGTCAAGAAATCTTACGTAAAATCTTACGTGATTTATTAAAATTTTCCTAAAGTTAATATGGTACTGATGGTGCGGTATAATGAAATTTACATGATAATAATATATTATACATACTTATGCACTAGTTACTAAAATATCGTTTTCCCAAAATGAGCCAAAGTCACCCTGGCGGGCCAAAGTCACCCGAAATTACGGTACCAAAGATGGTAAAAAAATCAAATACCTGAACTGACCTTGAAAAATAGACTTTTAGTATGTGGAGTATAAAATTCCAAAAATAAATAGATATACCTTTATTAATTTTTTTTGTAAGACTATTTAAAGAAACGTATAAATTATATTGACATTAAAGGAACATTTTTACACACAGATTTAAATAAATTTACGACTGATAACTCCTGTCAATGGTTATTATAAGTTATTGAACGAGTTTAAGGAATTAAATTAAACGGTATAGAAACTTTGACGTCATAGCTGCATGAAATTAATAATCTCTCAGAAAAAAAAATCCCGAGCACATAATTTATCATAAGCTACATTTACCTTTGCTAAGGGTTAATGTAAGCCGTGACTTCACCAAAAAAAAACGGGTGTGGCAGTCCAGTTGGACTGCCGGCCGGTGGAAGTTACACTTCTTAACACGCATTCGCCGTTACAAATTTATTTGGGAGTCAATCTGCACAATCATTACATATGTAATTCTATAAGTAAGGCATATCAGAAAGAGAAACAGAATTAATAACAACTTACTAACAATGAAGGATTAAATCAATATTTTGATGAAAATGTATATTTTTATTTTCATATATGTATGAAAGGAGTTGAATGCAAATTTTTTTTACACATACTCTGCAGTAAAATTCATTGTTTATTTTGTTAATAATATAATAATACAATTGTGTTTTCATCTTGTTCAGCGTTCAGCATTTGTGTTTGGGCATAAAATGTTATGAGTATTATTGTAGATATGCTTTTCTCGATTTGAACTGTCTTTTAGCAAAGCAAGTTCCATATACGAGCTAGGCTTTTGCTTATATTTAGTACAAGTTTGTTTTTCGTTGTAAGAAAAGTCTTCTAATTTTATTTTAGAAAACGGTAAAATGATATTTAAAATACCAAAATTTAGACCTAAAATAATACAATATAAATTAAACTGCCATATTAATAAGTATTTAACAATGACAATAATATACATAAAAAAATACACTACAATACAGCGCAACATAATTCTATATAATAATACAATACAAATTAAAATGCAATATCCATAAGTATTTAAAAATGACAATAATGTAATAATATTAACGAAAAAGTCCTCCCCGACTGGGAATCGAACCCCGGTCTCCCGCATGACAGGCGGGGATACTGACTATTACACTACCGAGGACATAACATAAATGTATTTCAAAATTGACAGTTCTGGGTCATACAGTGATTTATTGAGATTATTACTTTGAAATAAAAAATAATAATATATAATTATGAACATTTAATAAATAATACAAAACATATCACATAAATAATAATATTAATAAATATTTTATTATATGTATAATGTTATATGTATATATATATATATATATATATATATATATATATCTTTATATAATATATTTAATATTAAATTATATATACAAAAGGAACAATTTTATATTCGAGAGAGGAAGAGAGAGAAAATATATCTTCTGTCTCTCTCTTACTCATTATCTTACATATGTAATGATTTCACAGATTCACTCCCATACAAATTTCTAACGTGGAGCGCGCGTATAGAAGTATAACTTCAAAAATCAATATCGTCTTTATTTCAATATATAGGATGTCGCCGAAAATAGTCGTTCTTTTAAGGTATTGATTTTGGAACAAAAAAGTCTGCTAATATTTTTTTCTAAACTTAACCGTTTCCAAAAAAAAAAATCAATTGTTTTTCATATACGTAAATTTTTATTTTCAGAAAATTAAATAATCTGGCAACGTCATACGCAGTGAAAGCACTTCTGAATAAAAACTCGTTTGTGACTGGATATTTAACATAATCCAACCCTTACTTATTTACTATTCAAGGTTGTTGAGGAAATGTAGGTAACATCTGCAAAATAATTATTTCTTGCTTTAATAATGTGGAGTTTGCTATTATCAGAATTAGTTAAGGTTTTTCATTAAATTTCGAAGTTTTACATAAATTGTTATTTTTACTTAAGTAAGTACTATGGTTTACTTCCTAAAAAGTAATTAATGCAACTAAGAAAAATTATTTGTAAGGTTTTTATGAAATGTAATGAAATATGACATAATTATAAACAAATTATTAAAATGTCAATTATTTACAATAAAAAACACTTTATCTTTTAACTGAACTAGTAAATAGATTAAGGATAAGATTGTATACGAAACAATCATCGTCATCATTGGTGCTACAGCCCTATAAAAGAGCCTCGACTTTCCCAAGTCTATTACGCTAGTCAGTTCTATCCATTGCCAACTGTTGCCAGTTTGCTGCGCCTATTTGTCTACCATCCTCATCTACACCATCCCTTCATCTGAGTTTTGGCCTACTCCTACTTCTACTTTACACAGGTTGTGATATAAGGATTCTTCTAGGAGGGTTGTTCTGCTGTGATCTTGCCAGATGTCCTGCCCATCTTAGTCTTCCTATTTTTATAAAAGATACTACGTCTTTACCACCAAATATATGTTTATATCTGTGATATATCTCGTAGTTGTACCTCCTTCTCCAAACAGCATTTTCACAACAAAACACAAACAAACAACAACAACTGAACTAGTATTATGTATTTATTCAGCTTTAAATGTGTTGAATGCCTATGGCTTTAACTGAATTACATAGTTCACAGTGAAAATTAAATACAACAGACAACGTTTAATAATTCTAATTTATTTTTTTACACTATTCTCGGACTATCAGTAATTTGTTTACTTGTGAACTAAAATTAAATTAGATACTTGTACTTACTTGAGAATAATTAATAAAAGAATTGTTTAAAGTGACCTCCACCTTGCATTGATACCACGAATTCAATTGTTAGTAATGCCATAGTTAACTAAATTATGTCGGATAGTTTCTGCAACATCAAAAATTCTTTCCCGTAATTTAGCTTCTGTTTCTGCTTCAAGAAGTACCGGCAAAACATTTTGTAAGAACTTATAGTAGACCTCTCTATTTAGTGTTCTGGGTAATTCGTATGGTTCTATCAAATGATTGTTAATTATTGCAGCCCTTAAATTTATGTTAAATTTTCGTTGAAAATTTGTCCTACGTATTAAATAATGGTTCTCGTCACCTCATACGTCGCAATTATAAAAGTTATACACACCGTTTCTCGTGAAACATGCTTCATCCGCACATAACACATTAGATGGATTCTGGTTTTTTGACGAGTGTATCTTGAAACTACTTACAAAATGTTGATTTTAGAGGAAGATTACCTTGTTGTATCTTGTACTCTTTGATAGTGGTATAGATGTAGAAGTTGTTCCCTAAATGTTATATGAACAACGTTTTTTGACATTCCAATGTACATAAATTCTCAACATAAATTTGGAAAGCTATCAAAGCTCAACATATCATGGTACTCACAAATCGAAAACATTTTCGCGATGACACTAAACACGATTGTTCCAAAATATCTGTTTACTAAAGTTGTGACTGCCTACGTTTAGATTTTCGTATTGCACGTAGTTGACAGATTTCTTTTTGCCTACCAAATATTATTGTCGTTTTTTGAGTATGAGTTGAGTATGACAGTTGAGTATGGGTAAATGAAAAGTAGAGTAAACAAACTTACTGATTATGGAGCACGGAATCCAAGATCCGGCAGGGGAGGAATAACTGTAGATCACAGGGCCTCCCAGGTCGTAAACCAGAGAAATCCCTATGCACTTAAGACATTGAAAATAGCAACTTGGAATATCAGTCTACACGCAAGTGTTAAATTAGCTAACGTACTGCTTGAAATGGAAAACCTCCAAATTGATGTTTTAGGTATAAGTGACGTACAGTGGCCAGGTTCATTCAAACAAATTACAAATAATGGAACTATGTATTATTCAGGTAATAACGAGGTCAATCATCGCTATGGTGTTGCTATCTTAGTTGCAAAAAAGGTCAATTACGCTGAGAAGTTTTACTCCTTATTCTGATAGGATCTTATCAATACAACTTCAGTCTAAAAAAGGTATAGTAAATTTTATTCAAGTTTATGCTCCTACGGCAGATAAAGATGACAACGATATCGAACTATTTTACCACGATTTGGAACAAGTCTTAAAATCAATGAAGAAACATCACACTACAATAGTAATGGGCGACTTCAATGCCAAAGTTGTCCAGGGAAGAGTGGATGGATATGTGGGGGAAAATAGTGTAGGAAATAAAAATGAACGTGGTGACCGTTTGATACAATTTTGCCAGACGGAAGAATTTGTAATAGCTAATACACTTTTCAAGCTACCAAAAAGAAGATTGTATACATGGAAATCTCCCGGTGATACAACGAATAGAATAATCCGAAATCAAATTGACTTTGTCCTCATTAGACAAAAATTTCGTGATTCTATACTGTCTGCTAAAACTTACCCTGGAGCAGACATCGGTTCAGACCATAACCCCATAGTAGTCACATTACGAATCAAATTGAAACTGGTTAAAAAACCCACACAAAGTAGAATTGATATTAAGAGATTAAGGGAACCACAAACAAAGGAACAAACTGTAAAAACTCTTACTGAAAATCTACGTAAAGCCCAAGAACTGAATAAAAGTAGTTATAACATTGATCAGAAATGGGAAAATATAAAAGTAGCAATAATTAAAACAGCAAATGAAAACTTAAAACCAAAGAAAAGAAAACATAAAAACTGGATGACTGAAGAAATACTACTATTAATGAATGAAAGAAAATTGTTCAAAACAAAAAATCCAATTAAATATAATGAAACTGATCGATTAATTAAAAAGAAAATAAAAGAAGCTAAGGAGAGAATTAACAGGAATGAGACAAACACTTCAAACTAGGCAACTAAGAGATGAAAGTGGTGCACTTATAACAGATATAAACCAAAAAATGCAGAGATGGACACAATATATAGCATAACTTTTTGAAGACAAAGAGAGAACAGAAGCACCAAAAGGATTTAAGGATGATACTGGGCCTGACATTATACGAGAAGAAATTGAATATGCAATGAAACAAGCTAAAGGTGGTAAATCTCCCGGGCCTGACGAAGTTCCCATAGAATTACGAGATGCACTGTTTGCAGTAAGTGTTCTTTCGCAGAGATGCTTAGATATAAATCAGGAAATATATGCCTGTTTCATTCATTTTGAGAAGGCATTTGACAGAGTGCAGCATAATCGGCTTAAAGAAATTTTATCAAATAAAAACATAGACAGTAGAGACATTAGAATCATATGTAACCTCTATTGGAACCAAACAGCAAAAGTGAAAGTTGAAAATGAACTGACCGAGGATATCCAGATTCGCCGTGAGGTCCGTCAAGGGTGTATTTTATCACCCTTGTTATTCAATTTATACAGTGAAGCCATCTCAGAATTAGCGGTTGCCGAGGTCAGTGAGGGCCTTATAATAAACGGTGAGCCACTTAATAACATAAGATATGCTGGCGACACCGTCCTTCTGGCAGGAACACTAGAAGAACTACAACTCCTTGCTGAATAACTAAATATATATTGTAACGATTATGGACTAAAAATAAATTTGAAGAAAACCAAGTTCATGGTATTTACAAAAGCACAAAACATCAAAGTTAAGCTAGTACTAGATAATACAGAAATTGAACAAATATCTTGGTACAAATACCTTGGAGCATGGATAACAGAAGATACTGATCAGACAAAAGAAATAAGATGCCGCTTTGAAATTTAGCCGAGCTATTTAGAGCTATTTAGAGAATGGCTGCGCTGGGGAGGATAATACTTAATATCGGTGGTCCCAAATCCGAAAGGAGAAGGGCGCTCCACGGTGTTGTGCAGTCTGTCGTCCTCTACGCGGCCCCAGTCTGGAGTGAGGCGGTAGAAATACCAACTTAAAAGAGGCTCATGGTACGCGTGGACAGAACTAGTCTGCTGCGGGTAGCATGTGCCTACAGAACTGTGTCAGCTGCCGCTTTGTGGGTTATCACCGGCTGTGTTCCTTTACATGTACTGGCAGGTGAAAGGGCAAGAAATATGAGATAAGACTGGCTGAAAGATTAGTTTCAATTGATCAGAGGCAACAGGAGTGGGAGGCAACACGTGATGTGGCGGAGTGGACGTAGTCACTAATCCTGAACCTTCGAAGCTAGGTGGACTGTGGGCATAGGCAGCTGGATTATTATCTAACGCAAATGCTCACAGGCCATGGCTGCTTTCGCAGCTACCTTTTCAGGTTTAGGAGGGCTCAGTCCAATCAGTGCCTTTACTGTGGTTTTTCGGATACTGTGACACACACGATGTTGGAGTGTGAGCGTTGGGCGGATGAAAGAGAGAAGTTTGTAAGAGAGTGTAACTGCAGAATGTTTGATTCCGTGAGAGAAATGGTGGAGAAAATGATGAGGGATGAGTGGTGGTGGACACGGATCCACAAATTTATCAGGAAGCTGCTCTCTTCAAAAGAACGAGAGGAGAGGGAACTCGCAACAGAATTCTAAAACAAGCGAGTATCACCTTGGTGGGGTTCGGACTGTCGCAGGCCGAAATAAGAGTAAATGAAAGACAGACGACGCAAGAGAGATGGCAGCCTCGCTAAAGCAGGGGGTTGAAAGTCCTTGGTGTTTCGTGTGGGTGTAGTTTCCTCGATGAATGTGTCGGAGAAAGAATGGGAATCGGGCGATAGCAGGGCAGGGCAGGCAAATTCCTTGGGTATCTCGCCCTGGTACAGCTTCGCTAGGGTATTAGGAATCCAACACTACCTGTGTGAGTCACAGGTGTTTGTATGCAGATTTTCCTTCTTCTCTTTAAATATGTAAAAAAAAGATCATGTGACGCTTAATAGCATCTTATAGCCGAAAACGTTCTGTGATGTAGTCCGAAAGGTATTCTTTTAAAATAAATATACCCTTTATAAATGATTTTTTAAATCAAATTTTTATAAAAGATACATTAAAAAAAGGCAAATCAAAAATTTATAACTGTATCTCCAAAATAATATATCCGTACTCCCCTTATAGAACGAATAAAATCTTCTAACTTTGATATGGATAAGCTAAATCGATCTCTACAAGTCAGTGTAAATTTTCCTCCAAGGATAATCCAACCACTTACCATTGATTTAACCCTCACAAAATACCCCAAATCAACTACAAATCCGATTTTCATTAAACACTTGTACTCCGAAGTGATCTCATTATCCTAATCATCTCCAAATTTTCAGTGATGCCTCTAAAGCTCATGACGGACATGCTGCTGCATACTACTGTAAATACACTACTCACACTATATCCATACCTACAAATTGCTGCATCCTCACAGGCGAGACCACAGCCATTTTGGAAGCCTTAATTTTCTTAAAAACGCGTAGTGAGAATAAATGTGTCATTATCACTGACTCATTAAATGCTCTATTAGGTGTAAAACAAATATACCCTACAAATCTAATATTTCGGGCTATAAAAAATGAGATAAATGTAATTCAATCAACTCGAAAAGAAGTAGCATTTATCTGGGTACCGTCGCATGTAGGAATAGCTGGAAATGAGAAAGTGGACAACCTAACAAACACAAGTCTAATAAACTCATAATACACAACCAAAACAATAAATTACCCATATTCCGATCTCAAAAACCTAATTAAAGACCACTGTATGAACATATGGCAAGACTACTGGAAAGATTCAGGAACCAAACTATATGAGATTTATCCCCTTGTGAAGACCATCTTGAATAATCCATCCAATAGAAGAGATCAAGTAATAATTAACCGACTAAGAATTGGACACACTGCACTGACCCATAGATTCTTAATCAACAAAGAACCTTCTCCAACCTGCAGAAACTGTTCTCTCCCATTGACGGTGAAGCATATTCTGACTGACTGCCAGTACCACGAAGAAACAAGAAGAAAATATGGAATCTCAGATGACATCAAAACCACTTTAACCATAAACACTGACCATGTAATAAATTATTTAAAAGTTTTACGTTTATATACATCTATTTAATGTAAATAAAATGAACTTTTGTGTACGTTACTCCACTAATAACCCTTCGTGGTTGATGTGGATTATATGTTTTTTCTAAATAAAAAAAAAAAAAATATATCCGTAAAATAAAAGTGAACTTGAACTAACACTAAAACTTCCGTTTTAAACAGATATCTTCTGTTTGAATAATGAGGCTATGAAACCTTGTTGGATCAGTTGAGTTTATTTCCAGTTTAGTCCGAATAAGTGAATCCCCTTTAAGAACCAGACGTATTTTTGGAGTTTGACCTTAAGCTTGTGAGAATTTCATTCATTAGATTAAATCTTTAATATTTATTGCATATTAATTCAGTTTTTTTTAGAATTCATTTAAAATTATATAAACACGTGAACATGGTATGATGATATGACGATACCGTAGTATGAATTACTTAAAAAATATATATTATTATTTAATTTCATATTTCAACTATTCTTATGTGACAAATTATTGCATATATATATTAAATATACAGTTTTAGCGGCACTTCAGGGCGAGATAATGGAATTGGGGAGGTAGTAACTTTGTATCAGGTTGACACCGAACACTGGTCTTCACAAGTTCACAGGGCTTAACGGAAGCGATTATAACTATTTTAAGTGGAGCCTGAGCATCTCTCTAGTCAAGACCGTAATAGGAATTGATCCTGAATCTGGAAGTTAAATTTCAGCAGTTTCTATTGGCTTGTATACAGCGACGGAGAAAGCAAGTGGAAAATACTCCCAAAATATTATAATCCCAAGAAAGTTACTATGGCAGCACAAAACTTAAACTTGGTCCCTAGTTCCCTGCAGGACTTGTGACCAAGTAATGCTAAGAATCTCCAGTAAACAAGCAAATAAAAATAGCACCGTTGAACATTCAAAGCATCTTCTAATCAAAAAAACTTCAGTCAATGTTTGTAAAGAAATGGAGAGACTAATGTTGGGTATCCTAGGGTTGAGTGAACTCAGATAAATTACACACAAATCGCAAAACGCTCTACTACTCTGGTAAATAACTTTGAATACCCTACTGGTATGCGTGTCTTGTTGAGCAATGAAATCAATATATCAGTCATCAACTTCGTACCACTTTCTGATACGAAAATAAATAATTTTAAATTGCTACATTAGATATATACACTTAGATTGTCTGGGTGGAGTATAATTTTAAAAAACGTTTTACACAGGATTTTTTGTCCATTTTTTCTATTCACTACAATAAACATCTCAAGACTTTTTTTTTCAAATTTTTTGCTGTAACCTCACACACGTAAGTGTTTTATCTTATTTTGTAAATTATACAATCTCACCATATATATAATTTTACTAATTTAAAATTTTATTGTTCTGTTTTTTTATTATATTTGTTTTTGTTTTATACTTTTTGTAATTTCTGACTGATTTTTTTAGCTTTGTCCATAAAATTGTTCAATAGTTTTCAGTGACAATAAAGCACATTTCTATTCTATTCAATTATATTCTATTCCATTCTATATATATATATATATATATATATATATATATATATATAGTAAACTCTTAAATATTGGGGAAATCTGCAAGAAATACTCTAATGTGTATCAATTGTTTCGCCGAACGTTTTCGCCAAAGAGAATTAATTTGGCTTCTTCAGGGCTGAAAGAGAATAAATTATAATTAGCTACCATATATTATCTATTAAAACATTATTGATCTTACCGTAACTTAGAATTGTAGAGTTAGAATATTAAAATATATATATATATATATATATATATATATATATATATATTCTCATTCGCGCCTATCTAAGTTCTATTAAAAGTTTGGGATTAAATTTATTAAGAATATTATTATTTGACTTTAGAGAAAGACAAGCATTCAAACAAAACTCTATAAAAGCTCTGCATTAATAGTGCGTTTTTATAAATAAAGTGAACAGTAAAAACAGAACTTGATAAAGTGTTTACGAGGTTAAGATCAATCTCTAAAAATACTTTAGGTGGTTAATAGGGGATTCACTTTCAGCCCGCCTGTAACTGAACTCAAACCAATGACGTCAGTAGACGTTTTCGCGCCGATTTAAAAATATCCTCGAAGAGGCTTAATGCCATTCTGGTATTATGAGTTGTTTTAGTTTATTTTGATTTGATCGATTATGTGGAACGTAATATATATTCATAATCGATCCCTTTCATTCCTGGTGGAATGTTTGTCACTCTTACTCTTTGATTCGCTTATCGCGCTAAATCACTCCGCATTCTTGTGTACTGTCAAAGTTTGTTGTATGTTGTAACACCTATATATTATTAGGTTATAAATACAATTTTGGTACAACTTTTGGATTATTGGTATTAAAAGTCCTTGAATGCCTTATTTTTTATTGCACGTCGTGTACTGTTTCCAACGCATTGTTGATTTTAATCTGTTCTATTATTTCCTTTTATGTTTAGTGATTTATTACTTTTCTTTTGTGATTGACTGTTCAAATCGTTTTCAAATAGTCATTCTGGTTTAAAGATTATTTTCCAACTAATAGTTTGACGCAGGCGTACTAAGTATAAATAAATAGGGTCTCTTATTCTTAACCGATAAATATTATATTGTAAATATTTTCACTAAGTTATATTGAACTGATTAGTAATTTGGTTATTGTCCAATTCCAACGTTTGGTGTATTTAAATTGATTATTCTTTATTGAATACATGTTTGGACTAAATATCCAAAATGGTACTTATACGTGATATAGATCACGACATTGTTTGATTGACCATACAACACAATGGCAATCGCTGTGACATGTTACACGTTTCCACCTCTATATTCATTTCACAGTTGTCGTCATTGTCACATTGACATTAAAATTTCAAACGAAGTTTTGAAAGAATAAACAAATAATTAATGAAATGCCTATTACGTTGTATACCGTCCAAGAAAAAGTGCAACTTTTAACATGTTACTTTCAGGGACATTCGATACGCGAAGTAATTGATTTATTTATTGTTGCCTCCGAAAATAGACCCCCATCAAGTGTTACAACAGTTAAAAATCCCATTAAACATTTTCAAACTTCGGGATGTGTAAACAGTTGTAAACAGTGTCATGAAGGTAATGAACCACGTGTTAGACCGGTCGATGAGGAGCGTCAAAACAGGGATATTGATATTTGTGCTTTCGTGGAAGCTAGTGAACCCTGCAATAGTGTACAAATTGCTAGGGAAGTTAACGTGAATGCTCGAACTGTCCAGCGAGTTCTCAAAAGGAATGAGTATCACTGTTTTAAGATACAACCAACACAAGAACTGTTTCCGGAAGATAACTTTAGGCGGATGGAGTTTTGTGAAATTATTTTAGATAAACAGAATGAAAATGTACACTTTTTAAAAAATATTTGATTTTGTGACGAATCTTCATTTTTATTACATAAAAAACACAATCCATCCGTTTCATGGTATTATTCTCGGAAAAATAAGCACCTCAGTGTTAAAATAAGCAACGCAGCATCCGCAAAAGTTAAATGTTTGGACTGGTATGTTAGGCGGCCATATTGTCGGTCCATTTTTATCGATGGAAACCTAAACGGGCCCAAATATTTACAACTTTTACAGAATGAGATCATTCCGGCAGTTCGAGGCCTTCCCGTTAATTTTCAGGAGGTTTATTTCCAACAGGATAGGTGTTCGGCTCAGAACTCTAGAGCAACTATTGACTTCCTCAATCAAACGTTTCCTTATCGACTGATAAGTACACGTGGTGCAATTAAATGGCCCGCAAGATCCTGTGACTTAACGCCTAACTTTTTGAAAGGGCCACTTACCTAGTCGCATTAAGGGCAAAAATACCTTACTTCTCTGCAAACATTACACCAAAATGTGAGGAGAAATCTGTATGACAGATTTGATTACTGTTTAGCACAAGGAGGTGGAATATTTGAGCCCTTAATTCATCAATCTGCTTTCCTAATTTTTATTTTTTGTTAGGTACATTTTACGAAGTTTATAGGTTCTTAGTTAGGTAATATTTTTTATGTTTAAGTTTGGAAGAATTTTTTTGTTTTTTTTTATTTAAAACTACAAACGATTCTTATTCTGATTTTTTTCTTCTTTCTTGTCTTATTGTTATAAGCTTTGTCCATAAAATTTGTACAATTTTCAGTGGCAATAAAGCATATTACTTATTTACTTATTTATTTGTACTGCTATTAAGGCTAAAAAATGACCAAAAAATTAGTTTTAAAGCTTTATAATAAATATATATTAGAGATGGGATTGCAATAAATCTTAATTCCTATGGTCAACAAAACAATGTCGTTATCTGACTATGATTAAATAATGAACTTATGAAGTAAAAAAAATATATTTCAGGAATCTTCTGAAAGTTCTTCTCCTGATGAAGAGGTGTTTGACATTGAAGAATTGTCCTAGGATGAAGATTTGTTACAAATTCTAGATGAACGTACATGGCCTAAAAATTAGAATTATCTTGAAGAAACCGTGTCAAATTACAACGATTGTGAATTTATTGAACACTTTAGTGTTAGTCGTGTTGTTTCTGAAGATATTGCGAACCACTTCAGATATTCACAATATTTTCATTACCAAGCGGGAGGCAATGGAAAGCTTGGAGAATATAAACAAACATTAATATATTTATGGTTCTTTGGCCACCAGATTGCATCTTTCAGAGATGTAACTGATAGACTCGATATTGCTCTCAGCACTCTTTTTGAATTAATTAGAAAATTAACATATTTACTGAGCAATGGGTATGGCCCCTCAAGCAATTAAATAGTCATCAGGTGAAGAGAAAATAGAAATTGAGGGAAACTTTAGGCAAAACAATTTTCCGAGTATTATTGGAGTAATTGATGGGAGCTACATAAAAATAGACAAATCAACAGATGATCCAGAGTATTGGATCCATTTTTACTACTCTGGGTTATTATCTACCACACTAATAGGTAGATTTAATTAAAACTCAATTAAATATTAAGTAAGTAATATGAGGACGTAATATACAAGCGATCTAATAAAACTAGTGATTTGTGAATATTTCTTCAAAGGTCACAGTTATTTTTAAAGCAGTATAATATATTTTTAACTCAAATTATTGCTAATGTAATACATTCTAAAATATAAATAATCTACTTAATTGGGACTAATGCTTAGATGACAAGTTTATCATTAAAATTTCTATTCAATATTTGAATTTTATGGTTGTCTATAATATTTTTTATTTTTATTTGCAGATTGATTTTTATTCGAAATTAATTTTTAATATTTACTTCCGATAAAAATAGAATTCAAAGTTATTTTTAACTAAAATAACTTAATTTATTTTATTTTAGTTTTTAAGACATATACAAAAATTAAAATTAGAACAGTACTAAAAAAGGCCAATTAATTTCTATAAGAAAAATATGTGTGACAAGAGAACACAGTTTTACCCAAGCCCTCCACACAGTCATAGAATTTGCCTCTAAACAAGTTAATTGCCATAATAAAGAGGCAATCCTTCGATTTCTAGACAATATTGTCTATCCCCTCTATCAAGAACCTCAAGAACTCATAATGTCTTCCCCGGAACATATGTCTTAGATAACTAGTTTTGTGCTACTTGATAATGTTAAGAAGTTTTATATCATGGCCAATTTTACCCAATGCTTGCTTGTTAGAGACATGGTCTTTCCATGGTATTTCAGGAGTCTTCTAAACACCTACATCTTGAAGCTATCCATAGCACTTACGTTCATTGTCCATGGTTCTGTATGTTAGAGAATATAATATTATTATACATATAGTTTCACGATCAATTTTTATTTGGGATTAGGTACTCCAAAGTAGGTATTTAGAAACCCCTTTAGTCAAATTTTTAGGTCTGTAGGTGTCCTCTGGGGTCCCATATCGCAAAAATGTGTTTTTTTGGAAAAAAAATTCCTGAGCGATTCTTTGCATTAAAAAATTCACGAATATACATTTTAATGCCTAAAACCCCCTGATTTTTTTTCAGATGTTTTGTATCAAAATTTAGCTCAGGAAAAATATGTGATTTTTTCAAAAAAATTTTAGGTTATGTTGGTAATTTTTGGTAAACCTTTAAATCAATATTTTTCGTGTATTTTTCTGTTCTTTTAAATGGCTTCAAGTATGATGCTTAGGAATATCACAATCTAGTTTCTTCTTTATATCTAAATAATTTGTTGTAGACATAACTTGTCGTTTGAACCTTCTTTGACCTTCAGTCAATTTTCAACATATTATTCAATATAATGCTATGAAAAGCAATTTTTACAAAACTTAATTTTGGAGACTCTTTGATACAAATGTCTTCTTTCAATATGTTTTTTAATTCAACAATTTTTCGATAATTTAAAAATCTTATTTTCTAATGACATATGTCAATTGTCATAATGGTATATAAACAAAAACTGAAAAATCATGTTATTTTTTAATAAAAACTAAAGTTAACACCTCAAAAATATTAAAACTAAAAATTACTGAATGTCTCACTTATCCTTTCAATGTGGTAACACTGGGACGCAACAATTAACATTATTTTACGTTAAGACTGTCAAAGTTTAATTCAAATTTTAAAAGCGAACTTTGGTGCTTAGTTAACCCTTGCATTACAGGGGGCGGCAAAATCATTTTAATGGTTCTTTTTAACACATGCGATATCTGGGACAACTGAAAAAAAGAACCTGTTTTCACATTTAGCATTTTTTCTTAAAAACGATATTTCAAAATCATTTTCTTTTATTTGAGACAAGACTTTGCCTACATAATATGTCTTTTGCTTAAAGTTAAATTCAACAAGCATATAATTCCCATTATTGGGACAGCGATCAAGATCTTCGAAACTAATTGGTTCGGGATCTTCACCAATAAAATCCTCTCCTCCGCTGGAATATTGTAATTTCATCTCATTTTCAACTTGCTCATCAGAATCACTATCTAATACGCGCCTAGTTACTTTCTTCTGTTTTGGTGTTTTTTCTTTAGATTTAATGAGTTCCATTTTTTGCGGGGTATCCGTAGTTATCATCGTCTTTCCTTTGCGCACAAAGCACTCTGTTTTCATCCAACCTATTTTTGAAGCTAATCCCAAAGTTCCAGGGGGCGACCCATTTATCATAAAATCTTTAATGTGTACTCTCGGGAATACCAGAGCAGAAGGAATAGCTGCTCCAGATGCTCCAACAATACAGCATGTTGTTACGAGCGTTCCACGTTCGCCACTTCTAGTAGTAGTCTATACCACTAACCTGTCGTATACCTCTTTCTGCAAACACTTTTTGGGACTTTTGAACGGTAACGGTTCCTTCTTCTTCACGTGCCATCTCCGCGACGGAGGTTGGCAATCATCATGGCTATTCTGATCTTAGATGCTGTTGCTCTGAATAGTTCAATTGATGTGCATCCTTACCATTCCCTCAAGTTACGCAACCATGAAATTCTTCTTCTACCCACACTTCTCTTGCCCTGGATTTTTCCTTGTATAATCAATTGAAGTAGGTTGTATCTCTCATTACGCATAACATGTCCCTGCCCCAGGTATTGCAGCTTTCGTGTGTTGATGGTTTCCAATACTTCCATTCTTTTGTTGATTCTTCTCATGACTTCGTTGTTTGTTACATGCTCGGTCCATGATATTGTTACTTAAAAATATGAGTCATATTAAAAACCTGTAAACATGTTGTTTATTCACTAATATGTTGTAGATTCTACGAGACCCTTCGATCAGCTGGCAGAAATCTACCTGAAACGGAAGCTTTCAGAAACCGGTCGAACGATGACCCGGATTTACTTTCTAGTATAATCAGAGGGATTCGCCTGAATTCTGGACCGGTTGTATTTTCATACATAATAACGGAGCTTTCATTGAAGGAGAACAGTCAAAAAAGAAGCTCGCGATCGCGTTTAAATTGTAACGTCCGATAGATAAATTATGTAATTATTAGTCAAATAAATTGTTGTACAGTGGTTTAATAAATTGATATAAATTATCGTGTTTTAGTAAATTAAAATAAGAACAATAAATTAGAATTAATAATAAAAACGTAACAATATCTTCAGGTAACGGTTCCTGTCTCATCTAAATTATAGATGCGACTACTATCTCCAAACACCGGAAACGCTTTAAGACAATTTCAAGTTTACTGAAAAACATTTCAACGTTAAATTTATCAAAACCGCTTATCATTGCAAGACCTTCTGGTTCCGGAGGGATAAATTGTTGAAATGACGTTTCTGAAATTCATTCATCCAGGCAAGTGAAGCAATTTTTGATGCATGTCAGTTTGCTGGAACCACTATATTATTGATAGACCATAAAATGTTTTAGAACATATAATTATATATTCGCACAAGTCGTTTTCCTGTTCGATAGTAAAAATTTGCTTTACTTTGTAATTAGGCCATAAACCGACGTTCTCTTGTTGATGTTTTTTACATATCTGTAGACTGTTTGAAAAAACAGTCCTTTCATTCGTACTGCTTGCGTATAGTGGTGCCACCTTGTACTAATTCAATAGCCTGTCTCATTAGATCTTTGGAGAATATTCCTATTTTCCGATTTGTTTTATTTTTTTTTGGCATTCTCTTTCTGTAAGAGAAATTGTTTTGTAAATGATCTGGCTTATACAACTATAACGGAACAGTGAGAAAGCAAAGAAACAGTGGGACGCATCTCACTGTTCCATCTGGTGTGTTGTCTCACTATTCTATAAAAATTCGTTAACAAAAGTCGATTAAAAAAACTAATAAAATGTATACAAAAATCGTTTGTTTTAATTTAATTGTCTTGTAAAATGATTTACTTTTTTACGAGTTTGTCTCAGTGAGTGTTCCGACCATCTCACTGTACTTACCTCTCCCCTACACAGTCCTTTGTGTTTTTTCATTGATAAAAAAATAAAAAAAATAAAAATAGAAACAGCATTTTCTTACCAGCTTACTATATGACCTTTCCTAGTAGGATACTTAATATTTGACGTAAGTGAATCATTGTTAAATTAAAATTAGTTATTTACATCATTGCTATCTTGTAGCATAGTTCCGAAGATGGCTTTGTAAGCCAAAAAGCTAGGTCAAATCTTTTACACTTTAAAAATACCTCCATTTTCCATCTTTTGATTTGTCATAAGTGTGTACAAAAACATATCAGTTTTTTCATTTATTTTATAAAGAGACTTACCAAAAGCTTTTAAAACTTCAAAGATAATTGTCATATTGTCAACTTAGCTAGAGAGTTACAGACCAATAGCTCCTTCCACCATTTCTAGAAGAAGGAGACTAGAAAATTTCAATTAATTTTGAAATTAAATCTCGAAAGTAGAAATCCCAAGATTTCTATTGACGAAACCGAAATTACGATAGCAAAACAAACGATGCTCAAAGATGTAATAAAGATATGGAGGATCTAAACGTTGCATCCCACAACATACCTCCTCGTCTAAGCAAAAATCTTTGGCGAATGGGTTTCTTGTACTCATAAATAGTATACCGAAATAAAAGAAAGGACAGTTATTACATCTTCTAGCATCGTCTGTTTTGACTTGCAAAGTTATAGAAGGCACAGATTAAAGCAAAAATCTGAATTTTGGTATCGTCAATAGAAATCTTTGGATTTCTACTTTCGAGATTTATTATCAGATGGTGCTGTAGAGTCCAAATGAAAGCCATTTAATTGTTACTTGTTTTGATGGAAAAGATTTGTTTTCACATTTAGGGCTTCTGTACCAGTCGCTCTGATGATTCCTGCTAGGATGAAATACGTACAACCAAATTTGCAGAGGCGTGAAATCAAATCTTAACTGCCCTTTCTTTTAATGTTGAAATTCTTCGTTACTGGTTTATGACAAAACTGCGGTATTAATGATTTTCAAAAGAAGTATATCTAAATAACACATAGCTAGACGAGCATAGGCCTAAACACTCTACAGAGGAAGATAAAAAACAGGTATAAATTTTCCAAATTCATTTAGATTTTTAATAAAAAGAAGTAGGTCCCCAAAAAAGGTGATCCAGATGCTAATTTTAAGAAACAATAAAGATTCCGAAGGGTGAAATAAATTTTAATGTAAATTTTATGACGAAATTGGTAGCCCTATTATCTCTAAACAAAACACGTATTCCGTGAGTTTTACGACGCATAATGCCTTAATTATGCAAAAAATAAATCTATCGATAACTAATAATTAAATTATCTGGTCAGTAATTTAGTTCTAATGATATGTTTTGTATTTTAGAGAAAACAGTTGGATATTCCCATAATTATATATTTATTATAGTTTATCGAAAATAATGATGATGCTAAAATGTGAAAGTTTTGATAGTTATTTTGTATACCAGGGTATCAAGTAAATGCCGCAAGGGAGATGATATTGAGGGTCTCAGGCCCGAGTTATTTATAAATATTCATAATAAAAGAAAATTCAATTTGTTTTGGACGATATTTTTATTTTATCATACCTTTACCTAACTATATATTTGATATGGAAGGCCATTCAATGTTAACAGAACGCATTTACAAAAGACTAACTTCATTATTTTAATTAAATCAGCTTATTATACTCCTTTTTACAAAAGAAGTAAAAATTACCATTAAATAAACATAAAAAGCACATGAAAAAAGAGAAACATTTATAACAGTTACAAAATAAAGGAGTTATATTTATGGCACAGTATATAAATAACACACACACACACACACACACACACACACACAATAGATCAAGGACGAATCATCCGAGCCCATAGACACCCCTCCATAATCCCCCTCAGAGAAAGTTAAGGCACTATGAGAGGCTAAACCTGTCATAATAATGCTTGTCACGTGAGAGTCTTGGGAAACGAGACTGATGTGCTTTAGTCCCGTGGTCTTCTGTTTCTTGTCGTCGTTATCTGTTGCGTCATCGAACTAACATCAACATATCTGTCCGAACATCGAGCTTCCTTAGGTATACCAGGGCCTTTCGGCTGAGCAGACTTCATAGTCAATACTAGGATGGTTTCAATAGTTTTTTAATGTGTTATGGAGGCCATACACGTTAGGGTTTTCATGATGGGTTTAACCTTGCATGCATAACCGACAGGCAAGCCCTAGCGAGTATGTGATAAAACTGTACAGTTATCGGTGCATGTACGTGTAACCGAGCAAATATGAAAATTCATATTTTATGCCGCTCGGTTTTGCTTGCCTGCGAGCATATCCTAGCGTGTGTGGCGTCCGGCGAGCTTGCCTGCCATAGTTCTCCTAGCATCACATGTTTTAGGTATTATTCGGCCCAAAGCCTGAGGTGATATAATAGCAGAATATTTGAGACACTCGTATGTTTTTCCTGTTGCAAGAAATCTTAATGTTACTGCTAGTCTCTCGTGTGCTGATATTGCTTTCCTCATAACAGTATCTGTATCTGTAGAGTAGAGAGGGCGAGTTAAGTTTCATAGCACTTAGGTCATAATTGACCCATTGTGCATCCTCCGAGGGAGCTGTCACCCTTAGCTCATTGTCCATCCTGCCATTTCTAGGAAGGTGGACAAGTCACCAGGAGACATCTTTCTTATGTGGGCAGGTGTGGGCCAGGACTCGCCGAACGCGTACTCTCGTATTAACGATAACTCTGTGCATTCACATAGGACATGCTCTACAGTTTCGTCTTCTCGTTCACACTTCTCACATAGAGGTGTGTCTGCTAGCCCCAGTGTGTGGAGGTGTTTGCTTAGTTGACAATGACCAGTTAAAAAACCAACTGCCAAACGTAGATTTTTCCTGGTAATTTCCAAGTACTTCTTTGATGTTGACTCTTCAAAGTTACTTAGTGTTACCCTGGCAAGTTTACATCCTTTCCTTTCTTCCCATCTTTTTACGGTTTGCGTATGGGAGTGACATTTGACAATTTCCGCGATTGTTGTGGTTGACCAACCAAAAAGATCCCCAGGTCCTAACAGTCTCAGGCCTGCCGCCTTCCTAGATAATTGGTCAGGAATGCGGTTGCCTTTATTCCTATTGTGTCCTTTAAGCCACCTCAGGATGATGGTATTACCATCCGAAGCTTGAGTTAGTAACTCGTGAGACACTCCACTACTAAACCAGATGTGACACGTGGTCTATTCAAGGTTAGTACCGCTTGTCTGCTATCTGTGCAGATCATTATAGTTTTCCATGCTATACCTTTTTGGGTTATCTCTTTTGCGGCTAGGGAGATACCAGTCAGTTCTGTCTGAACTACGCTGGCATTTTTGCCCATACCCCACTTTATTCTTAGGTTCAGTGATCTGAAGTATATCCCGCATCCTGAGCCTTCTTTCATTTTGGAGCCATCGGTGTATATGCAATAGGCATTTGCCACGTTTGTCTCCATACACTGTCTTGTTTTAATTTTGTAAGGTTTGTTAAAGACAAACTTTATTTCAATTGAGTCGCAGCCTGCCTGTAGTACTGGTAACGCATCCAGCTCTCCCCGCCAGAAACGAGTTCTCAATTGTCCCATTCCTTTCCAATTGGAAAGCGAGCCAGCATCAGACAGATGTGGAGACACAACACAGACACAAAAGAAGAATGGGAGGAAGAATTGGAAACGGAATTGGAATAAGGATTGGGGGAGGAACCTGCAACTTTAAAATATTTTGAAACAAATATGGAAAACCGGTGGCTATTTTATTATGGAAAAGATGGGGTATCCTGGAGAAAACATGCCTCCAAAAAATGTTAGGACAAGAAGTTCTAATTTAATTTCATACTTACCAGATTCAAAAGTTGATCAACAAGCAGTTGATCCTTTAGAGTCTCCGAAATGTTTTATTGATGATAATATTCTCGAAAACAATGGACAGAACAAAAACATATTTATTTCTAAACTGGGAAACAATTGTGCAGATCCGAATGAAGCCAAAACTACAGATACTGTGAAAATAAAGGCGTTAATTGGTCTATTATACCTAGCTGGGGTTTTTAAAGCAAGCCGCCGAAATTGCAAAATATTTTGGGCTACTGATGGAACAGGCAAAAAGGTGATACTATGGCGATTTGTATTCTTGCTATGTTGCTTGAGTTTTGATGACGTAAATACTAGATAAGAAAGAAAAACCATAGACAAACTTGCACCAATAAGAAACGTTTTTGACCAATTTAATCAGAAATGAAAACTTAATTACGTTCCTGAATCTTACTTAACATTAGACGATGCTTTTTGCATTCCGTGGACGTTGCGGATTCCGCATGTACACCCCGAATAAGCTAGCCAAATATGGCACAAAAACATAAATATGGAAGTATATCAGCTTCCAGGGCCATACCGCGTTAGTACTAAAACCACCGACTTAAATATGTGAGCCTATGTTTGGATCGTCTAGAAATATAACCATATATAATTGCTTTACAAGTTACGAAATTGTAAAATGTATGCTAGAGTACCACAAAATTACAAGTGTTGAAACAATTCGAAAAAATAAAAGGGAGATTCCAAAGGAACTTCTTCATTCCAGCAGACCACAGTACTCGTCTGTACAAAAAGGGTGTACATATGTGAAATTATGAATATAATTTCAGTGTATGAGGACTGTATTATATAGGGCTGGTTTAAAATAAATTAGGATAAGTAGTAAAGGGTTATACAATTTATAGCAAATTAAGTTTATACCAAGTCTTACCAATTCTTCTGCTGCACACACACTCGCGGTATTTACAGGTTTTCACTCGGGGTTGTTCTTCATACGGTGAAGCTGTCCGGGTACCGATTTCTGAACACATGTCTCGCGGTACTTACACTGAGATCACTGATACACGAGAGCACATTTGCGTCTGTATATGATTTAAAACAGTATTTGCGGTATTTTTCGCGTAACTATAAGTGGGAGAGAGAGAATGTCTCTTGTTAGCGGCAGTCAACAGTAGAGAGAATACCTCCGTTACTAACGATAGTCAACAGGGAAGAGAGAGAGTCTGTTCCCAGCGATAGTTAACAGGCAAGAGGGAGCGTCTGTTCCCAGCGATAGGCAACAGACAAGAGAGTCTTCTTGTTTGCTATCTTACAACTGTCTGTATCCATAAAGGAGGGGGGTTGAAAATGGAAGTAGAAAGTATTATCAAGGGTTGGACTAAGGTAATGATTGTAAAATTGTGGTAGAATGATAGTTAGTAATACAGCGAAAAAATGACATGATTTTTCGCATGTGAAAAAATTGAACATCGTCTATGTTTGCATTTTCCAAATCCATTACTTTGGTGTCGTATATACCAAAGAAAAAAGAAGTTGTGACGCTGTTATTATCTTTTCACTATGATGACTCGATTGTTGAAGATTCTGCAGATGCCTGTAAGCCCAATATTATTACTTTATATAACATTACAAAATCGGGCGTTGACTCAGTCTATCAGAAATGTGCGGCTTATAACGTAGGCAGAAACACCCAAAGATGGTCAATGGTCATTTTTTATAATTTACTTAACATTGCAGTCATACACTCTCACGTCATACATAAATGTAATGCAAATGTAAACGACCTACTTTCGGAACAAAGATTGTTTCTGAAACAAATTGGCATAGCCTTGACAAGAGAGAACATGCCCCAGAACAAGAGACCCTGATTTACAAAAGGATATCAGAAATATTGCCCAAAAATTAAGCGGAGTACATGCAGATCCAGCGCCTCCGAGTCCAAATACACGAGGTCGTTGCGCCTATTGTCCAAATCGTAAAACAAGATATTTTTGTGTCAAATGCCAAAAATGGCTATGCTTAGAGCATGTTAAACTGATTTGCGAAGATTGCAATGAAAATTGAAATTAGGATTAGAATTTTGTTTATTAAATGTAAGAGAAGTACGTTTTTGTTAACTTTTATTGCATTATTTTAAAGATGTTGTTATTTTATCATTGGGTTTAAAATGGTTATGGTTAACTGTTCATTTAATTTGCATGTACCCGATTACTCAAGGGTTAAAATTTTGATTTGTTACTCCGTCTCGATTGCGGAAAGATTATAATACAATCTGTTGTATTGTTAACAGATCTATTACCTCTTTATATCCGATATACTATAATAAATACATTAATAAGTTTAAAATATAATAACTAAAATATAACAAAATGATTTGATAAACATCTTAAAAAATTCTAATAGAAACTATTACTATTTTTTAAGTTTATGTTTTGTACACAAAGTCTAAATTATACCTACATTATCAAACATTTTATTACGTAATTGATATTTGGCAAATTGTTATAATAACACATAAATATCACATTGATATGGCACGCTTCACAATTCTGAAGGTTACTACAAATTGCGAGTTGATACTTAATCATAATACGTTTATTTATGTTATTTTGATTAATATTCATAATATGTAACATTTTTACTATTTTTTAACTACATCTAGTCCATTGAACAGTTACATTGAGATCACATTTTTGAGAGGACGCAAATTTATTTTTTTATGTGTGGGGGTGTTTAGTATAAGCTTAAGTTCAAGGTTGTGGGGTCGCCACCCTTGTACCCCGGGCGCCATCTTGTAGAAAGGGGGGCAAAGGGTTTTCGCGCTGTATCTCGTAAATTAGCAACCCTACAAAAAAGAACATTATTTGTAGCAAATTAAATTTTCTACAACTTTAATTGTATTAATTTTTATCATAAAATTGAAAATAAAAAGTTGTAAACAAAAATAACTAAGAATTTTTGAACCAATTTTCTTTTGGGACTTATAACTTTTTTTTGCCATTTTACAATAAAATTACATCAAAGCAATATTATAGAGTTTTTCATAGAAGAATTTTCACTAGAAATTTGTTTAATTTCAGTATTTCTCTGATTTTTACAGCGCCCCGAAGTTGACTGGGTTCTTGAATACTCGTCTTGGAATAAGGGGTGTATAGCGTTTTTGCGCTATATCTCGTAAACTAAGAACACTACAGAAAATCTTATAAAACATTATTTGTAGAAAATTAAATTGTCTATGATTTTATTTGTATTAATTTTTATCGTAAAATGGAAAATAAAAAAGTTATTAACAAAAATAACTAAACATTTTAGAACAAATTTTCCTTTGGGCTTTATAACTTTCTTTTTGGTCATTTTACATTAAAAATTATAGTTTTCAACGAATAATTTTCACTACAAACGTGTTTAACTCCATTAATTGCTCTGGGTTTTACAGCACTTCGAAGTCGACCGGGTTCTTGAATAATCATAAGAATACGATAAAAACGAACTTGGGCTTAGTTTTTTATTACATATTTTTTTATTCATATAATTTATTATTTTGTTAACATTCCTATGGTGTTAGTTTATTATCGACCTTTTTCCCGACCACCTATGAGGGGTCAGGAGGCGCGTTTTCTAAGTGGTATCCCCATTAGGCCTAATTCACCGACAATTTCTAGACGACATAATATTGAGCATAATTGTATATTTAAAAAGTTGTTTTCCAGTTATGGTTTTTGTTATTTTCTTTGATGGTCCAGGCAGTGGTTCTGGATCTAATTCAGTATCGAAGGTAAATGTTTGCGAAAGAACCAAAGTTAGAATTGGCGTCATTGTGGGTAATTTATCTTCGAATTCTTCGAAGTTTTCCATGAATTTTAATACTTCCAGGTTATATTTTACGTTTTCGGTTATACTGGAAGTTGCTTATAACTTCGTTTTTTTTATGGGACACCCTGTATATTTTTACAATTTAGAAATATTCACCTTATTCTGAACATTTTTTGTTAATACTTCCCTACACCTATTATTGTGAACCGTTTTTAAGTATAATGGTTTTTATATGAAAATTACACTTTTCTACCATGTATATAAAGTTTAATATCCTATAATGTAATTTGAATAAAAATTTAAATTTCTTATAAACTAATTAGCCAGATACAGGATTATCGTTTACAGTGTAAATTTGCCTTTTTCATTATACAGGGTGCTGTCAAAACTGGCATAAAACCGACAACCTTAATTTTTGCCTAATTCCTTTTTTTTCAAATGGGACACCCTTTATGTAATTCATTATTTTAGAAAAATATGTTTTTCACTATCGATCTGTATTAGTATTCCCTATACCTATCTCTTGCAGTTTTTAAAATCTCTTGCAGTATTCAAATAAATTAACTTCTTGTCATAAATTTTTGTCATAAAAATTTTTTTTCGTAGACTATGTTGTGTTAATTTACAACTCTCATATTGTAAGTTAAACATTGAACAATTAAAAAGATGGTATCAAAGAAAATAGGCACTAGTTTATTAATGTAATAAATGTTCAAAATGTTACTCATCAACATCCAATCATTTATGAACTCTTTTAATCAGATCATGAATGTGTTGCTTGTGTGAGTCCATTTCAAATAGGTAAAAGAAATAAATTAGAATAAATTAGATCCGTTTCCCTGGTCACCAAGATCCCATTGTCACCGTTAGATTACTATATTTGGAGATATGTTAAAAATAAGGTGTTCTCTAAACTTTTCACTACTGAGGAAACTATAATAAATAAAGTCCTTCAAGTTCTTTACGAAATAGATAAAGAATCAATATCAAGAGCTACTAATGAAAATCTGATTAAAAGATAGGTAAAAGAAATAAATTAGACTTACAATCAATTTAATTTTACTACCAAAAACGACCGGTTTTGCTTTCTAAAATTTGCAAAGCATCTTCAGGTCAAACGGTACAAAGTAAATTAAATGCTAAAATTTTAAAAAGCCCATATTAGGATGCTTCCTTATAAAGATATAGATCAAAAAAGTTATAGTTATTATGCCAATATTACATGTCTGTGTTTATTAATATGCATAAAATTGATCTAACAGACAAAGTGAAAACCCACAAATTGGTAAGAGATAATCTATTGAAAAATCAGTAAGATAGTTTCGAAACAAATTCAGATTTCTGCTTTAATCTGGAGCATTCTAAAAATTGCAAGGCATGGCCAGACGATGATAAAGATGTTAAAAGAGACATGGGGAATCTAAAATTTGCATTCCACGACATGTCTATTCATCTAAGCAGAAATCCTAACGAATTTGTTTCTCGTACTCATACAGAGTAGATCCGAATAAAATGTAAAAGACAGAAAAGATTTGATTTCACGTTCAAAGCGTCTATGTATCTATTGATACGTATTTCGACTTAATAAGTCTCATCAGAATAGTTATTCATAGCCGTTCTTAACGTGAAAAATAATCTTCTCTGTCTTATTAGAAGCAACAATAACATGGCTTCGTTATGGACGCAATAGCGACATCTGATAGAAAAATCGGTAAGATAGTTTCGAAACAAATTCAGATTTCTGCTTTAATCTGGAGCCTTCTAAAAATTGCAAGGCATGGCCAGACGATGATAAAGATGTTAAAAGAGACATGGGGAATCTAAAATTTGCATTCCACGACATGTCTATTCATCTAAGCAGAAATCCTAACGAATTTGTTTCTCGTACTCATACAGAGTAGATCTGAATAAAATGAAAAAGACAGAAAAGATTTGATTTTACGTTCAAATCGTCTATGTATCTATTGATACGTATTTCGACTTAATAAGTCTCATCAGAATAGTTATTCATAGCCGTTCTTAACGTGAAAAATAATCTTCTCTGTCTTATTAGAAGCAACAATAACATGGCTTCGTTATGGACGCAATAGCGACATCTGATAGAAAAATCGGTAAGATAGTTTCGAAACAAATTCAGCTTGTAACAGTTTCATCCTGCCAAAATTTATTTGGTGTATGACCCTCGTTGATCCATGTTTCATCAAGATAAAATATTTTTCTTTTTTGGTTTCTCATTTCCTTTATGGTTCTTAGAAAATGTCTTCTCCATATGACAATATCGCTTCTTTCTAATAAAATAGACTTTCTGGGATTCTTTTTCCAGCGGAAGCCTATTTCTTTTAAAAGTTTCCATAACGTACTTCGACTCATTTCTGGGTAATTCTTATCATCTCGAACTGAGACAAGAACTTTATCCAATGATGGAAATTCTTGTCTAAAGAAAAATTCATGCACTTTCCGTCGAAGTCCTTCTTTAAAATGATATTCTATTTGAAATTTTGGTTTCCCTGGAGCATTACGCGGCATTTGAAAACTACCACATTTCTCTTCTTTAATAACTCTGTAAATCGTAGATTTCCCAACACCAAGTGTACTGCTAACTAACTCAACGGTCTCATCAACACTTTCACATAAACGTTTGTCTGTAAATGATTTAAAACAATTAAATATTAATGTTTTTTCATTAACTGTTAAAGGACCAATTTTTCGGCGTTTACACGGCACTTCCAAATTTTCCATAACACTAGTATACACAATAAACTGCACCTTGCAACTGAAGTACCTACTTTTAGTGAACTGTTAAGAATTTTGAATACGCCACTTGGACCTTCCTACAAAATGGAAAAACCCACTATCACATTTTCTGTGGAATAAGTTTAGAAGGTAATTATCTAGTCAATTACTGTCGGAGATTCCTGGAATTAAAGAATTAAATGTTTGATTGTTGAAACCCTTACTTCGTGGAATGCACTCATTTCAGATAAAATAAAACGTTTTATTTTATCTAAAAAATTAAACTTTATTTTGCAAATAGGTAGGTACTTATTAAACTTTTATTGGTTATATATAACCAATAAAATAAACATCTTACATTTCTTGCAAATTCATTAGTACCTGTTAACCTCCATCACTCCGACACTGGCAACCTTATTTAGGGATTAGTAACCCTCACAACTATTGTATTCTATTCTGCTCCAACCTTTATACCTGGTGGTCATAGTCAATTTAAAATTGTTTTCCTATATGCTTCTGTAAACTTGTTGACAAATATCTGTTTTTCATTGAGTCACCCGTATCAACAGTTTAGGGATTTGCATACATAATTTATTGTTTTATTACTCTCTCATACATAAAAATACACTATAGTTGAAAAATAAATTTTTTTGCGACACAAATGTATAAAGTTAATTTATTTGAAAACTGCAAGAGATAGGTATAGGGAATACTAATACAGGTCGATAGTGAAAACATATTTTTCTAAAATATGAATCACATACAGGGTGTCCAATTTAAAAAAAGGAATTAGGCAAAAATTAAGGATGCCGGTTTTATGCCAATTTTGACAACATCCTGTTTAATAAAAAGGACAACTTTACACTGTAAACTATAATGCTGTATCTATTTAATAAGTTCATAAGGAATTTAAATTTTTATTAAAATTACATTAGAGGATATTGAACTTTATATACATGGTAGAAACGTGTAATTTTCATATAAAAACCAATATAACTCAAATTCACAACTGGTATAAAAAATGTTCAGAATAAGGTGAATTATTCTAGAATTAAAAAATATACAGGGTGTTCCATTACAAAAAGCGAAGTTATAAGCAACTTCCGGTATAACCTGAAGTTGCAAATGGATAAAAAATATTTTCATTAAATAGGTCACTCTTCAAAACCCCTTCATTCCAATTTTCATGATTCAGTTAAATTTAGTTCTCGAGATATTTCTAATTGGCTGTTTATCTGCCGCACCCTTTATATATACACTGTATATATACTTATTAAGCTTAAAAAGCAATACGGAAATTCTAATCTAAACCTATAAATCTAGAATATAACGTCATCGCCATTAGATCTCTTACAAACTTAATGATAAATCTGATTGAATTTCAAGTATTATTAAAAAACGCTAAAGACAAAAGACTGTTAAAATAAAATTATAGTAACTGTAATTAAAACGAAACGATTATAGGTAAAATTATGATTACTAATGTTGTTAAAACGATACATTCCTAATCAAGGAAATAATATCTTAAAGTATTTAAAAAGAGATGATAACTTTTTTACAAAACAGGTTTACTACCTAGAAAATTCTTTATCTATTGAAATTTTTAAAATTATCAATTTTCTATTATCAATCTACACTTTATTTGGGATTAAAATCCAAATATAAATTAAACAGTTACAACGTGAATGCTATATTTGAATAAGTTTTTATAAATATTTACATTGCAATTAAAACTTAGCTTACTTTTTTTGCTTTGTCATCATATAAAATGTCCGAGTTCAACAGAAATTGGTTTGTGCATGTAGACATAAGTCTACTTTATATCAAATTATTGATTAGTTGTGTGCCCCTAAAGTTGTGGACAACGAGGAATATCCTGGCTCAAGAACCTCCGCAAATCGTATACAGTCAACAAAACAACTCTATTTAAGTACGCTGCGGACATAGTCAAGGCCATGTAATTTGTCGTCAATGGTCTTGGAGAACAAGACATTTATAAAACAAAAAAAATTTTTACTTTTGCAGATAGTTCGGTTTCCATTAGTTTATGGTCAATTCTTCGCGCTTGCTGTACTACGAGATATTTGTACATTTCATCCATTACCTCGATGTTTTGGCCATCTTGCGGCATACGGCACTTGTCTAGTCCAAAGTGCATGTTTTATTATTACTAAAGAACCTCAAAATCTGGTTCAATACAACATCTGGGCAGCTTTTCCGCGCTGCTGCAGATAAGATAAAGATTTTCATAATGATCTCCAACATTCGTAAAGGATAGGTACATCAAGAAAAAGAATTATTATTTAAATTGTTAATTCGCGATCACAGTGTAGAAAGTTGAAAATATTATATTAATTATATTTAATCGCTCAAATGCAAAATAGAATCAAATTAATGTAGTATTTACCTTTAATACCTTTTGTCTCTGTAATCTCAACACAATATGTAACGATACACGACATATAAATATGCTACGATTACACTGTTTATATTACATAACGTTCAAAATTAAAATGACACAAATTATCTCGCAGCATACATTATACTCTTTGACCACAGATGAGCATTTTCCTGAAAAATCCTCGACGCGACGCAAAAAACAGGTTAAAACGTATTAAAACATCAAAATATAAGATTATATTGTCTAATTAGTTACGACCTGAAGTTGTATACCTATATAAAAATTGAAATTTAAATATACAACTACAATTTTTTTTTATTTAGAAAAAACATATAATCCACATCAACCACACAGGGTTATTAGTAGAGTAACCTACACAAGAGTTCATTTTATTTACATTAAATACAAGTATATGTAAATCTTTTATAATTTATTACATGGTCAGCGTTTATGGTTAAAGTGATTTTGATGTCATCTGAGATTCCATATTTTCTTCTTGTTTCTTCGTGGTACTGGCAGTCAATCAGAATATGCTTCACCGTCAATGGGAGAGAACAGTTTCTGCAGGTTGGAGAAGATTCTTTGTTGATTAAGAATTTATGGGTCAGTGCAGTGTGTCCAATTCTTAGTCGGTTAGTTATTACTTGTTCCCTTCTATTGGATGGATTATTCAAGATGGTCTTCACAAGGGGATAAATCTCATATAGTTTGGTTCCTGAATCTTTTCAGTAGTCTTACTATATGTTCATACAGTGGTCTTTAATTAGGTTTTTGAGATCTGAGTATGGGTAATTTCTTGATTTTTCTTGATGCGACGGTACCCAGATAAATGCTACTTCTTTTCGAGTTGATTGAAGTATATTTATCTCATTTTTTATAGCCCGAAATATTGGATTTGTAGGGTATATTTGTTTTACACCTAATAGACCATTTAATGACTCAGTGATGATGACACATTTATTCTCACTACGCGTTTTGAAGAAAAACTAAGGCTTCTAAAATGGCTGTGGTCTTGCCTGTGAGGATGCAGCAGTTTGTAGGTATGGATTATAGTGTGAGTAGTGTATTTACAGTAGTATGCAGCAGCGTGTCCGTTATGAGCTTTAGAGGCATCACTGAAAATTTTTCTAGATAATTAGGATATTGAGATATCACTTCGGAGTACAAGTGTTTAATGAAAATCGGATTTGTAGTTGATTTGGGGTATTTTGTTAGGGTTAAGTCAATGGTAAGTGGTTGGATTGTCCATGGAGGAAAATTTACACTGACTTGTAGAGATCGATTTACCTTATCCATATCAAAGTTAGAAGATTTTATTCGTTCTATAAGGGGAGTACTGTTTTTAGTTAGTTTTGTAGAACCAATACTGGGATGGCAAATTTGGGAGAATACTGGATGTTGTTTCTGTGCTGATAATTTCCCTATATAGTTTGGGGATAGTTGTTGGCGTCTAATATACAGAGGTGGTTCTCTCGCTAAAACTTATAACGTAAGCTACTAATAGTCTTATTAGTAGTTCTGAAGGCACCCAGTGCTAATCTCAAAGCTGTAGATTGTATGCTATTTAGTTTTTTTTAAAGCAGTTTTGCTTGCAGCACTGTAAGATAAGTCTTCTAAATGTCCAGGTAGACGCGGATGGAAATAAAGCAAATTGTGAGTACCAAACGGCCGAGATAGAAGTACCCCCGCCAAGCCTGGAAGAAATTATCACGGCGATAGAAACCCTAAAAAATAACAAATCCCCGGGACTAGACAATATTGATGCAGAACTGTTTAAAAAATTAGGGCATGAACTTAGAACTAAAATACACCAATTAATGAAAAAAGCCTGGGAACAAGAAATAATGCCAAAAGAATGGAGTGGCTGTATTATCGTGCCAATACATAAAAAAGCCAGAAAGGATACATGTGGCAACTACAGGGGAATCTCACTAATCGGTACCACATATAAGATATTAGCTTCAGTTGTACTAAAACGATTACTGCCATATACAGAGGAAATTATTGGCGATTACCAATGCGGCTTTAGGCTTAGAAGATCAACAATCGACCAAATATTTACTATCAGACAAATGCTAGAAAAGTATTGGGAATATAATAAAGAAGTACACCAGATCTTCATAGATTTCAAACAAGCATATGATTCCATGGATCGCTTAAAACTGTGGAGTGCAATGATGGAGTTAGGCGTACCAAAGTAGCTGACCATGATTGCGCGAATGTGTGTCAACAATTCCTTTGCACAAATTAGAGTAGGAGGCAAAACTTCAAAGGCTTTCGGCATAAGCACCGGACTCAGACAGGGAGACCCGCTGTCCCCATTACTATTTAACCTAGCATTGGAATATGCAATGCGAAAAATCTATACCAGAGTCAAACCAGACATAACTGCCAGAGGAGCAAAGATTATTCTCGCATTTGCAGATGATGTAGATGCAGTAGCACAGACAACACTGGAAGTTTAGGATATAGTATCGAACTTTGAAGAAGCAACACTAAGCCTAGGCCTGAAAATAAACGAAGAAAAAACTAAATACATGGTCGTATCAAAAAAGGAACGACAGCGAATAAGACAAAACATTACCATAAACGATCATAATTTTGAGGTGGTCAAAGAATTCAAATACCTAGGAGCAACAATTACCAGTGAAAACACAGGAGAACGGGAGGTTGAAATACGAATACTGGCGGGGAATAAATCATTCTTTGCCATTCAACATCTAATGAGGTCAAAGCTTCTCTCAAGGCGTGCCAAAATCCAAATGTACAAAACCATAATACGACCAGCAGTGACATATGGAAGTGAAACATGGACATTGAGAAAGAAAGAAATCAATAAGCTATTAGTATGGGAACGCAAAATCCTGCGAATTATATATGGTCCTTGCAGGGACAGCGTGACAAATGAATGGAGGAGCAGATACAACAATGATATAGAGACTCTCTTCGGGAAAGGAAACATCGTAAGATACATAAAAGCCAATAGATTAAGATGGGCAGGCCACGTGGTACGGAGTAATGACGACAGACTGATTAGCAATGTGTTTTGGGAAAGACCAGATGGTAGAAGATCGACAGGAAGGCCTAGAAAAAGGTGGAAAGACGCAGTCAGGGAAGACTTGGAGAAGATGGAAGTAAGGCCATGGGAAATAATAGCACAGGATCGGAATCAATGAAAGGCAAACGCGGCAAAAACTCACGAAGAGTTGTAAAAGCCAATGATGATGATGATGACTGTAATATATGCAACCGTAATCTAATTTACTTCTAATAAGTGATTTGTAAAGGTTAATTAATGTTTTACAGTCGGCACCCCAAAGTTTATTAGATATTTTAAGTATGTTTAACCGGTTGTTAGCATGCTTGTTGTAATTTATTAATATGCACATTCCAACTACAATTTCTTTTCTTAAATTTAACCTTTCTTTTGCAAGTACAACCATAATTATATATTTATGTTTTTATAATTTTTATAATTAGTTTTTCCCTACTTTTAGGGCATCTCACGCCGTCCTCTTGACTTTCCGCGCGAGTATCCTGCACCTCTTGCACCCCCGGGTCGGAACGCCCCTGATTCTAAATTAATGAACTTAGTAAACTACTTTTTTTTTAATTTGTCATATCTAAACAATTTTTTCTTGCAAATATTGATATTTATATTTTTAAAATCGGTTGTCCACACACGTCACTATTTGAAATACTGGTGCGACGAGTTTTCTTTAGTTTTCAAATAACGTTATTTAACTTTGCGGCATATTAGGCTCCTGGTTAATTTAATTAGTGTGTTAAAAATAGGATATTGTTTAATAATAAAGTACTTCCGACGCCTTAAATGGTACAACCAAACAAAATATTTTAATTACGATTTGATTCTTTTTAAATTACTTAATACTATAATAATTGGGTTTTTAATATACCCATTAAGATTATTTTATGTATGCTTAATAATATCTATATTAAATAATTAAGATTATTACATAGATATTACTAATGCACTCTTTACCTGTACGAAATCAAATTAGTCTTTTACTAAATGCTTAATAAGTACATAAATATTAAGATTTTGTATATCAGTGTTTATTGTCACTAATGAGCGCAACTTTACACAAGATAAAATAAATGTACCTACATACTCCAGTCACTGTGGAGGAAAAGAGGTCAATACCTCTAAATTTTTTATAACTGAATCGATTTTACTAATAATTTGGAATTAGGCTTATCTTACCTCCCTCTTCAAAAGTTATATATGCGATAGGTGAGCTTTTTATTTTTAAGAAGTGAAATCACCCCTTATTGAAAATAATAAGCATTTTATGGATTTAAATCGTGTTAAATTAGGTAATTGAAATATTGTCAATTATATTAATGGATATTGTGTACATTCTCAACCCTTAAATAATCTTAAAAACCACCCCTTTTAATAAAAATAATTGTAAAAAATCGTTTAACAGGTTCAAACGCTTTTGTAATGCATTTATATCATCTACAATGTAATTCTCTGCTTATATAAAACAATTTTGGTTGATTGCAACACTTCAACCCTTAAAAACTACCCCCTATGTCAAAATATATAAAAAAATCTTTTTAAACAACTTCAAAAGTTTTTAATCTACATTTATATTCAAAAATTCCTTTCTTATCAATAAAATATTTTTTAATTGGTTGCTTATTTTCAACCCTTAAAAACCACCTCTATGCTCACGAAACAAATTCCCCTTTGGTAAATGTCTAAATAAAAAAATTAAGTATACTCATGCTGTTTTTATTGTAAAAAATTATGCATGAAAATACTTTACATTAGAAAGTATACAAAATATATTTACAAAAATAAAAATTATTTACAATATATCAAATTATTCATTGTCTGAAGCGTCATTCTCGTCGTGTTGTAACTCCACCTCTTCGTCTATTGCAGGACAGTTTTGACAATTGTCGCCAGAGCATGTTCCACATGTAGCATTGCAAAATAGACCTAGTGTACGACAGCCACACGCTGAGCCGCAACCCTTTTTGCAATTGCAAAAAATCAGTTTCAATAGTTCTTCTGGTGCAGGTGAACATTTTTATTGGTTGTAAAATATCATCACTCTTGAACCATCCCCAATCCGTTATATCAATCTCTTTGTTTCCAAGCCATATCTGAGTTTGTAAATAAACTCTTTTGATATGCTTATTCAGGGCACTTACAGCTGGTACAAGAGATGATAATTTAACTGCACTATTTTTAGTTGTGGCTTTAATAAACGATTCGTATCGCATTTGTTCAAGTAATGATGAATAATCTTCGACCTTATTCATTTTGTTCATGTGGGTGTCTTTGGCAAGGCCATACAGCAAAATTGTACAGTATCTCCCAGCTTCTAAAATGTCTTCGAGATCTGAAGTACTCCTGTCATTGGCACTCATTGGCGGCTTGCCCACGCAACTTCAAAGGAGTGTCGGTTCTCTGTGTTCGTTAGTTCTCTGAAGCAAATGTTCAGTTTAGAGGTGCCTATATTATATACATAACATATATATGTATTATTAAATGTATTATATACATTTTTGTGTGAGTGTTAGTGTGTCTGTTACCAGTTTTTCGAATATACTTGAATAAAGCATTTATATATACAGAAAATAAGTTGATGCTCCAAAATATAAATAACATGCTTCAAAATTTTTTTAGAATAACTCCGTTAATTTTTAAGCTACAGTGTCTATTAAAAAAATATTTTGAAGGTAATTTCAAAAGCTACAAGACTAAGTAGATTAAAATATGTTAAAATTCTTTCTTTTTAAATAGTAAAGGGCCAAAGTGCTGATTACAGGTGCGTCAGCCGCTGTATCTCAAACTTCAATTGGCTATATCTCTATTATTTTTCGAGCTACAACAAAAATAAAAAAATCAAAATTTTTGTTGAGAAAAAAACTACATTTTGGTATAGAACCATTTTTCACATATCTCTTATAGTTTTAGATTTATTTTGAAAAAATGTAAATTTTTAGATAATTAAAAAAAAGATTTTTTAATTTAAACACGATTTTTTCAAAAAATACGCAGTTTAAACAGGCTAAACTTTTAAAACTTATAAATAACACTAAAATAAAATGAATTGTAGAAAATATACGTTTAATTTCAATTCTGATCGAAATAGTGTTACTTATACTGCTCGTTTTTTTTTTAAACGCTAGAGTAATTCAAATTCTTTCCTTCGTATTTCGCTTTGTTTTAATCGAAATGGCTTTTAACATAGCTCATTTTAAAGGTTTTTTCTAGCTCTTTAAAAAGTGTTGTATGAGTTTTTATCAAAAAAGATGTCCATTTTCCGATATTTGATGTTAAATGCATCGAGTATAGTATCCCAAAAACAAAAAGTCATCTTCAAACAATTATAAATCGCTTAGTATTGTACTTATAAAACTTAATAAAAAAACATTTTTTTTTATAAGCTTTTTTTTGCTCATTATAGATTTTTCAATAAAACGCTTTGTTTTTGAGTTATTCGTACAAAATCATTGGAAAACATGTTCTTTTTTGCGAAAAGTTTACTTTTTCAAGTGCGTATAACTCAAAAAGTATTAATTTAGCGAAAAAAATTTATATGACATTTTTTGTTTAAAATTTGATTCTATATCAATTCCCGGGGTTATTTTGAGTGTAAAAAGTTCAACCTCCTAGATGGGGTGCCAACCACCCCAGGGGTAGAAGCACACATCGACACCATATAACTTATGTTTTTTGAGTAATTTACTACCCACTGTAAAAATTTCAGATAAATCGGTGCAGTTATAAAAAATTTAAAGGGAAAATGCCACAATAACTGGACTAACAAGGAGTAAACTAAAGACATTTTAAATTTTATTTTATTTTATGGTTTGGTTTTTAATAGGTAAACAAATTTGTAAGAAAATAGTTTCTAAATTTTTGAATTTTTTTAAATTTATTTATGCATCAACTTCAAAGGGTCATTGGCGTAGTATAATTTAGAGGTTTACGATTTTTTTAATAAATTTTTATGGAATATAAGTACACTTCTCCAAAAAATTAACGCACCACTTTGAAATACTAAAATATTTTATTGGCGTTAATAAAAATTTCCATTGTAATATTTTGCAAACCCCTTGTATATGCTATTCGTACACTTTATAATTTATTGGCTGTGTTTTATAGCTATAGTTTTTTTGCAACAAAACAAAAAGAAGCAAAAAATGTACTAATTCTATAAATATATTAATTTCCAAGTGTTCACGAATTTTATTCGGCTACTGTTTAATTGTTAATTATTGTTAATTGTGTTTATTATGGAGCGTCAATCACGTAATTTAACCCGAGATGAATGAGCCCAAGCAGTGATACTGTCGGAAGACAGTACCTTCGGTTGGAGTTACCGAAGAATATTGGTCGTCGATTTAATGTGTCCCACACATCCGTCTCACGGGTGTTAGAAAGATTCCTCGAAACAGGGGATCAAACTCGCAGACTAGGGCAAGGACGAAACCGGGTAACTACCCTTATTCAAGATCGATTTTTAAGAATTTCTGTTCTTCGACAACGTTTTGTAACACATCGAAGTCTACAAATTTAGCTTAAGACGTGCATGCTATACAAATTAGTACTGAAACTGTTCGCCAGCGACTTATAGAATACAACTTAACAACTAGGATTGCCGCCTGAGGTCCTCTATTAACTGCAGAGCATCGAAGGGGGAGACTACGTTTTGCCAGAGAACACGTTAATGGGTTAGAGGCTGACTGGGAACGCGTGCTATTTACTGATGAATCCCGATTTTGTTTGTATAAGAACGACAGACGTGTTCGTGTGTTGCGACGACCCAACGAACGATATGCTCAGTATCACTTCTCACACACCAAATTTTTTGGTGGAGGATCCGTTATGGTGTGGGGTGGTATTTTTTGACCGCAAGTACGGACCTAGTGGTCATACAAAATGGAACTGTTACAGCTGAAAGGTACATATTGGAGATCCTGGAGCAACATGTAGTACCATTCCCTCCTTATATCGGTGAAAATTTCTAAATAATGCAAGGTTATGCCAGACCTCACGCTGCACAGATCGTCAGAAATTATCTAGAAGAGGTAGAAATTAAGACTATGGAATGGCCAGCACATAGTCTGGATTAAAATCCAATTGAAAATCTCTAAGATATCCTTGGTAGGTGATTAAGATAGACACCGATCCAACCAAACCACCCACAGAAAGTGGGAGAGAGACTGATCCAGGTTTGGAAAGAATTAGACCAAAATGAAATACGGCAATTAATTTTAAGTATTGGCCAACGATGTGAGACTGTTATACGTAGTAGAGGTGGAAACACTCGTTATTAAGACTTTATTCATATTTTAGTTTACTTTTCTTATCATTATTCTTTAGAATTTTCCGTTTTATTTTTTTTCTCCTGTATTTCACCATTTTCTGATGATTAGACAAATTGTTATAATTACTAATAAAATGTAGAATAAATCTGGTGAAGTTTTATTTTTTATTCTTTGCCTATTTACGAATAAAATTGATTTATTGAAGTGCTGCGTTAATTTCTTGGAGAAGTGTACGATGGCAAATTTTTCATATCAGTTCCGTCACTTAATATTGCTTGTAAGATATCTTGTAATTTTAAATTGAAGTCTCTCCATGCAATATAAAGCACACTTCAGTAAAATATGGCGAATACTGAGCACAAGATCACATACGTAGCACTGTGGTTTTAATTCACTCTCCAGCAGATGTTTATGATGCTTGGCAGACTAAGCAGATTCCGCTTAGTCTGCCAAGCATTGATTACTACATTCTTGATTATAGGTTTTACGTCTAGGTGCGAAATGCTTCTGGTTTCTACAGCTTCCGGACTCGAGACTGCTAGTTTTGCCAAGGAATCTACTTCTTTATTACCAGCAATTCCGATATGTGAAAGAATTCATACAAAGATGACATTTATGTTTAATGTTTAATACTTATTTAATTAATAGACTTAAATGGCTAGGATATAAGTTATTTGAGGAAGTTACAGAACTTGACAGGGTTTTTAATATTATTTTCTACCACAAAATTTATTGCATTGAGGATAGCGGTTAACTCAGCTATGTAAATGGATGTTAAATCCCGGAAGTTTTGCTGCTCCCACTCTGGGTTGGTTATCTGCTTTTTTATGTATGGAGAGTTTAGTATTTGGTAAAAGAATCAGCTACAAAAATGGATTTAATAATAGACACCAACACAACGGACATTATGAAAATAAGCACGCAACCACAAATACTACGCCCACTTGTTATGGAAAATGACGTTATCGAAGCACTGAACGAATTTGTATACCTGGGAGCGCTCCTTAACACTGAAAATAATACTACAGCAGAGATAAACCACAAAATTTGCACGACCAACAGATGCTATTTTGGGCTTAATCTCCTCCTTAAATCCACAATTATATCGAGAAATACAAAAATAAAACTCTACAAAACAATAATACTCCCAGTCGTAACATATGGTTCAGAGACCTGGACTCTAACAAAAAATGAAAACATGTTAGGATGTTTCGAAAGAAAAGTACAAAGGATTATTAATGTTTCGTATTTTGAAAATGATTTACAAAGTAAGACTCGAAACGTCAAATACAAACTTATTTTAAACTTAAATTGTGGTTTATTCCCAATAAAATAGTACCTTACTACATTAAGATATCACATGAAAATAACTTTAGAGCAGTATTTGGGATTATTAAGTAAAAAAAATATGTAAATAAAAATCAGTTGTAGTAAACAATTACTCTATTTTTATTATTCCCGTATATATTTACAAGGTAAATCAATTAATCTTCAGTCATCTCGGCTTTCATAGAACTGCGAATGTTTCTGCTTAAAACGACATTTTGAATTTTCTTAAAAAACCAATCTTCTATTTCAAAAAAGTATAAATTCTCTCATTTGGTCACTGTGGACACCTGTAAAAATAAGAAAACACACGTTTAGTATAATTATTGCTTAGAAATAATTAAAGTAGACTTTTATACATTTGCAAAAATAACCAAAGTAATATTAATTAGTATATCACACTTTTTTTTGGGATTTTGAGGTTTTTTTAATTGTTTATTCTGAAAAACACACTATGTAGCAGATATGTAAATTACTATTTTTTTATCGGCTAAATTAGGCATTACAAATTATACATAATTAATTATTAAAGTAATATTAATCAGTAAATGTCGATAAGAGTGTTAAGCTTAGTTATCTATGAAAAATGTTTAAAGTTTTATTTTTAATTGTTAAAATTTAAATAAAAATAAAATAGTCGTAAATTTTAGGCAATTCGAAAAAAAAAAAAAAAAAAATAAAACGTAAAATAAAAATTTACTAGTTTGGCAGCATTTTTAAAAGGCTACTTGTTTATCGCATACAAAAATTATTATGCAGAAGACATTTTAGTTAAATAATATTGTAAAGAAATATTTAAAAGAATATAAAAAAGAAAAGAAATATAAAATTTAAATAAAAATAAAATGGTCGTAGATATTAGGCAATTCGCAAAAAAAAATTAAAACATAAAATAAAAATTTACGAGTTTGGCAGCATGTTTAAAAGGCGACTTGATTTATGGCATACAAAAATTTTTATGCAGAAGACATTTTAGTTAGGTAATAATGTAAATAAATATTATATTTTTATATTTATTATTAAAAACTTACCATAACTTTAATCCAGGTTAATTTAATACCAAGAACATTATTTGATAATTCTTATGCAAGAATTTTTCGATTTGCAACTCCAAGTACTGCTCTTTGACGATGACGAACTCACAGAATTGTCCGATCCATATCGCTTGATTCCATTCTTAGGACAAACTTTGAGGGTTCTCTCAAGAAATCGGTCAATCACCTGACGAACTTGACAATGAGTGCGGCTAAATGGATTTGTATACATTTTGTATGTTAAACAACAATTTTCACGATCACTAACACTGAATTTGTGGTGGGAATGTAGTATTCGGTTAGCAGCAGTTTGTATTTTGACTGATAAATGTGCCGGTCTCGTTTATATACTCGATTTAAAATTACGTCAGTAATGTTAGACTTGATAAAACAACATGTCGCGTCAAACGATAAACGATTATTTTTCATCTATTTTATTAATAATATAAACATAGTTCGAAAAACATAGTCGACGATTTTACGTCAGGGAAAAAAGAAATTATATAAATATATATTATGTATATATATATATATATATATATATATATATATATATATATATATGTATATATATACATATGTATATATATATATATATATATATATATATATATATATATATATATATATAATTTAAAATTGAATTATTTGTCCGGTGATCGGTGTCTACGAAATTCATAACATTCTTCTCCAACAGAACATTTCAGAGTCCAAGAGTCACATCTTAATTTAAAAACTCCATCAGATGAACAAATACAACATATTACACCAAATGAGGTACAGAGCAATATAAAACAGAGCTAGCCTCAAAAAATACTACTCCAGGACAGGACTTAATTACTGGAAAAAATATGAAAGAACTACCGCGAAAAGGGGTACTTATGTTAATCTAACTTACAAACGCTGTCATAAGACTTAAATATTTTCCAGCACAATGGAAGGTAGCGCAAATAATTATCATCACCATTCTGGCTTTACAACCCTGTTCTGGATCTTCTTTTTCTTCTCTGACCAATGGGTCTATCAAGGAGCGTTTCTCTAGCTGGAGCGCAAATAATCCTAATCCCAAAACCTACTTAATCTCAACACGAGACAACTTCTTACCGACTAATAAGTTTACTGCCTGTCATATCGAAAATTATAAAAAAATGACTAGCTAAGAGACTAATAAAAATTATTGCAGAAAAAGAACTTCTACGTACACACCAATTTGGATTTAGAGCCAAACATTCAACAATTGAAAAAATCCATCGACTAGTAGAATTAATTATAAACTCTTTTGAAAATAAGTAATATTGCTCAACTGCATTTATCGATGTGAGTCAAGCTGTTGACAAGGTGCGGCATCAGGGACTACTGTATAAACTAAAAAAGGACTTAAAAAAAAACCGGTAGCGTTCAAGGCGGATCAAGGTAGCGTTCTATTGCCGATCCTTTACCTACTATTTACTTCTGATTTGTCTACTGACAATAAAGTACATACAGCCACATTTACGGACGATATTTAGATCATTTTACATTTAGATCCTGTTGTTGCAGCAAAACAACTCCAAGAAAACTTAAATAAAGTTCATAAATGGACTACGAAGTAAAGGATATAACTCAATGAATCTAAATCAAGCAACATAGTATGCACTAAATGCCATAGCGATTCACTTCAAATTTTACTTAACAATGCTTCCCTTTCAACGGTAGATACTGTAAAGTACTTAGGCTTACATATGGATAAGAGACTCACCTTAAAAACTCATATATGAAAAAAAAAAGAACACATCTTGATAACACATATAGAAAATATTATTGGTTACTCGGAAGAAAGTCCCAATTGTCGTTGCAAAACATACTACTAGAGTACAATGCCATACTCACGCCAATTTGCACATACGGAATAGAGGTGTGGGGTACTGCTTCAAAATCCAACTTAAAAATCATGGACCGATTTCAAAATAATGTGTTACGAGCAATAACTAATGCGCCATGGTTTGTAAGCCACAAAGATATACTACAAGACCTACAAGTGCCAACTGTGAGTAAAGTGATCGTGTCACATAGTAATAAATATTTACAACGATTAGAGAACCACCCAAATATGTTAGCGTTAAATTTATTGGACAATAGTCAACAAACGAGACGCCTGACGCAAAAATTACCATTAGATTTGCCATTCTTGAGTTAAGAATCGATAGTTGTTATATTCGTGTATATTTAGAAAATATTTATTGAAGTATTTCTCTTCGTGCCAATGATGTTAGGTCAACAAATGTGTTTATGGTTTCTTTTTGACTGATTGTACAATAAACGAATAAAAAGAAAAAATATTCACATCCGTATGTCAGTATTGAGAATATTAAACAGTTGATCAGCCTCACTTTAAGAATTCTTAAAAATTGAGAGTCCATCCATATTTCGGCCATATTTCAACTCTTCTTGACTATTTGCAAGAAGGGCTGTGTGTCATCTTCAAAACGTAGGTTGTTTATTTTTCAGCCATTTATTGAGATCCCCTTTTCCCATCCTTTAGGCACTCTTCTCAAATTAAGCTCCCCATATATACTCGTATTAAATAATTGTGCAGACAGTAAACATTTGTGTCTGATACTTTGTTCTGGATGGAATTTATTTGACAGTGCGTCAAACACTTTAACTGTTTCAGTAGTGTGCTCTGGAATGGCTCTAGAATTTTTTTTCTAAATCGTCCAAAAGGACACATGCTTTAGATGTCATTCTTCAGAAAAGGTTTCATCGAGCATCTCCCACCTGATGGAACTACAATGGGAGGTTAGTAAAAACAGTTTCTCAATACCTACAATCTCTAATAGAGCTATTTGAAAGCATTTTAGAACAAAAAGACCGTTGGGAGCTTGAAACTGTGAACTCCTCAAGAGGTTATTTGGAATTTCTCAAACAAGATTTTGATTTTAAATTTTTGCTTCAAGTATTTTCTGAAATATTTTCTTATAAAGACATTTTATTTAATGTATTGCAGACTAAATCGAATGATATTGGATTTTGTATTAAAAAAAATTAACCAATTTAAAGTTTAAATCAACAAACAGACGGGAAAATTTGATATCATCTGGCAAAAAACTTGCGCCTCGACGAGAAAGAACTCAAGCGAAAACGCATTAGAGTTGACGATGTAGGTAACACAAAAATATCTTATCATCGACTTTTTTGTGAAATAATAGATAAGATTTCCCACCAGCTTAATAGATAGGGCGAAAAGCTCGGGTTCGCTCGAAAAAATATTCCCATGAGAGAGAAACAAGATCTATGGTACAGATTTTTGCTGGTTTGAATTCTCATTGTACAAATGAGCGCTCGCCCTGTCATGTGCGGTTCATTAACAATTAAAAACAATGTTTTAAAATAAAATAAGCAAAGAATTTTCATCAGCAGATCATCAGACTTGAACTTGAATTTAGATACTTAATGATTTCAAAAATATTATTTTTTACTTGTTGTCAGCCCTGAAAATCGTAATTTTCCTTTATTTTCAGTTTTTACTTTATAACGTAAAAACGATCAACTTTAAAGAAACTTACAGCAGATCTTTTTTGTTCATATTGATCTAAAGAACCTAAAAAAATTAACCTAATATAGCGAGTATGGCATGGCGGGCGCTCATTTGTACAATGAGGATTCCAACTAGCAAACATTTGTGACATAGATCTTGTTTCTCTCTCTTAACCACGCTGCAGCACGAGCGCCCGTTCTGTCATAAGCGCTTCATTAACGTTTAAAAAAAAAACGGGTGTTCGTCGTTAAAAATTTATATAGGAGTCAATCTGCACAATCATTACATATGTAATGCTATAGGTAAGAGAGAGCAGAAAGAGAAAAAAAATTAGTTATATAGGTATATGGTGCATCGTTTGCTGTATATAAACATTTGACCTGTAATAGGAGTATAGTAAATGAAGGATTGTATCAATATTTTAATGAAAATATATATTTTTATTTTTATATATGTATAAAAGGAGTTGAATGCAAAAAAAATTACACATACTCTGCAGTAAAATTCATTGTTTATTTTGTTATTAATATAAAAATTACAATACAATAAATACACTGCAACATAATTCAATATAATAATACAATATAAATTAAAATGTAATATTCATAAGTATTTAAAACTGCTAATATACATAACTTACTTTACGAAGATAAAAATAAAAAACCAACAACTCGGATTATGTTGTAAATTTTCATTTTATTTTAAAATGTGTTTTTTGCGTATATTACATATATTTAATAAGATTAACGTGAGGTTTTTAAATATTTCAAAAATAAAAAAGGAAATTCATAATTGGGATTCGAACTCACAACCACGAGCGTATGAACCAAACACGTAAAGGATTTGCCAATTAGACATGACACTAACGGATTTCAAAATTGACAGTTCTCGGTAAAACAGTGATTATTTTGAAATACAAAAGCCTAAAATAATTATAAACGTTTAATTTTAAATAATACAAAACATATCACATAAATAATAATATTAATACATATTATATTATATATAATATTATATATATATATATATATATATATATATATATATATATATATATATACAATATTATATATATAATATTAAATATATATACAAAAGGAACATTTTTATTCTCGAGAGAGGAAGAGAGAGAACATATATCTTCTGTCTCTCTCTTACTCATTATCTTACATATGTAATGGTTTCACAGATTCACTCTCATGCAAATTTCCAACGCCGACCGTGCGTATAGAAGTATAACTTCAAAAATGTTTTAAAATTAAATAAGCCCAAAATACTTATCAGGAAATAATGAAACAATATTTTAACTTGAATTTAGGTCCTTGGTGAATTCAAAAATAATATTTTTTACCTGTTTTTGAGTCTTGAAAATCGTAATTTTGCGTTTTTTTCAGTTTTAAATTTTTTATAACTCGAAAACTATCGGTTACAAAAAATTACAACAGACCTATTTTGTTAAGAATGCTCCAAAAAATTGAAAAAAAAATTGTCCGGACCGAACAAATTGATTGTTACAATTTGTTAAAAAAAATTGTTTAAAAAAATTTGAACAACTTTTCGCCTAGGCGGTCTTTTAAACTTTTTTTTGGGTATCTCATAAAAGTGATAATGCAAAAAAATCTAATAGGAATATTTTTCCCAACGAACCCAAGCTTTTCGCCTTGTCAGAAAGATTTAAAAACCTTTGTGAGTTAATATTTGTGGAGTCATGCAATTTCCATAAATATGCCAATTCTAGTTTCCCGGAAGAGGCTTTTAATTGTCTAAAAAACACTAGGTATGTAACTGTGCGTTTTGTATGCTTCTTAACACTCTACACAAACTGATACTAGTTCTAAAATGCTGACATTTCTTAAACAAACTGAACTGGATGAAGCATATGGTGAGGTTTCAAAATTATGTGACAGTGATGACAATACCTGCTATAAGTGCGTCTGTAGAACGAAGTTTTTCTGTACTGAAGCGGATTACAAATTTTGACAGAAATTCCATAAGTGAGGGGAGGCTAGCTTGTTAATTTAAAATGAACTTGTTGAAGAAATGTCCAGTTTTTATGAGTCTGTCATAAACGAGTTTGTCAAGGATGACAGAAGAATAGAGCTGCACTAGAAGTAATAAGTTTATTAAGTCTTTTTATAATTTCATTTAGTTTACATCCCTTTCTTCAAATGTCACAGCACGCCACTGTATAATTGTCGCATTTATAAAAGCTGCCTTTTTTTATGTATTGTCGTTATTGTAGATTTTATTCTGTCGTCAAGACTTGGGATTACACTGTCCAGCTATGGAAACCTGGACAAAGAAGTGAGAGATCAAGTACAAAAAGCAAATAGACTGGATGCCCTTATAACACTATATGGTGAAACAGACTCATTAACAGTGAGACGAAGTCAACAATTTATAAAGCCAATGTAATTTATAATGACATATGCCTCAAAAACATGACCCGACACAATCACAACACAAAGGCTACTGGAAACGGCAGAGATGGGAGTACTGAGAAGAATTACAGGAAATACGCTGAGAAATCAAAAGAATGAAGACATTAGAAGAAAATGTAACGTGAAGTGTATAAATGAATGGACACAAAATAGAAAAAAAGAATGGAATAACCACATAAGCAGAATGGGGAGACTCGTGAAGTCAAAATAGTAAGAGATAAGTCAACAATCGGCAGAAGAAGTATCTGACGACCGCGCAAAAGATGGAGTGACAATCTTTCATAGATGTATTATTCCACCAATGAACAAGCAGAATTGCTTATAAAGAGGAAGAAGAAGCAGAAGAAGAAGAAGTCAAGATATTGCTTGGAATGCCATATTTTGTTACAGAGCAAGTGAAGCAATTTTATTCCGGTTTCTTCTATGGCTTTGAATATTTCTGCTGCTATCACATCTGGACCTGGTGCTTTGTTAAACTTGAGTTTATTGATCGCCAGTCTTATTTCATTCCTAACTTCATTAGGTTCTTCTTAGATTTCTTCAGCGTTTAATGAACAAGTTCCTGGCGTTGATCATCTTTATATAGATCCCGTCAATATAATCTCTATGTCGCTGCTATATCTCTTTGGTTATTCAAGATCTGGCTTTAATGTCTCGTATTGTATCGTTGTGTAGGGTATTTTTCTAAATGGATCTGTCGGTTGATTGTTTTGAGCGTGGCTTTCAATTTCTTTGCATATATTGTGATGGTATTGTTGTTTATCAGCCGTGCATTTTCGTTTTATTTCTTTGTTGAGGTTTCTTAAACTCTGCTTTTTTTCAATATATACACCACTTTGACAAAGGTTTCTTCGATTCTCAATTATTTTAAGGATTTTATCTCTTATCCAGTGTTTCTGTTTCACAGGATTATTTAGTTTTGGGAGATTAATTGGCGTTCTTTAAAAGAATAAACAAAAGACGCTGAACTAGTTATTTATCTGCCAAAACACAATTAAATAAAATAATACCTGAAAAACTATTGTCAAACGCCTCTAAATCTAGTTTTGGTACATAAATTGAAAAGTGCAATAATAATCAAATAAATATGACAAGACCCACAGACATATCTCGCTATATAAATCGACGGTATTCAAATATAGAGTCTCGTGTGTCTTTGACTTCTCAGAAATACTTTTTAGGACTTTTGACGTATTTCCCATTCTGTATAAAAATATTTTGCTATTCATACAGTGAAACACCCTGCTGAGCTTATAAAAGATCTCAGCGGGTCGTTTTTAGATTCGAGACAGTCAATAATACTTTTAAAAAGGTATGAATGACTGTACGAGGTCGGTTTAACAACACTAAACACGTGCTGATTTTCCTGCATTATTTGGTTTTTATTTAGATAGTTCGATAATCGGTCAAGCATAGTATATTCAAATATCTTGTAAAAAAAGATGTGGGATGGTAGTTTTCTGATAGTTCATTGTCGTCTTGTTTAAAAATAGAAAATACACTTGAATTATTTACAATTGTAGACAAGATCATTTGAAAGATAAATGATCCATTATCATTTTTGATAAGCAGTATTATATTTATTAATGGAAATAAGATACTCATCAAAATAGACGAATAACAGAAAAACACAGGAAAAAGAAATAATAATCCTTGAAAAGCTAAATATTGAAACACGTATACTACATAGAACAGTAGAAATTTTATTAAGTGTCAACAATAAAAAACACCAGACTAGTGAATGTAGAGGACACACTTTTGCTCAAAAAAGATAATAAATATAGCTATCAATATGTGGTTTGTGGTTCCACACTTATAAAATCATAACACAAATAATAACAAATCGTTTGTGAGCAAAACAATCTGTAAACGATAATCCATGGATCCATCTCACTACAGATATTATTATCAGCTATATGCGACGATAGCATAGACATAAAATATTAAATTATCATTGGTGATATTTACAGTATGCTACCTTTATCACCAAAAACGGATGAGGATTTTAAAACAGAACAAGTTCACCGGAGAAGAGAAGTGAGGAAAGTTGATTTTAAATCACCTAAACTTTTTACCAATTGAAGCGTTTATTTGAAAAACCACACATGTCCAATTTTTGCAAATTTGACTTTATGTGTTGTTCGCATAGAATAGTAGTTTCTTTATCGATTTCACACATTCAGATGTCCGGAGTAAACTACATAAAAAATTCGGATAGTTTTAGAAAAAAACAACAGCTGTCCATGCTGTTTGTTATAAAAGCAACACTTGTCCCATCTTAGTCAACGGTTATCGCTAAGCGTAAATGATCTTGTCTATAAATTTATCAGTTGTGTGCGTTCTTTGTTAATAACAGGTGATGTTTGTTTCTTTTGTATTAGAAAAATAGTTCAGCACAGCGGAAACTGTTTAACACAATACCTCTACTATTATAGATGATAGCATACGTGAAAATCGAACTACAGATCAACCACGAAAACAGAAAAGTTTACCGAAGGGACACCACAAAGCAAGCTAAAATACATGGAGTTGCTCACAAAACGCATAAAGGTGATAAGGCTGTTTTAGCCTGAACAGCAGGAAATTACTGTAGGTAAGTTTTTCGATAATAAGTTGTTTGTTCTCAATGCTCATGACTTCAATCTTGGTTGTAGGTGTAAAGGTTACCGACGCTTCTATATAATAACACAGGAACAACGTTCTGACTTATTGAATATGTTTAAGAATATGAAGAACAAAGATGGGAAGGATTCATATTTATCATGTCTCATTAGCCTTACTCCAGTCTAGAGACGACGCAGTCGTATTCCACAAGCTGCTTTACCTAACCACAGTAATACTAGTGACAGTGTAAATGAAGATACAAACAAAGCTCGACATCAATAAGGCATGTAGCTTCTTTTATGTATAAAATTAGACTACCGGGAAAAGAGGTAAGTATTTGCGCCAAAGCTCTTCGTAGTATTTTCGTGTTACTGAAATGCAGATCTGTCGAATTAGAAATTGCTTAGCAATGAGTGGATGTTCTCCAAAAGATTCCCGAGGCAAGCATACAAATAGGCACAAGAAGACACACCCAACACACCCAGCTGATATAGAAGATATAATAGTTCACATTTCTTTATTCAAAGGCCGCCAAAGTCATTATACACGGAGACTGGACAAAAAGAAAATTTATCTACCATCAGAGTTAAAAGTAAAAATATATACAGAGCCTTTATAGAACTTCACCCACAGTCCAACGTTTCCTACTCCTTGTTTATTATATCATATTTCAAACTCGATTTAACATATCTTTTTCTAACCCCAGATGTGACACTTGTACATTATGTGATGAAACTGAAACCCAACTAAAACTATCGAATATCGATGAATCAACAAAAAAGCAAGTGCTTCAAGTGAGAGACCTTTAAGTGAGAAACCTTTATCACACTAAAGCAAAGGCATTTTGTGATATAACACGAAAAATTAAACATAAATGTCAGCACGGTAATAATGTATTTGCAATAGCCTTTGACTTTATGCAAAATCTTCCACTACCCAATTTAATTACAAATAAAGTTTTCTACAGCAGACAACTTTACTACTATGTATTTGATGTACACGACATTGGAGGCAATGATGTCCATATATATACCTATCACCAAGGAATGGCTAAACGTGGTCAAAATAAAGTAACTTCCATGATATTTCATTATCTGAAAGATCATACACTCGGTAAAATGGATGAAATATGTTTTTTGTTGATGGTTGATAGGAACAGAACAAAAACTACATCTTTATCCGCTTTTCATTTATCCTGGTGCATGTACTGAAATTAACATCAGAGATAACACACGTATACCCAATACGAGGACATTCATACCTACCTTGCGATAGTGATCTTAGTCTCATTTCTCGTGCAAAAAAAGTTCCAGAGTTGTTGATATTCCAGAAGAATGGAATGATCTTATTCGGTAGTCAAGGGGTAAATCTTCTCCATTTAAAGTGGTTAATGCTGTGAAAGAAACTGACTGGTTTCTTACAGTCGAAAGTTTTAAGGATTTATTTTTAAAGAATCCAAAACCAAAAATTTCATTGAAACCAGCAAGAATCTACTGAATATCTGAGAAGTATCCTGGACAAGTTTGAATACGTCAAAGTTATCACAACCTATGGACGTTTCACAACATTACTGATGCCAAATAAAGCGAAAAATAAAATAAGTCAACCAAAGTTTCGCGATCTAATAGAGTTAACTAATTATCTCAAGTAAAGAATTTTATCTTAGTCTAGAACCAGAATCCGAGGAAAACAAGGACCATACTCCAGTCGTAGACCAATTTAGCGCTGATAATCGCAGTGGTGGCGAATAGACATCATAGAATTTTTTGTTATTTCTACGAGGATATTGTATATATGTTCATTTTCAATATATTTTGCTAAGTTTCTACCGATTTTTGTTTAAAATATCAATAAAAATATGAAATCATCTTGTACAGTTATTTTGATATCCAAATTCCTTCAAATGAATATCTTAGTAAAAGTAAGATTTGACATTGAATGAAGCTGAGCAGTTTTTCTTCATTTGCCAAAATTTAAATTTTTGGACAAGTGTTGTTTTTTAAATAAACGCTTAAATTGAAAATGTTTTTAAACAACTGATATGGGAAAGAAGAGGTTAAAATAAGGACGAAAGCTTTCTGGATCAATTAAGCATCGCGGGTGGTATTGTTTTTTATTATGTTTTCTGAACATATTCTTTCAACTGCAGCCTTAAGGACGTTAACTTAGCGGTACAGGATTTATTTTTAACAAATCCATCTTAAAACTCAGGAATAACATTTTTGCGGAACTTTATACGAGTTTATAGATAATCTTTTCATATAGTTTTGAACAATTGTAGAGCACAGTTATAACAAGATCATTATTTATAAAGAATAGATAACTCTTTTTGCAATAGGTCGAATTCTTGCCACTTTTCACAGATTTAGATTAACTGACGTCTTTACAATTTAATTAAAAATATACTATAATAAACTATACTAAAGCAATTTTCAATTGAAGGTTATTAATTGGCAACATCGCACTTAAAGTGACCAAAGGATATTCCCCTTATCAACTTTGCAGAGGTGTACCAAAATAATATTTTAATTATTTATTTAAACACATAAGTAATTACGTAAAAATTTAATCTAAGACATATATAATTATTAAATTATCATATGTGTTTCACAAAGTTACAAAAATTTCTATTAATTTTTAATTTACTCCTACTTGACCTCTCAGTTATGGGGAGTTTCAAGAAGCACTTAATAGCATGAAATATACTTTTTCAGGTCCACACGACATACCAATACAATTTATTAAAAAACTTCCAATAGAAGCAAAACAGTTTCTACTCCAAATTTTTAATATTTGTATTTTGAGAACGATTTCCGAAGTGGAAATTGAAACGTCAATAAACGTATTTTAACCTTTAATTGTGGCTTATTCCCATTTAAATAGTAATTAATTTAAAATGCCACAAGAAAATAGCTTCAGAACGTTTGTATTTTGAGAACGATTTCCGAAGTGGAAATTGAAACGTCAATAATATTATTTGGTCACAAAAATCATTTCCAAAAATCTGGAAAAATGCCATTATTATTCCTATTATTAAACAAAATGAAGATAAATTACAACCATAATCATATCGTCCTATAACATTAACATGCTCTTCATGTAAACTTACGGAAAAAATAGTCAACAAAAGTTTAATATGGAACCTAGAACATAATGATTCACTTTCCATCGAACAAGCTTTAGACCAGGCAGATCTACAAACGACGACATTATAGATCTAGAAAACACTATTCACTAAGCTTTTAAAATAATCAAAAATGTATAGCAATTTCTTCTTGTAGTTCCTTCTCCTATCGGAGGTTGGCTATCATCACAGCTATCCGTACCTTATTGGCGGCTGCTATAAAAAGATCTACTGAGCTGCAACTATACCACTCTCTTAGGTTTCTTAGCCAGGAAATTCTTCGTCTTCCTATAGACCTTTTACCCTTGATTAAAGCCTTAATGACCCTTTATGGGCCTTAATATCTCATATTTTGCACCTCTGGTAATGTGGCCTAAATATTCCAGCTTTCTTGTTTTGATGTACTTTATAACCTCGCAATCCTTTTGTAGCCTTCTTAACACTTCTGCATTTGTAACTCGTTGGGTCCATGGTATTTTCAAAATCCTTTTATAGCACCACATCTCAAATAATTCCAACTTCTTTATATTATCCACTTTTAGTGTCCAGCTTTCCATTTCATACAACAAAGTCAAGAACACGTAGCATCTTAAGGCTCTTATCCTCAGCTCCAGAGAAAGGTCTCGATTAACAAACATTGTTTTCATTTTTATAAATGCTTGTCTTTTCAATGCGTGGCCTTTCTACCTTGTTCATTGTTTTCATTTACCCAGGTACCCAGATATTTCTAGCTATTCACTTTTTCTACTTGTTTTCCCTCGATATCTAGCCTTCCTACTGTATGTTGCTTAGAAATAATCATGCACTTGGTTTTCTTAACGTTTATTTGTAGTCCATATTTTATACTGACTTAATGTAATCTATTTACTAAGCGTGGCAGTGCTACTAGACTGTCTGGAAAAACAGTGGTGTCGTCTACGAATCTTATGTTGTTCAAGATTTTTCCGTTTATTGATATACCCTGTTGTTTCTCTGATATTGCTTCCTTAAAAATAGCTTCGCTGTACAGATTGAATAACAATGGGGACAGCACGCAACGCTGTCTAACACCTCTTTTGATTTCTATAGTTTCTGTATCGACATTTTCGATTCTAACCTTTTCTTTTTGATTCCAGTACAGATTGCCAATAACCAGTATATCTTGTTTATCCACATTCTTTTCTTTTAACAGTTTAACGAGTTTCTGATGTGGTACTCTATCAACAGCCTTTTGATAATCTATAAAGTAGACATAGAGATCCTGGTGTATATCTAGTCGTCTTTGCGCGAGAACGTTAAAAGCGTACAGAGCCTCTTTCGTTTCTAGCCCTCCTCTGAATCCAAACTGGGTGTCATTTATATCTTCTTCTATTTTTTTGTATAGTTTTCCATGTATTATTTTGAGAAAAAATTTACAGCATTTTATTACATACAGCAATTTACTTTGACATAACTAAAGCGTGTGATGCAGTATGAAAACACCGTATATTAAATATTCTAAAAAAATTGGGATATCAAGTAAATATTTTGGCCTACATAAACAATTTTTTAACTCAAAGAAAATTTCAAGTCCGAGCGATTGGTGCTATATCTTATCTTAGAGAACAACAAAACGAAATCCCACAAGGATCGATTACTATATGAAGAAAGAAGACTATATGCTAATGATCTAATTATTTACATCACAGGCAAGAACGTTAATCGTATGGCGTTAATATTACAAGAACACTTAAATAAACTAGCAAATTGGTCCCTAAGTACCGGTTTCAGGTTTTGCTTTAATAAAGGAAAATGTATAATATTTTCATCAACAGTTAAATTGGAAAAGTCATATCCAACAGTTAGTTCTTTCGGCGGGCGTAATTTCGGCCGGTAATCCCTTGGCCTACCTGCATAAATCAAGGGGTACCATTTATGACAGGGGTAATTTCGGCCGAGGGGTTGATGTTTACGATGAGATTAAAATATTGGTAATTACGCTTCATAGTTTCTGTAAAATATTAATTGTGTATTTATTTGGAAATACCTAATCCTGTGTACCTGTCGGAAATACCTTTAATTTACTTATCTCTTTATTCTAATAACTATGTTGTACCTACTTAAGATTATTCCTTTAAATGTATAAAATTCACAAATAACAGGTATAAAATTATTATAGCTAGTCAGTATTATAACTTATCTTGAAGCTACTAGTCGATAGAAAGCATAAAATATATTATTTGTATACGATGGCATCTGTTTCAGTAATTAAGAGTTCACGCGGTTGTGACTTACTAGTTGTAGAAAAGTTTCAGTTTTGTAAACAGGACGTATTAAAAAGTGGTGAAGTACGTTGGAGGTGTATAAAGAAAAATTTAAGATGTTTAGCCAAACTGTACACTGTTGGTGCGGAATACACAGTTACTAGAAGTGAATTAATCCACAACCACGAGTCCGATGAAACTACGTTGGAGAGAAAAATAGTGACGACTTCATGCAAGCGCAAAGCTGAGGAAGACATATCGGAGAAACCTTCAAAAATTATTAAAAGCGTTCTTTCAAATCATTTGCCAGAGAATTTGTCATCGATAGATGTCAGTCTAATAAGAAGAAATTTGTACAACAGCCGCCGTAAGCTCTTACCAGCCCTGCCTAAGGATATTCACGATGTACATTCTGTACTCGATAGTTATGGACCGAAAACCACAACAGGTGAAAATTTATTTTTTGTTTATTAACAGCACAGCTGATAATATCATTGTTTTTTCTTGCCATACAAATATAATAAGTTTATGTAAAATGAAAGATTTTTACATGGATGGCACATTTTCTTATTGTACAAAATATTTTTATCAGTTATTTACCATCCATGGACTGGAAAATGGGCATTATGTTCCTCTTTTGTATTGTCTGTTGCCCAATAAGACCAGTGACACATATATGAGACTTTTTCTGTTGGTAAAATCTAAAATTTTTGAACTTTATAATATTGTTTTTGAACCGAAGGAGGTATTTGTGGATTTTGAAATCGCAATTCATAACGCATTAAAAGTTGTCTTTCCCAAAACCAAACTAAATGGTTGTAGATTCCACTTGCACCAGGCGTGGTATAGGAAAATACAATCATTAGGGTTAACCCAAATGTATAAAGATAAAAACTGCAAGGAAAGCAAATGGCTTACTCATACTTTTGGGCTAACTTATTTAGACCCCTCTGAAGTTGAAGATTGTTTCATATTTGATCTCATGTCATACAAACCGGACCATAAACTTATAGATAAATACGCAGACTATTTATTAGAAAACTACATAGCGCCAGAATCTCATTTTCCACCAAATATATGGGCATATGAAAACCCATCAATTAAAAGAACCACAAATGCCTGCGAATCATTCCATTCGCACTTTAATTCTAGTTTTTATTCAAGTCACCCTTCTATATTTATTTTTATAGAAAAATTAAAAGATTGTCAGATCGATGCATATTTAAAAATAAAAAATTTAAATATTCCAGCAAAAATTAAAGACAAACAAGTAAAAAACAAACTAAAATTTATCGAAAACATGGTAAATATGCTTCGATCTGACAATATTTCTAGAATTAATTTCGTTAAATCTGTATCACATCAAAACGTTTTTTAAAAATTTATAGTTTACTTAATTTATAGAAATAAGTTGATGTAATAATTTTATTGAAATAAAGAAATATTTTAATATAAAGCATTCTGTTATTTTATTTGATTTGCGGCCGAAAATACCTATGAGATAAGGAAGCAACTTAAAACCTCCGGCCGAATTTACCTACCGGCTTTTAGTACCTGCTCTTTTTCCGGCCGAAATTACGTCCGCCCAGTTCTTTCATGTCGAAATGATTGCTAAAGTACCTACCTTACAAAACTTGGGGTGCCAATGGTAAAACACTAATCATATTATACAGATCCTTAAATAATTATTTTTCGTTTACGACTTGGACATACCGAGTTTTCTCATGAATATTTGAAAGAAGAACGGCTAGTTTATAATGAATGCGGCTCACCCATTACGGTAAAACATGTGCTAGTGGAAAAGTGCGAAAAGTTCAATCGTCACAGAATTAAATACCACTTACCAAAACCAAACAAAATATACATAACTAAAGCTTGGATTATAGGCAAAATGCCTTTTTTGCCTATTTTGCCTATTATAATTGTTTTTTGCACTTTTTGCCTTTTTTCGTAAATTCCGCCTATTTGTGCCTTTTTTAAATTTTCATGATACTACCCATGATATTATTCCATTACTAAACCATTCTATAATAAAATTTTGGGTCAATAATAAAATATCAATGGTTAGTTTATATAACACATTTCTAGGAAAATGTACCTGATCGAGACTTGAGGGTTAACTATTTGGAAATCCCTAAGCTTTATTAGTTTATTATCAGTTGTACAGTCGGTTACTTCATCAGAGTTTAGTAACAAATTGCTATATTCTAGTTTAGTTTTGTTGCGTATACCGAAAAGCAAAGAACACGTTTTAAAACGTTTTAGACATTTGTGTGAAAAGATGACATCTAAATTAAGGCTACGGATCGCACCTTATTCGGAACTTTCTCTAGAAGGAGATGGAGCATTTTGTAAACCATGCGGCAAATCGGTAAGTTTTATTTTTTCTTTTTGACGTGACAACGTCTTAAATTAGGTTGTGGCTCGGAGTCATTCATGAAAAAGTGTAACGCCCGCTCACGTCTGTTACGATGAGTCACCGAACGAGAGAGAGGCCCGCCGGACCGGCGAATGCCTTGCGTCTCTCTCCCACTCAAACATGATCGGTCCGCTGCGCGCGCAGCACTAGAGAATTAGGCGCGTTGAATCGGTGCGTGCTTGTGTCTCTGTCTTTCTCGAGCGTTCTTGGCGTTCAAGACACATTACAGCAGAAACACTTCCTTTCATTTCATATTTCTCCTATCATCGTCCTATCCTCAACAAAATCACTCAAATAGAAATTAGTTAAGTTTAAGTTTACATGTACAATGTTTTAGTAAACAAAATATATTTCTATAGTTAAAATTTGTGCAATTCTTATTTTCATTCAATTCCTTGTTCCTATTGTGCAATTTAATAATATTCATATCAATAAATATTCTACCGAGAAAAAGACGTTGTCACGTAAAATCTTCGCCCGTAAAACCGACTTTACAGGCAACCGATTTTTTTTTTCTCGTCCCACATAATAACTAAATTCTAAAGTGGTTTTAGAATTCTAATTATTTTTTTTTTAAATTCCCATATTTCAAATAGAAAAAGTACTTTATTGACCAGCATTGTGGAACACCACTTCATAAACGTAATTTGGAAAAATTAAATTCCTCTAAGTTGGCCCAAATATCTCTGCGGGATAGTTTAAGCAGTTCAAAAAAAAAAGGAGGAAGACGCATTTAAATTTGATTTATGCCAGATGATGATTGCATCCAACATTCCTCTATATAAAGTTAACAACCCTAGTTTTAAATGGTTTTTCGAAAAATATCTTAATAAATCCTTACCGGACGAGAGTACATTGACAAAACATACTGTGGAAAAATGTTATGTGGAATGTATTTCAAAAATTAAGCGGGAGTTAGAGGGCAATTTTTTGTATATTATCGTGGATGAAACGACAGATGTATGCGGCAGGTATATAGCTAATTTAATGATTGGAATTTTGAACGAAACAAAATCTCGCAGGGACTAAAGCAGGGAGATGGGCTGGCACCAACATTGTTTAACCTGGCACTGGAGTATGCGGTTAGGCAAATGCAAACTGGACGAGAAAACCTACTGACCAATAAAACGGTTCAACTGGCTGCCTACGCCGATGATATTAATATTATGAGTAGAACATCAACAGGAGCACAGGAAGCATACGCAGAGTTAAAAACACAAACGAAAAGGCTAGGTCTGGAAATTAACACAGAAAAAACAAAAATAATGGTACAGACGAGAAGAAATATAATCCCACAAAACATTATGCATGAAGATGACATTGAAACGGTTGGAAAGTTTACATACCTGGGAGTAGAAATATATGCCGATGGAGCAGAGGATGGAGAAATACGAAAAAGGATAACGCAGGCAAACAAAGCTTATTTTGCCCTCTCCCATATATTTCGGTCTAAAAGTGTCCACCGAAATACAAAGATGAGAATCTATAAAACTTTAATTCTTCCAATAGCATGTTATGGCAGCGAAGCATGGGTCCTGAAAGAAACATCCAAAAACAAACTCGACACATTCGAAAGAAAAGTACTGAGGAGAATACTAGGACCTGTGAGGGAAAACGGAATCTTCAGAATTCGATATAACAACGAGCTCTATCAACAGTATAAGGAAACACCCCTGTCAGACTTCATTAGAATACAAAGATTGCAATGGGCCGGACATGTGATACGAATGGGAGAGGATATACTACCAAAACGAGCACTGAACGCCAGAATGCAGGGAAAGAGACCAGTTGGAAAGCCAAGAAAGCGCTGGGAAGACACAGTAAGCAGCGACGCACAAGCACTTTTAGGAGTCCGTGTATGGAGAAGAGCAGCCACAGACAGACAAGGGTGGAGGCAAAAAATAAAGGAGGCCAAGGCTCATTTTGGGCTGTAGTGCCGTAGAAGAAGAAGAATTTTGAACGAAAACTTTGCGAGAAAACCTTATTTAGTTGCCGTTAAAGAATTGGAAAAAACAAACAATTTAACAATAAGTCGATTTATACAAGATAGTTTAACAAACCTGTTTTTACCCAACGCTATACCAGTGAATAAAATAGTTTTAATGCTTTCAGATGCTGCGGCATATATGTTAAAAGCTGCTGTTAATTTAAAGATTTTTTATCCTAATTTAATTCATTGCACTTGTGTAGCCCACGGGGTAAATAGAATTGCTGAAGAAATAAGAAATCTGTTTCCGTTGGTAAATAATTTTATAAATTTTATGAAAAAAGTTTTTGTAAAGGCTCCGTTGAGGGTGCAAATATATAAAGAAAGACTTCCCGGTGTCCCTTTGCCACCTAAACCAGTAATTACAAGGTGGGGAATCTGGCTCGAAGCAGTTTTTTTTACTTTGAACACTGCAATGAAATAGAATTAGTTATGTCAGAATTTGATGATGATATTTCCGAAGCCATTCGAGAAGCAAAAAAAAATATTAAAAAATCCCAAATTAAAACAGGAACTCGCTTATATCAATGACAATTATAAATTAATAGCTACCACAATTACCTTATTAGAAAAACAAAAGATAAATTTATGTGAGTCAGTAAAATTAATCAGGTTAATCAGAGTTATTCTTCGTTCACAAATTGTTGAGAGCACGAAATATGCCTCAAACTCATAAAACGGTCGTAAATCATAGGCGTTCCTAAGGTGTTTATTCATTAAATAATAATATAATGTTTTAATACTGTTATATATAATATTGATAATATTTTAATACTAATATATTTAGCAAAAAAACAATTAAAACTTTCACGACTAATGTTGGTTATTATATTATATTAATAAAAATAAGAATTTAACCATTAACAATTTTGTAAATAAGAATACCTTATCTCTTTGGATATTTCAATACCAATCTTCGCGTTTAATCACTTTACTAGAAAACCTGGAATTCATATCCGAAGGTACTATTCGTTGCAAGATAATTAAGATGGAATTCCCCAGATTTTTAATAATATAATTATATTCGAAACTTAACTCGAAAGGGTGAAGTTATTACGAACGAAAACAATTTTTTTGTTTAGTACGTTTTTGATCGCATGTAATTTACGGCTCGTCGGTGTTTCCGCGTCTACGGCAGTAATTAGCGTCTCGAATATTTCTTTTGCGAATTATATGCAGTGCGTGAGTGATTTTTTATTCCATATACCTACGAACATATACGTACCTTTCGCTCGTGCTCGTTTTGTTGGATTGTTTGTGATGGCTTCATCATCAAGTTTTACACCGGTACTGTTGCGTACAGTCAGTAAGTCTGTCTATTCACCAAGAGAGAAGACTATTGTCCTGAATGTTCACGATGCTCTGGTTTCTCAGAATCCCACAAACACTGTTCGCAACATAGTCGAAAGTTGTGCCAACATGACTGGCGTAGGAGAGTCAACTTTATATAGGTTCCTATCAGAAAGAAAAAAACACGGTATAGCTAACCCAAACTCAAACGAACACTTAAAGAGAGGTAAAAAGCCTATTGAAATTGATGAATTTGCCAAAAATGGTATTCGAAGGAAAATTCATGGATTTTTTTTCAAAAAAGAAATACCAAACCTAAACAAAATTTTACAAGAAGTTAGAGACGACCCGGATTTGCCTCATATCGGACGAACTAAATTGTGGCAAGTTTTAAAAGAATTAAATTTCCGGTGGGAGAAATCAGACCGAAAATCACTTTTGATTGACCGGGAGGAGAAGATGATGTTGGAGAAGAAATTATCTAAGATTCATACGAAAATTCCGGGCTGAAGAAAGGCCCATCTTCTACCAGGATGAAACGTAATGGAAATGTAAACTCAGGTCATACTCTAAAAAAAATTTGGTCAGATAAAAATATATTAAGCTCCAGGCAAGCCTTTATGGAAGGTTGGTCTACTGGTATCTCCCCACCTTCTGGTAAAGGCAGTAGATTAATAATTTCTCACATTGGCAGTGAAAAAGGATTTGTTAAGCATGGTTTGTTGGAATTTCATTCCAAAAGCACGAAAGACTATCACAAAGAGATGACAGCTGATGTTTTCGAAGAGTATTTTGAGCAAATGATTGGACACATACCACCAAATTCAATTATAGTATTAGATAATGCACCTTATCATTCACGACTAGTAGAAAGACTTCTAACGAATGCGTGGAAGAAACAGGATATTCTTGACTGGCTGCGGAATAAGTATCTGCCTTACGAAGATGGAATGGTAAAAGCAGAACTTTTAAAAATTGCCCGACAACACAAATCTAAGTTCAAGAAATACGTAGTTGACAAAATGGCGGAAAGGCAAAACATCACAGTCTTTAGATTTCCACTCTACCACTACGAAATAAATCCAATTGAACTCATATGAGCACAAATGAAAAGTTATGTGGCTAGAAAAAATACGTCATATAAAATACAAGTTGTACGTGAATTGTTATACGAGTCTTTATAACATAATACAAAACAAAACTGGAAAGATGCAATAAGACATGTAATAGAAGAAGAACAAAAAATGTGGGATCTTGATAACATAATTGATGCGACCGTAGAGATTATTAACCTAATTATTAACCCTCAAGATGACTCGGATTCCGAAGTTGATCCTATTTATTTTGAATTTGAATAGTTTTCTAATCGTAATTATATAAGGTAAGTAATAGTAGTTGTAATCGTAAGGTATTAAAGGGGAAAGGCGCAAAATGTCGCCTGTCAAAATGTTCAATGTGTTTTAAATGTATCCATTTTTTTTTTCAAATCCTGAGAAATCTAAAAAGCATTTTTGAAAAATTTAAAGGCAGAATGAAATATTTTTTAGAATAAATAAAAAGTTTCTTTTGCATGCAATATTTTCAATTAAAAATTATACTATATTTTCTCTTTTATTTTCACCCCTGTTATATAACATATTAAAATAAACACTGTAGAAGTTTTCAGAGACTTTCTGCCCTGAGTAATAATGTAATCTTTCATTCTGCGTTTAAATTTTTCAAAAATATTTATTAGTTTTCTCCGGATTCGAAAATAATGGATACATTTAAAACACATTGGAAAATTTGCCAGGCGACATTTGGCGCCTTTTTCCTTAATTAAATAAATGTATCTTTTACAAATGGCAAGAAACTTTTTATTTTTGAATAAAATAAATAAGTTTTATTAAAAAATACAATTTACATAAGTACAATTTAAAAAATATATTTATTTAGTTCAAATAAATGTTTCAATCATATACTTTACGACACTGGTCGTTCATTTCTAACCATTCAAAATACCCCCGTAATAGGATTATAAGGTATTGTATTCCTTCAGATATAAGGTGGGTTAGTCGAAAACGTCTTAAACCGTCAGTTTTAGGTTGGTTTTTACTATTATATCGTATTACTTATTATCTCTGTATTTCAGTTTTCTAATTAGGGTTAAACTTGTAGTGAGCTATCAACAAATTGTGAACCGGGTATAAATCAGGAAAATATTGAAAAACATTTAGTTGTTTCTATTAATGATAAAATTTTAAGTGGTTACAATGTTTAATTATTAATTTACAGTTATTTAGTTACTAGTTTACTTATACTAATATTATGATTATGGTGTGTAAATATACCTGCCCTACGTTAATATTACATTAATTCTCTTTGTACAATAAATAATAAGTTATATTCCTTTATTGCCTATATTTGGGCCTAAATGTTAATATTCCTGCCTTTTTTAATAAAAATCGTTGCCTATATAGGCGCCTTTTTTTTTCAATTTTTATTGCCCATAAATCCGAGCTTTATACATAACCTACTTTTGTTTTTAAAAGACTAAGCAAAGTGTAATTAACTGGTACTATTCCGCCAATAGGCTTGGGCACATATTGAGAGGAGCAAAATATGAAATACCACAGTTAATCCTACAAGGGAAGATCGAAGGTAGGAGAGGAGCCGGCCGCAAACAATTATCCTGGTTAAGGAATATTAAAGAATGGACAGGAATACACAATACAGGCGAGCTGTGTCACGCCGCCAAGAACAGAATTCTAGTAATGAGATAGTCGCCTACGCACTTTGGTGTATGACATGTTAAGAAGAAGAAGATTCCGCCAATAACCCTATTAGATTGAAGCGGGTTTTTTGTAAATAAAAAAAAAACTCTTACTTGCGTCTGATTATGAAAGTAAATATTTTTTAAAGTGTTTGTGCTTAATATGTTTCTTTTATATAACAAAAACAATAAATCTTCTATTTGAATACAGGCAAAAGTATATATACGTTTAAGTGTTTATTTATTAATTTTGTATAATTTTGGGTTATCGGAGTCAGTGTAACAGAAATAAAAGTTAAAACATTTTAATAAACAATTTCTTTATTTTGATTCATACAGTATTTATTTACATGGTAAATAAAGTAATCTTTGAGCATATCAGCTTGTTTATAACCGCGTTTGATTTTTTTCAAATCGCAAAATGCAAAACGCAAATTCAAAACGTTCTTCATGAACGAATCTTCTATTTCACAAAAGCAAAATTTTTTTCATTTGGCCTCGTTGGACACCTGTAACAATAAAAATATACATTTAGCATAAATTAGGTATAAAATAAAGGAAATAGATGTATTATTGAAATAAAAATTATTAAACACGAATAATATAACGGATTAGAAATTAGTTGGGTATATCACGATTCCTTAAATAAAAATTATTTCTATTGTGCTGAGTTGGTGTCAATTATAAATTATTTTTATCGCCAAAATGAGAACTAAGGAACTGCATACTGCTATACATACTATTATAACGTTGCAGAAAATATTACGTCTTAAATTTTTGTTGAAATTTGGACTTTAAGTTCATTTGCATGAACCCAACGATATAAAAATGATTATATTTAGAACAGAGTAGTAATACCAGTTTGAAAATATTCTTAAAGAGGGATTTCACTTTAACGCAAAAAAAACTGAACAAGATAAATGTTTTGAATAATAATAAGGACTAAAAGTGTGGTTAATAGTGGGAATTTACTTATTCTGATTTAGCAATATATTTTTCATATAATTTTGTATAAATAAATAACAAACACTTACCATAACTTTATTCCAGGATTATGCGGAACGGAGAGCTCTATTTGACGATCTTGTTGCAGGAATTTTTGGAATTGCAACTCCAGTTGCTACTCTTTGATGATGAAGAACTCAAAGAACTGTCCGAACCATATCTTTTGGATCCATTCTTGGTATTAACTTTGAGGGTCTTCTCAAGAAATCGGTCAATAACCTGACGAACTTGACAATGGGTGCGGCTGAATGGATTTGTATACATTTTGTAAGTTGATTAAAAATTTTCACGACAACTAACACTGAACTTGCGGTGAGAAGGATGTACTCGATTAGACAACGCTTTTATTTTGACCGGCTTGTGTTTCGGCGTCGCTTATATACTCGTTTAGAAGGTACGTCACTAATGTTAGAGTCGTCAGAATTACATTTTGCGTCAAACGATTTTTACATTTCACCTGAAATTTAAAATATAAACAAGCCGTTCAAAGACCACGGTCTGTGGTATTATGTCACGGAAGCAGACTTTGGATTTTCTTGCAAGCGATAATGGGCATTTAATTTGTAATAACATTGTTTATATTTTTTTAATTACACAAATTACACAATTGTTTTAACAAATTATCGTGATTTTTAAAATAATAATGTGCTCTTATTTACTAAAATTAACTTATGTCTTTGTCCAAGGAGAGTGTAATAAAATTGTATTTTTGAGTGATAATTTTAGTAAAAACAGGAAGACAATGTTTTGAGGTATTTTATATTGTTATACATAAATATTGATTGTTTGCTGGCATCTGAGTCTGAATAACAGTAAATTATGTTAGTATTATTATTATTCGTAAACGCAGAATTTATTTCAGATCATTTAAAAATAAAACGAAAAATATAGATTGTTTACCTTTTTGGTATTTTCGTTTTTAATATATTATCAACAGGTTGGCGACCTCCGGCAATCTGCCATACTATACATCTAAAGCCACATATAGCGTGACATGAAAACTTTAAAAATTACAAAATACCAGATCATTTTACAAACAGATTTCTTTATTGACTGCAATTTCGAAGTTACACGAGACGCTATTGGTAAAAACGATGAAACTTCTCTTCTTCTTCTGCTTCTTTTTATGTAGACATGACTCTGCCTGTTTTTCAATGTACCTCCAGTAAGTTGTGGTTCCATCGTTTACGTGGTCTTCCTACTGATTGTCTTTATATTGGGGAACCGTCTCTTGCCATCTTTACTACTCTATTTGTGGCCATTAGGCTTATATGATCGTTCCATTCTACTTTTCTATTTCTTACCCAGTAATTGATGTTTTTCACCTTGCATCTCCTCGTATATTTGGACTTCTAGCTCTGTCCCATAGTGTTTTACCATTAATTTTTGTGTTTTCATCTCTACTGTTTCTAACATTCTTTTTGTCTAATCTGTGTTTTGTTTTCATCTCTGCTATTTCTAACATTCTTTTTGTCCAATCTGTGTCAGGTAATATTTCTGCCACATATGTCATTATTGGTCTGATGACCATTTTTATTTCTCCATATTGATTCATTCTGGCAAGATTCAGGCTTCACAGAGGTCTGCGGCTTTCTTTGCTCTATTCACTTAATCTTCCACTTCTGTTTCGAGCTTTCCGTAGCCATCTTAGTAAATTTACTGTTTACATGCAGTTTATCTTTTTTAGTGAAATTAACATGTTAAATTTGCTGGTGGTTATATTAAATTCATACAGCATACGTTATAAATAATCTTCACTTTGAGAGAGTAGTATTGCGTCGTCTGCATAGCAGATTATTTTAAGTTGTTTTTCTCCCATTTTGTATACTTTTTTAGTTATTACTTTTTTATCATTTCAACCATAATCAGGTTAAACAATAAAGCACCCAAGAAATCTCTCTCTTATCGTTTTGATTATTCCTAAAAGTATCTCTCTTATGTTTAATAAGTGGATAACGTCCTTTAATTTGATCTGGTCAAATGCCTTCTTTAGGTCCAGGAAACATAGATATGCCGGTTTTTTGCATTCCAATGATGTTTCAGAGGGGGTGTAGAGTTGTGTTATAGAGGTAGCACCTTTTATCGGAACGACCACATCGAGCGTCATAGACGGGAGATGGTTCTTGATAACTGGTCCTCTTAAGACAGCTAACTCTCACTTATGGCTCCACGTGCCACACCCCGGGCAACTGCATTGGTCTGCAGGCTAAACTAAGTGAGGGTAGCCAGATATGGCGAAAATTTTACCGAGCGATTGCCGGTATAAGCGATCTCCCACTTGCTGACCAACGGCTTCGGGCGGATGAGTTGGTAAGTGGTAGGGATCAAACTAGCACGCAGCGTCTGACCCAGAGTGGGCGGCTGCAAATAGAGTCTGTGTTCAGAGGATCGGCTACAATACAAACCAGAGAAGGCAACGGGAAACCACTCTGGTATATATTTCCCAAGAAAACTACAATGAAAGCACAAACAGAAATGGCCCCTAGTCCCCGGCAGATCTTAGATGATCAAGGGGTGCGAAGAATCCCCGGGAGGAATAGCCTAAATATTTTAAATACAAACTTTAAGATTGCAACATGGAACGTTAGAAGTCTGTTCGAATCAGGAAAACTAGCAAATGCATGCCACGAAATGAAACGTTTAGGGTTGCAGATATTGGGTTTGAGTGAAGTTAGATGGCCAGGTTCAGGTAAAGTTAAAACCATGAACAAAACTTTCTATTACTCGGGTAATAATGATCCGGTTCATCGTAACGGGGTTGGAGTAATTTTAGAAGACAAATATAACAATGCCGTCACAAACTTTGTGCCATTTTCGGACCGATGTCTTCTTATTGAACTATCCGGAAAGCCAGTAAATATTAACATCATTCAAACTTATGCCCCTACGGCCGATAGACCCATAGAAGAGCTAGAAGCGTGGTATGCTGACGTAGAAAAACTTATAAAGATGACCAAAAAACGAGACCTAACATTTATCTTAGGTGACTTTAATGCTAAGTTAGGTAGAGGAAAAGTTTCTGGATTGATCGGAGACTTCGGACTTGGAGCAAGGAACGACAGGGGAGAGAGAATGACAGAATTCTGCCAACAACACAACATGGTAGCGACAAATACATGGTTTAAATTACACCCTCGCAGATTGTACACTTGGACTTCACCACAACACAATGAAAACAGAGTAATCCGTAACCAAATAGATTACATATTGGTCAACAAAAGATATCACAATGCAATCATCAGTGCAAAAACATATCCTGGAACTGACATCAATTCCGATCATAATCCTGTTGTTGCAAAAGTTCGCGCAAGATGGAAACTAATAAAGAAACAAAAACCTCAACACCAACTATTAGACATCAAATTATTGAAAAACGACACCATACATCAGACAGTAAATAAAGAATTAAACAAAAATTTAGGAAATATTGACCACAATGGAATTAGCGAGTACGATAACATAAATGTTCTGTGGAAAACTATTAAAGAATAAATGAACAATGTAACGGACAAACATCTAAAAGTAACACCTAGAAATAACAAACAGGAATGGATTACAGAAGAGATTTTACAATTAATGAACAAACGAAGAGAATATAAAGGAAAAAATGACAAGGACGGAGAATACAAAAGACTAAATAGAATAATTCGAAAAAAAATAACCGAAGCAAAAGAGAAATGGCTGGAAACAAAATGCGTGGAAATAGAAGAACTACAACAAAGGCACGATTTTTTTAATTTACATAAAAAGGTAAAAGAATTTACATCGACTACCAAGAGAACGACTTTTCACACCATGCTGAACACGGATGGCAAACTGCTAGAATCAACGGAAGATAAACTGAAAGAATGGGAAAACTATATTAAAATTCTTTTTCACGACATACGAGAAGAACCAAGATTGGAAAATAACAACGAAGGGCCAACAATTCTGAAATCTGAAATCATAAATGCAATTATTCATCTTAAAACAAATAAAAGCCCAGGTCCAGACGGAATATACCCAGAAACGTTAAAATTAATCAGCGAAGAAAATATCGAAATATTTGTCCTTTTATTCAATCGCATTTATGATACAGGTAAAATACCCCAAGATTGGCTGGAGTCAATATTCATCCCACTACCAAAAAAGCCAAACCCACAACACTGTAATGAGTTCCGTCTGATAAGCCTTATGAGTCATGCAGTAAAAGTCCTACTAAAAATCGTACATAATCGTATCTATAGAAAGTGCGAAACAATCATCGGAGACGATCCATTTGGATTCAGAGCCGGCATGGGAACGAGAGAAGCCCTGTTCAGTTTACTAGTTCTCGCCCAAAAATGCTACGACCAACAGAAAGATATATTTATATGCTTTATAGACTTCGAAAAAGAATTTGATAAAGTAAGACACGACCTACTATTAGAACGTTTGCAAGAAGTCGATTTAGATGGAAAAGACATCAGATTCTTAAAAAATTTGTACTGGAACCAAAACGCCAGAGTTAGGATCGAAGGTTCCACATCCGCAGAAGTAGAAATTAGGAGGGGAGTTAGACAATGATGTGTTCTGTCGCCTCTGCTGTTTAATCTTTACTCCAAGTTTCTATTTAAAGAAGCATTGGAGGATTCCAAGGATGGAGTCAAGGTGAATGGCGTAAATATCAACAGTATCAGATACGCCGATGATACAGTGTTAATTGCGGATTCCGACTTAGGTCTACAACGACTCATCGACAAGACCAACTCGACCTGTGAGCAATTTGGTATGAAAATAAACATTAAAAAAACCAAAGTGATGTCAATCCGAAAAAACCAAAACGTACCCCAACCTTGCACAATAAATGGGCACATTTTAGAACAGGTCAATAGATTTAAGTACCTGGGATGTTGGATCGATAGCAGCCTAAATCCTGATCTAGAAATAAGATCGAGAATAGAACAGGCCAGAAAATCTTTCGAAAAAATAAAAAAAACTGCTTTGTGATTCTCGAATAAAACTCGAAATTCGACTACGTTTATCAAAATGCTACGTCTGGTCGACTCTTCTATATGCAGTTGAAACGTGGACCCTTAAAACATCAACCGTAAATAAATTGGAGGCCTTTGAAATGTGGATCTACCGGAGAATACTCAAAATTTTATGGACATCGCATACCTCAAACGAAGAAGTGCTGCATAGAATAGGCAAGGAAAGAGAACTTTTTAACACAGTAAAAGTCAGAAAAACATCATACCTAGGCCACATACTGAGAAATAATAAGTACCAATATGCCCAAATTTTGAACAGCTAATAAGAACAGCTGAAGATGGAGAAGAGTTTAAAATTGTAGTAGCCAACCTCCATTGAGGAGAGGGCACTTTAAGAAGAAGAATGATTTTTCTTGCTCTTGCCTCATTATCAATATAGCGTCGGTGTTTCTATTTTATTCAGTTTATTTGTTATCACTTTGGTTGTTAATTTTAGTGTTGTGTTAAATAAATTAATTCCTCTGTAATTTTCCGGGGAGGTATTAGGATGCTTATCTAAATTCTTGAGGAATTCTGTTTTTTTCTATTATTTTTTGGATTAGTTTTAATATTTGTTTGGTCAGATCTGGTCCTACGTACTTTAGGAGTTTGTTCAGTATTCTGTCCTATCCTAGCGATTTTCTATTTTTTAAATTCCTTAATGTCTCTTTTACCTCTTCTTCCTCAATATTTATTTCTTTGTTTGCCGTCACCTCTGGTGTTGGTGGTTCATTATCGTCACCTTTAGCAAATAGGGATCGAAAGTAATCTGCCCATGTTTCCTTCTGAATGTGTTTCGTTTTTACTAGTTCGTTCATCTCTTTTGTTTGTCCTCTGATCATTCTCCATATTTCTTTCTATGTTCCGTAGAAGTCGTGTTCCATCTATTTTGAGAAGCTCTGCCAATGTTTCCTTTTTATTTGTCTAACTGAAGTATTCGTATCATTTCTAATTCGTTTATAGTAGTTGTATGTCTGTTATGTTTATTGTGATCTGTATTGTAAAAAGGCCTTCTTCTTTTCTTCGCATTTTGTCTTTACTTCCTCTCTAAACCAAGCGGTTTTCTTTTTTGATATGTTAGTGTTTGTTACTTTCCTCTCTCCAAGTGATTCTATTGCTGCGTTAGTTATGTTATTTTCGAGTTTTTTCCAGTTTTCCTCGATTCTAATATTTCATTCTCATCAATTTTCTCTGATATTCTTTTTTATATATATATATATATATATATATATATATATATATATATATATATATATATATATATATATATATATATATATATATATAAGTATTTCGTGGATTCCGTATTTAGTCCTTCGACTCTGATTTTTGTTTATATTGACGCCGCTTTGTTAGGTGTGAAATATTTCATGATGAGTCTTATTTTATATAATACTAGGCTATTGTCGCTAGCTCTGCTGAGTTGAGGCATCTTACGTCAAATGGCTTGGTTTAATTGCTTAACTGTGAAAGGTGGCTCTAGGCCAGCGGTTCTCAACCTTTTTTACTCAGCGACGCACTAACGTACTCCTTACAGATTCGCGACACCCTTATATGTGCAAATTTTTGCTAGTGGTAGGTAAGTACAGATGAACATATTAAACATATTATTTTTTATTTCGTAAGAACATAACAAGCAAAAACCAAAACAGAAAGAATACATAAAATTAGTGTGAAATTTGACCCTGCTGACTTTTGATTAAAAATGTCAGAAAAGTAAGCCAACTTAGCACACCAAAGAAGGTTTTTACAAAAACCACTTTGGCCATCTTCTGTTTTAAAAAATTCGAGTAGTTCGTCTTTAAGTTCTAAAACTCTGTTTAGTATTTTTCCTCTCGAAATCCAACGAATTTTACTATGAAATAACAAGACTTTATGATCTGCGCCCATGTCTTTACAAAGTTTCTCAAACACCCTTGATTTCACCGGACGAGTTTTGATATAGTTGATCATAGAAACAACAGTATGAATAACTTCACCCAGTTGGCTTCCATCCGTAGTTTTTACTGCCACAGCTTCTCGATGTAAAAAGCAATGAGTAATTATTATTAACTAGTTTTTCTTTAGTGAGAAACTTAAAAATCCTTTGACATTTCCCGTCACTGCAGCAGCACCATCTGTACATATCGCAATACAATCCGTCCACTTAAGTCCGTGATCCTGAAAGAAGGTGTCAACAGTAGAAAATATATCAGTTCCAGTGGTTGTTGTTTCCAATTCACGACAGAATAGGAACTGTTCAATAATTTCCGGTCTGTACACAAATCTTACAAAAGATATCAATTGGGCCTTTCCCGAAATGTTCGTGCTTTCGTCCAGTTGTAAAGCAAATTCTGTATTTGCCAAAACCTCCCTAACATTACTTTGAATATCGATTGACGTATATCTAATATACGTCGAGGGACTGTGTCATTTGATAAAGGTACCTTTGATATTTGTTCAACAGCTTCCGGTCCTAACATTGTAGCAACTAATTCTTTACATACCGGTAAAATAAGCTCTTCACCAATAGTATGGGCTTTCTGTTTTTTGGCAATCAATTCAGAAACTTTATATGATGCTAAAAGTGCCTTATCTGAGAGTTTTATTCGTTTTTCCATTATAACTGAGGATGATTGAATGGAACAACGTAGACGTTGAAAATACTCGCGCAGTTTTTGGGAAACGCTTTGATGATTTTGTTTCAAATGTCTTTTCATCAAACAATTACGGATTGGCACTTTATTGATTGGTATAACGTAGTATATACCTAATAGTTAAACAAAATGGTTGAATGCATGATTGGTATATTATAACAAGTAAAAAAATATAAATAAAAATATCGTATTCGTAAATCTCGCGACACACCTGATAGGTTCTTCCGACACACCAGTGTGTCGCGACACGGTGGTTGAGAACCGCTGCTCTTGGCAATACCTTTCAAATGACGGGATTTTTATTATTTTTGATTTCTGTGGTCTTGGTCTGTTCCGTCCGTTTTGTAGGTAGTGAGCTACTTTGTCTGACTACACTTTTTACAAGGTACTGATTAAATTTTTTGCCCTGATATGTTGAGTAGTTTCATCAGTGCTGTTCTATATGCTATTATTTCTTCGTTGAATGGTTTTTCATTATATAAATTTTTTTACTTTTTAAGAATAGCTTTTGACCCACGGAAGGTTCGGCTATGAAATACTGGCTACAAACTCTAGGCGTATAGCCTTGATATTGTCTTGATTATCTATTTAAATGTATTGTACTTTTCTAGGGTAGGACTTAGATTATTAATGGCCTTGTTTATTTCCTCTGCGAAATGATTCCACTTGACCGTTTTGAAATTCAATCTAGTTTACCAACAACTTTAGTTGATCTTTTTTTGCGTGTACCTGCATTCCTTTGGGTTTACGTTTGGCCGTTAGAATTGGTCCATATAGTTTATACAGAAATTTTTGGAATTTGGATTATGGAGTTTACAAAAGCAGTAATCTGGATTGTAGTTTCGCCTTCTGATTTTGTTGGTAAAGAAGCAAGGTAATTTTTGGTCATGTAATAGTGCTAAATTATTGGCTTCAGTTCACTCCTCTAACAAACGCCCATTATTATTCGTTTCACCATACACACAAGAGATGCTGTGCCTATTGAAATTCCCATGTGTGATTTCTGGTTTTTAAAATGAGCAGCTAAATGCTTCTCCTGTTGATTCGATTGAATTTGAATTTGGGGTCAATTGTCAATCAAGTGAAAGAACTGGTCGGTGGTTAAACCACCACGTCCAGGGTTCACTAGAGTTTATATTTTTCTATGGTCTCTTTCTGTATGACATTTTTCTATGGTATCTTGACTGATTTGATAAAATTAACATATATTTTGATCCCCCGCTTTCCTATTTAAGGGAAATATTGATCATCTGCTATCAGAAATGCTTCGCAAGAAACTATCAAATTAATCCGCTAAGAACTCCATGGTTTATGCATATCATCATCATCACCATCATCAAACAGTCCTGATTTGTTCATTGTCGAACATAGGCCTCCTCTGAACATTTTTATCTATTTCTGTTCTGTACCTCTGCTATCCAATTGGTCACAATTCTTTTGAGGTCGTCGGTCCATCGCTTTGGGGAGTTACTATAGTTTAATATTGAATAGAAATTGAGCTTTGTTATTTTTTATATTTATATTTGCTTGGGTATCTAGCTTTTTTTATGCTTAGTGCTTTATGCTTGAATGATTTTGCAAATTTTGCATATTATTTGCATGTTTTACATATTTTATCCAGTAATATTGTAAATAAATTTGACCTTAATGTTTTTTAATTGTTGTATTTTTTTCAATTTTTCCTGATAGAATATTTAATGAGTATATTTAATAAGTTTTGAGAAACAATAAGTAACACTGATTATTGGATGCGACGAAAAAACGGTATAGATAAACGACTAATTAAGTGTGGCAGAGCAGCAGCGTCTTTTAATAAACTATATTGAAGATATTTATTTAGTTATTGCGATTGAGATATATGTATAAATAAGAAAAGCTAAAATCACTATGTGTTAAGGACAAACATCAAGCCTATTAATAGAATCTATATTACTTTTGCGAATAGGAAGTCGTCGGGACTTTTTAAAATACTCTTAACAATGTGGTCAATGCTTACTCCAACAAAATAGTTGCATCTCCTATGACGAACTCGGATAAAATTTAGAGTGGACTATGTTCTGTGTGGTAGGTAAAATCCAGGTAGTTTATGGATAATGCCGAGCATGTTATTGTTCTGCCGTGCATTCCACTCTTTCAGATCAAGTGCTAGTAATCCTGAATACCTCTTCTTACAACGCTCAACAAGACAGTAAGAAGCACTGGTTCTTACTGCTATTTTATAGAGTTTTCTAGAGCGAAGTCAGATAGTCTTTACATCTATAATGTATCATGTATATGATAATATACTTTCTGCATAATTTCTTAATTGATTACGAGACTACTGTTATTTTTACCAGTAATATTTCTGTATTTACATACAAGCACATCAACTCGTCGTATTGCGGTGGATTATGACTTAATATTGAAAGCCATTGCGAGGGAGTTGTTTTGATTAATCCAGCAATTATTTTATGTATTATGTAGTTGAAAATGTCATGATTTATATAATCAACAGCTTTGGCATAGTCACAAAAAACAGTGGCAGTATAAATATTATTGTTTAGTGCTTGATAGACCTCATGTAGTACAGAAAACATAGCATCGCCGGTACTATTAGATAAAAAGCCGAACTGACTTTGTGATAAAATGTTGCTTTCATCGAGAAAGGACATAAGTCGGGCTTTTATAAGTCTCCCAATAATTTTGGATAGGACCGGTAGTAAGGCAATAGGTCTATAGTTGCAGACATTAGATTTATTACCACCCTTATCAAGAGGAATAATAATGGCTGTTTTTAGGAACTCTGGAAATATACCTTTTTCAAAGACGTTAATTAACGAAACAAAGACTTCCAAAACATTATTTGGGAGATTTTAGGAAAATTTTTATGGATAGTCCATCAGTACTACAGGAAGATTTGCTTTTCTTACTACTGATTGTTTGGATCAGTTCAGATTTATTAACTGGTCTTATAAAGAATGAATTGGAGACCTTTTTTGAATTGGAAAGATAGGAAATAGGATCTTGTTGTGACAAAATAGCTGATGTTATATTTTTACTGACATTAACGAAGTCTTCATTTAGATTTTCAGGGTTTGGAAGAGAAAATGTTTGAGCTGAGTTAGTTTTATTTCGAAGATCGTTTATTATGGACCAAGTTTCCCTTGCAACTTTAGTTGCATTTTTAGTGCTTCCCAGACGATTTTCATAGTACATTTTTTTAGCTGTTTTGATAAGTTTTAGATAGGTTCCTCAGTACTTGGAGATATATTCAGTGACAAAGACATTGGTAGTAAATTTCTTGATGTACAGTAGTGAATGCATATTCTTGGCTGATATGCGGATACCCTTGGTAGTCCAGGGTTTGTGACGTTTTGACTAAACACGTTCGCGACGAAGTGTACCGTATACGGTACATGCCGGCCATCGCCAACAGACTGCATGTACCGTATATGGTACATGGCATAGTGATATATTGTATCATACAAACTCAACGGCTGTGTGAAGGAAATAGATAGTGGTCTACGGCTGTACTTAAAGGTTGTGTATAAACGACCCTACGTTCGTTTCGAGATTGTTACAAATTTGGGGGATGCAGCGCAAACTACATTTTTTTTGAAATTTAATCTATGCAATCAATGTATGTATCATACAAACTCAACGGTTGTGTGAAGGAAATAGATAGTGGTCTACGGCTGTATCTAAAGGTTGTGTATAAACGACCCTACGTTCGTTTCGTGATTGTTACAAATTTGGGGGATGCAACGCAAACTACAATTTTTTTTGAAATTTAATCTGTGCAATCAAGGTATGTCGTAAAAAAACAAATAAAAATATTATTATTATTCTTAAAACTAGCTTCAAAATTCAACATAAAATCAGCTAAAACATAACTAAAATAATTTTCAAAAGTAAAGAGACTGTCGGCGAATTATGCGTGTTTTTGGTTAAAAAAATCCAAACACATTGGCAGTGCATCTGGACAGCTGTCACAGTAAGTAATTATTCGTTTAGTTTTAAGTCTGGCTTCTTTAGTCCCCTTTTCTCGTTTAATCTTATCATAGCAGACAGTGCATCTTTTGCGATTTTTTGTAGTTTCCCTCGACTCTCTTCAGTTTATAAGTTATTTTTTTCTTGCCCTTTCTTTGATCATCTACATCCTGATGAACCTCTGCTTCTGTTTCATTGTCTTCGCAGTCTAGAAGTTTATCTATTATTTCTTCCCTGAATTTTAGCACGTCTATCTTTTTTTTGTTAATTTCTGTTGTAAATTACCCATGAGTTTACCACACAGGTTCCAAGAATAACTTCGAATATAGCCTTCTTATACCACTTGATGGACTTCCGAAGACAAGTATAATAGGAAGACATCTGGTCCGAAATATCAACACCCTTTTTGGCTTTGTTATAATCTATTACCGATTTTGGCTTTAGTTTGTTTTCGCCCATCCTGTCCTTTGACCCAGTGGAGACTAATTCGTCCATGTGCTGAGGTACACTGCTTATCATGAGGACCGATCTTTTATCTTGCCATTTAAAAACTCATACTCCGTTGCTATTTTCTTGTCCAAATATTTCGCCTTTTTTGATTTTTTTTAGACAAACATCTTTTGGATTTCCTTTACGATTTGCTCGTAATGTACCACAGTTATAGGTATTTTGTCGTAGAAGGTACTCCGATAAAGTAACGCTATTATAAAAGTTATCGGTATATAAAATTCGGCCTTCGTTTAGCAGACCTTCCATGAGTCTTACTGTTACATCAAAAGTGTGACCATGCCTACTATTATTCATCTCATTTTGCCACAATATATATATTCAGGTTGTAAGTGTAACCGTCAGTTGTGCATAACTTATAAATTTTGATCCCGTATTTGTGTGCTTTGGCAGGCAAATATTGCCGGAAGACAAGTCTGCCTCTCCAGGGCACCATGGACTCATCAATTACAACCTCTTTATCTGGTTTTAGAGTTTTCTGGAAATTATTGATAATTATGTCCAATACATTTCTGATTTTTTGTAGTCTATCACTATTTTGGGAACCACCAACATTATCGGAAAAATGAATGAACTTCATAAGCAGATCGAACCGATCACGTTTTTTGCTGCTACAGATTAGGTCGTTTTTGTACTTTTTATTGTGTGACCAATACAGTCGCATCTGTGGAAGATGATTTATACCCATTATCATCAAAATTCCGAACAACTTTCGAAGTTCATCCCGATCTGTTTCTCTCCACTGACGTACAAAAGACCTGCGAGAGAGTTCATGGTTTTGTATATATTGCGACGCATATCTATTTGTCTCGTTCACTATTGTATCAAGAATATTATAATCTATAAATTGGCGGTATATTTTGTAGCGAGAAGACAGATCAGTGCCGTTTGTTTCCGTTCCACAGTGACCGGAAAATTCAATATGGTGAGAAATATTTCCACATGTTCCCCAAGTAATTATAGGTGTATGCACAGGTTGAACAGGTATATTTTCATCATCAGCTATGTCACTGTCGTGATTTGATTGAATATCATCAACGCTATCCGCATCACTGTTATAGTCAAAGTCACTTGGAACATATGAATCTCCGGAATCTTCAAAAGGATCGCTGTTCTCATCTGACCAGTCAAAGGTATGCTGTTGTTGACTTGGCGTTTGTATTCTTGAAGGGCCAGCTGTGGGTTCTTGTTGTTCTCTTATTGTTTCTGCTACAAGAATTTCTGTAACATCTGACACTTCTACAGTACTAGCTGTCGTTGAAGTAGATTCAATCACTGTTGTAGTTGTGTTGTTTTGTAGTGGTGAAACGGCTTTTGCAGCTTGTTTAGCGGCGAGCAAAATTCTATCAGTCCTGGTAAACATTCTTTCAAAAACAGAGTCTAGTTTATGACACTAACTTTACTATTCACTTTTTTAGTTTATAAATCACTTTAGGTACCGCCTACGGTACACACCCAAATTCAAAAAAAAAAAACCACCTTGGATGTAAAAATACATAATAAATACAGGAAATCATAACATAGATCATTCAAAAGCTTATTTTACACTAAATAGTTTCCGGCCCTGAAAAATAGATTTACCGAAACCACGTACGTGGCGAACGTGTTAATTGTAATTAAAGCATCACTGAAATTATAGTCCACGTCCACAGAGAGAAAGTGCCACCCAGAAGTCAAGCACAAATTTTGGAATTTACGAAAGTTCTAACCTGAAAAAATCCTACCTAAACGTTGGATTTTCGAGGATTGTTTGTTAAGAGTGTTAAACTTGGTATATACTGCTTTATGGTAGACTGCTTTATGCTTCATGAGCTAGACGAAGCCTTAACAATTGGCTCTCAAATAAAGTTGGAGTTTTATTGTTACGCATTGGCTCCCGACTTTCAGAGGGCAGTCATATTGATACAAAATCTAGCAGAAAAAGAATAAGCAGATGATTAATTAGGAGTTGATGGACATAAATAGGCGATCCAAAATAATATATGAAGTTAACGTATGGAAAGTTAAATGGCTAGAAAAATTTTTTTTGACGGAAAGTTAGATGCCCAAGAAATAAAATGCTTTAAGGATAATACAAGCCGAAGGAACAGGTAACAAAAAAGAATGCAGTTTTCGAAAGAGATGCAGTCTACAGTTTACCGGATGATACCAAAAAACTTGCAACAAACACAAATAACTTAAAAGTGAAGACCCTGCATAGCCCGTAGCGCTGTTTTATTTTTATACTTTATACTATATACTTTATACAAAAACATCGAGTTATAATCTAGATTCTAACTCGATGTATAAAAACAACCCCAAGGTAAAGTTTAAATGTCATATACAGTAAACGTCAATCTAATATCATTACATATCAAATTTCACCTATGGTCAAGGATTATTAGAAAACATTAATCATCTTCTGTCATTGGTCTCAAGATAAGGAGTGTTTATTTTATAGCTACATTATCATACATACGTATAATTACAATTCATTGAAAATAAAAAATATTTTAAAATATAAATTTTACGACGTTAAAATAGATAAATACGGCAAGGCACGTGTGATGAAACTCCACGTTTAGCTTCTATTATAAGAAACAGATTAACAGCAAATTGTTTCGAAGTTAAAAAAATTGTGTATTCGAAGGCATGAAAAGGAGACTTTGAAATTATTATGTCAATTCACTATTTGAAAATCATATTAGGACCGTATTGTAAAAATATTAAAAATATTGGCAAAGGATAATACTACCAAATGTCAAATATTTTCCAAAGTTTTATTGGATGAATTTAATCAATATTTTGTGATTTCATTTTATAAACAAACATTCTTTAGTTTCTTTTTCAAACCAGGCGACTGGTGTCGGACACCGGTATCCGCCACCGGTTTCAATTATTACACTAAAGCGTTGTTTTAAATGAACGGTTACAGACGAGCAACTTTTATGGAGACTCTAAACGACCCATCTACTTGATCAAACGATTGAGTCAATCGATTGACGTGCGCTTCAATCAACCACAGTCAGTTCTTCAATCTTTTTATAAAACCACAGTTCACACGTTACATTGGATCTGCGCTTGTGTTTCGTTCTTGTTGTTGAGTTTGGTGAGCAATGGTTTCGAATACAGGTTTTGGCTTCCTCGCCTTAACACTGATTGCCCACATCCATAAAAAAAGAACAAAAGAATAAACGACGGTGGTCCAAGGAGTGGTACAACATAAGAAAATGCTTCACTTATGAACATTTACTAAATTTTTTGCGAGATTCAGAACCAGCAGATTACAGGAACTTTTTGAGAATTCTCGATGGTCAATGGAATTTTCCCAAGTGCGTAGGGAGCACTGACGGCAAACACGTGGCAATCTCAAATCCCCGCAATTCTAGATCTTACTATTGTAATTACAAAGGTTATTTCAGCATTGTGCTTATGGCTATTGTTAATGCAAATTATAAATTTCGGATGATCGATGTGGGAGCGGATGGTCGCGTGTTAGATGGGGGTGCGATGAAGAATACAATATTTTAGCGCAAGTTGTTTGAGAACTAGCTTGACATGGCAGATCCAAGAGAGTTGCCAGGCATTCCTAATAAGAAATTTCCGTAGATCTTCATAGGAGATAAAGCTTTTCAACTTCTTGCTAATTTCAGGTAACCCTACAACAGGGCTGGTGCAAGCAACGAGAAGAGGATTTTCAATTGTAGGCTCTCCCGAGCAAGAAGAGTTATAGAAAATGGATTTGGAATATTAACAAAGAGATTCAAAATATTTTAAAATGCCAATAAACTTGAGCCATACAAAGTTAGAAAAATATTTATGACATGCTGCCATTTACACAAATACTAGTGCTCAAAAAACAGATTCAACTATTTACCCCCGCATGAGATTGACAGGGACAACATTACTGGAACTGTGAAACGTGGATCTTGGAGGCAAGACACTTCACAGATGGCTTCTCTTCAAAGGACTAAAGGCAATTCAACAGTGGAGGAAAAAAGAATAATGGCTTCTGATAATTCTTTAGATTCTTTAGCAGCTCTAGGTCAGTTCCGTGGCAAGACACATGCCTGATTAAATAAGTGATGAATAAGTAATAAGTTTTGTAAAAAAATATGAATAATATTAGAATGAAATAAAAACTTACCTCAGAAGTTTCGGTCACTGCGATTTCCATCTGATCTTTTATTAAGTAAAGGTCATCGTATTATCAAAGCAGAGGTTCAGGGATGTCATCTGTAGACGTCCCTGTCACTTTTTTCTCCCGATGGCCTTCGTTGTTGAAGTTTGTTAGGAGAACCTTATTTTTTGCTTTCAATAGCTTTACAGTAAAATCAGGTTTCAGGACTTTCAGCAAAATTGCCCTAGATGATCAAGCGACGGGTTTCTAAACGGTCAATCACGTTTGATTCAATCGATTGACTTAAGCTTTTGATCAAAATGATTGACCGTTTAGAACCTCCTGTAGTGTTCGGCTACTTTTAGTGGCTCAGTAGTCGCCGAATAGTGTCCGACCTTCGCCACCGAGCCGGCCACCGGACACTGTTTTATTTTTAGCAGAGTATTATTTTTAATTGAAGCGTTCACACGTGCCACTTTTGGTGTCTTGTTTTCATAATTTGTTAAACGTTAAGTATGGAAGTTAATATGAATTTCAATACGAAAGATTTTATAAATACTGTTGAGGAGGAACCAGTCCTTTAGGACCATAAATCAGAACAATATATTGACAAAATTGCCAAAAGAAATCCTTGGAAAAGAGCACGACATTTGAAAAAAATGGAATTTTATAGAGAAAGAGAGCAAAAATTGATCTCGAATATTATTAGCTGTTCTACCCCCATTTACTAAAGTCACTGTCATATCATCCAAACCTTTAACGCTTAATGCATGATCAAATTTATACTCATCCCTGTCTCGTACAAAATTGTGTAATACACAACAAGCTCTAATTATATCTTTAGCGAATGGTTCGGCAACATTCAAAGGTATATAAAAAATTTACCATTTATTGGCAAGTATTCCAAAGGTACATTCTATATTCTATACCTTCTTGCTCTACATAGCCGATAGTTAAAAAAAATGTTTTTAACGATAAAACTTTTCCTCTATAAGGGCGTAATAGAAATGTAGTAACTCCAAAATCTTTATCTCCTAGAATAACGTGAGGAACTGTCACATTGTAGCATTATAGTTGAGTAGGACCAGGAATATTCAACTTGTTTTTCAATATTTTTTGATATACTGAGAGTTTAAATATATTTGAATCTGATAATTTACCATAAGCGCCAATAACCTCATACAGAAACCGTTAATTGAAGTCGCATACTGCCAACACTAGTATCGAAAAGAAATGTTTATGGTTGTGAAACAAAGAACGGCTGTTGTTTGGTTTTATTACTAATATGTGTTTACCGTCTATGACAAAACCTCAGATTTCCCTCATATATGTATTTCCAAACTGCTTGACGACACACTTCTCGTATAATTTGAGCAATAGTAGATACGCCAAGTCTATAAGCCAAATGTAATTTCATCATTGAACATCCAGTAGCCAGATATCTACAATAAAAAATATGTCAAACATTAATTTTAATAACAAGAGAAATTATAAGATTTCCTATCTGGCGAAACTGAATTCAAATCTTTACCACTGTGCTTTCTACAACTTGCAAAGCACACAGATTGATGAATTAGTCGCCAAGGGAATCTAAAATATGCATTCCACCTGCCTTTCATCATGGTCAAAATTTGTAGTAAATTCAGTTTCTGGTACTCTGGTACTCCAAACAGAGTAAAGAAATAAAAAATCTAATATAGTCATTATGATTAATTTTAATATTCTATATCACGTATTAGTGAAAATAAAATTTTAATAAATGTAGGATTTTATTTGATGTATTCTTATAAATTTTCAGTCACATCTTAACCATAAACTGGTACTAGATCTCCCTTAAAAACGAGATAGAGTACCTTCGAAAACCCAGGTTATTAATCATTAAAAAATGTGGCACAAAATTCTATCGTACACCTAAATCGTCAAATTGTTGTAACATTTTGATTTTAAAGACATGCCATTTATGTAATTGTAACTATTTTTGTATGTTTTGGTAACATCAAGATCAGAACTAACCTTACGAATAGATATGCGGATTTAGATGCAGATTTAACAGCATTTATCTTTGTATGTTCAGTTACAGAGGTACGACTTGTCGTGGGCCACAATACCAGTTTCTCGAGAATATATAATATTCAGTTTATAGCGTCCTCCGCATTTCGATTCCGAGTCTTCCAGTATCCTTTTCGTAGATCTCTCGGACTCCATGAAGCCATGTTATTTTTGGTCTTTCGAGTTTTTCTGACTCAGGTGGCTGCCAATCCAATATTAACTTCAGTAGGCGATGGTCTGTCATTCTCTGTATATGTGTGTATCAAATCAGATAAGCTGGTTTTGATGTATTTCTTTTAAGATGGTAGTAGTTTTGTTCATGATTTATATTATTCTTTTATTTGTTGCATCATTCTGGATATATCTACTGATTTGCATCAAAAATCCATTTCCAGAACAAGGAGTTATTGTTAAAAGCAATAAGAAGTCAGGAGTCTTCTCTTCGATAGCGAAATGGGTGAACCGCAAATCCAACACTTACTGAAACTTATTGGACGATGTGATTGGAAGACACTTTTATTCCGACAATATATCTAAGTTCATCGTTGAAAACTCTTTACGTAAAGAAAAGACTTTAAAATCACATAGACGATTGCATTTTCTTTCAATTTGAACGTCACCATTGTTTTACACGTGTTTCGAGTAATTTACATCAGAGGCAAACATCCACAAGTGTTCCTATTAGGAACACTTGTGGATGTTTGCCTCCAATGTGACTGTTTCTGAATATAGTCAGTAAATTTATTGTACCGTTTCGTCGCCGTGGTCGTCGTCCAAGTATTCCATCCGGTATTCCCTGTATCCTAGGATTCGATATGATTAATGATCGTTTACATCGATAACCGATCGATAAACATCGTTTTTAGTCGTAATTAAGTAAAATAGCGACAATTGAAATTTATATAAGACTCGACTGGTTAAAAATGTTTTAATTAATACCTTTGCTAGAAAAAAGCAATAAATACAAAAAAAGAGGGGGCAATAAACCGTTTCTTAATCAATGTTTTTCAACCACTTGAATTGTACTTAGACCTTCATAATTCGCCTAAAAAATCTTTATAACATAACAAAACAGCCCACTAAATTTCAATAAAATCAGTTTAATAGATTTTGGATCATAATTTTGCAATCTCAATTAAAAAAATTTAAATTCTTTAAAATCTTGCACAACAAAAACTAGACCATATGGATGTTTGCCAATCCTACTAGATTTATAATTAATAACCAACCATCTTCTTTAGATCTAGTGCTTATTAATGACGAACAACTGATTTCATCTCTCGAAGTCAGTTCTCCTGTAGGAAAGACAGATCATGCAGTTATAACGATTCACATCCAGTTCAATCAAATACTAACCAACAAAAATAATATTGTTACATATGCTACTACCGAATTTTCTGAAGTTGACACTGAACTCTCTCAAATCGACTGCCATTTATTTTTTGCAGACTTAAACGACCCCTCATTTCTCGATACCGCCCACAATATAATTTCTACAAATACAACCTACCGTAAGATTTATAAAAACAACCTTAAACCCTGGATAAATCGAATAGCAATAAAACAAATTAATTACAAACGACATCTATGGCGAAATTTTAAACACACTGTTCTTCTTAGAGATTTCCAAGCAACCAGAAGTCAGGAGTCTTCTTTTCGATAGCGAAATGGGTAAACTGCAAATTCAACACTTACTGAAAGATATTGGACGATGTTAGGAAGACACTTTTATTCCGACAATATATCTACAGTTCATCGTTGAAAACACTACCTTGAAACTCTTTACGCAGAGAAAAGACGTTAAACTGAAAAAGACGATTGCATGTTCTTTTAATTTGAACGCCACCATTGTTCTACACGTGTTTCGAGTAAATTACATCAGAGGCAAACAACATGTTTGCCTCCAATGTGGCTGTTTCTGAATACAGTTAGTACATTTACTGTACCGTTTCGTCGCCGTGGTCGTCGTCCAAGTATTCCATCCGGTATTCCCTGTATTCTAGGATTCGTTACGATAAATAAGCTGAATTTCGCTGAGAATATCAATTTTAGACCCCAAAGATAAAAAAGTTTCCACTCCTATTACCGAGCTTTCCCATAAAACTCCTCACGTAGGGCGGAAAATGGAAAACATCGATTTACCAAGAAGTACGTTGTAGAAAAAATGTTTTAAACAAGAAAAAGTAAGAAATGCAGCTGAGATAATTTTGAACAAAAATAGTTATTAGTAGTTTTTCTATAGAATTAATCGTTCTCTCAGAAACAACGCTTGAAGAAACCAGCGATTTTGAATGTCAGTTCAATTCGGCGCGCGTGAAATCAATTTTTTAAATAAAACTGGTATCAACTCTACGGTAAAAAATTCGATATCTTCTGATCCAAGTGTCCTATCGACAAAAATTAAAATGAGTTTTAAAGGTAAAGAGTGCAGCTTTTGTACACCATTTTTGTATTTTGCCGCAAATAAAGTCGGTTTCTATAAAGCTGTTAAATAAATAAACGTTGTGCGACTTTTGCCATTTTTTACGATTCTCATGATATCTATAAAATTTATCACTTCCTTTGATCGATCACTATGGAATTTCCATGAACAGGGCCAAATCTTCAAAACCTATGCCTCATATTTGTTGCCAAAACTCAAATCGAAATTTCATGGTATAGGCATTGTATAGGTTTTGACGATTAGGCTCTAAAAAATGGAAATTCTACAGCGATTGGTCAATGGAAGTAATAGCCTAGAACCAGTGGCGCACCCAGAATTTGCCTGAGGGGGGGATTTCGAAATTTTGTTATTCTACCTCCATTTTGTGTCCTTTAAATTTGGGTTTTAGTTTAATTTAAAGTACTAAAGATAGCAGTGCTAAGATTCAGGTATCTATTATCTTGCCTACCAACTAAAACCACCCTCTTCTACTTGTGCGCAGTTTACTGTTGCACGTACCGGACTTCGAAAGTGAGGTGGCCGCTGTAAGGATGACGACATTTTTGGAACACTCCCTTCTCTTATCTAGACCTTATCTATTGTTCTGAAGCTATTGTCTTGTGGCATTTTTAAGTAATTACGATTTTAATGGGAATAAGCCACAATTGAGGGTTAAAATAAGTTAATTGACGTGTGACATTAATGTTTGTAAGGTAAGTGAGTCAAATATTGCCACCTTAAATAAATCCTACACTTTTATTAATAAATGAAAACAAATTTGAGTAGTAATGGTAGTAGTAAAGAAATGTATTTTCTTTAACAATATATTTTAATTATATCAAAAAACTAAATAAAGAATACTTTTTTATTGAAGTTGCGAATGGCAATATTAGAATTATAGATCTCCTATTATTGCCACCCTTGTCAATATTAGGCACTGCAGAACTACAGTTAACAGTAACACATTTTTCTAAAAAAATAAATGCAATTAAATAATATAAACGTAACAAACATTTCTGAAAAATATAACTTAAGAACATTGAGGGCAAGTAAACTTTTCTTTGTCATCTTTAGGCAGTCCTACAACGATAGCACACTATGTACAAGCGCATATTTTCTTTACTGCAGATGTTAGAGAGAAAACAATACCAAGATTCTTCAATACTTGATTTTTTTTGTCGTACTGCTCATTGCTTTTTTCACAACTTTGATTGGATTATTCAATTTTGGTATTGGTGTTAACAAATTTTTGGTAACTTGATGGGCTTTACTGTTTAAAGTTGGCTTTCTCTTTACGGTGGATAATTTAATTTCCGATGTAATCAGCACTCCTGTATCTTTAAAAAAACTGTTTAAGCATTTGGAGTAAGAAGTTTTTACTTGATTAGACTCCGGATTACATGTTTTTTCTTTTGTAACCGTATTTCCTCTCTGTTTATATTTTAATTTAATTGGTGGACTGTCATATTCATCTTTTCATAGGTACATCTTAAGTAAGGACATCGTCAAGTGAGTCATCGTAAAGACTAAAATCTGATAATAATTCAATACTTGAGACAGTAATTAAACGCTTCTTTTTTTTTGTTATTAGTTTTCTCCGGCACTTGATATCCGCTTGTACTCGCCTGGTTTTTATATGAGGGTTCAACCGACTTGCTAGAACTTCTAACAACATTTGATAAATCTTGGAAGCTACTATGATTTACTTTGTTTTCTTCTCTGCGAGTGATTAAAAGTGGTGCAAAGGCAGATTCAGGTATAGCGTCTGGTTTAATCTGATAAATGCCGGTAAATGCAAAACCAGGGATAATGTTTGATGGTGTCTGGATGGTGATTGTAGTTGAGGTTTTCACCTAGCTACGTCTGGATGGCTGCACAAGTATTACTTAAACCATATTCTAGTAGCTTTATTTGACTCTTTAGAAAACGGATTTGGTATATGATTTGTTGTAGCGTAAGAAAACACACTTTTCATTAGAATTTTGCTAGTAATAGGCATACCTACATCAACTAATGTGTAAATTCTTTCGACAAGATCATTTTCTTGTGCTGCAGATAACACCGGTGATCTTCCAAGCTTTCTTACGGGATTATGTGTTCTGTGATAAAGACCTAGCGTTGAGCGAGAAATGTTATAATGCTTTGCAGCCCCTTTGATTAAAATTCCGTTTGCTATGATTTGCAGCGCCGAGCGTAGATCTTCTTCTGATCACTCAGTTCGTTTTGTTGGCATTCTGCAAAAGAGTTTAATATTTAGATCCTAATATTGTCACCCGTAATATTAGGAATTATTTGTAATGGCAATATTAGGAAACGTTCACAAAAAAAACCGTAAGTTGAAATTTCATTTGAAATAATTCATGCAATTCATAAAATAATAACCACTGGAGTGTACTTACCTAAGCTTAATTACAAAAATCCAAACATTTTTAATATATCTTGCGTAGGGTCAACGGGAAAAGCTCTCTTCTGTCATAGAGATGTCTCTTTTCTCCTTCTAACACATGCAGAGGAATGCAACCGGAGATAGCCCACAAGGCCGCCGCAGATACAGTCCTGTAGGCGCATGCTACTCGCAACAGACTCGTACTGTCTAATTTTGTCATGAGCCTAATATTAGGTGTCTATATATAAATACAATGAAAAATATTTTTAATTATTGTGTATTTCTACAATAATTATTGTATTCTACATATTTAAAGTGGTTATTTAATTATTAAATTAGCGTTTTGAATTTTCTGTATTGTGTGTGAAAGACCAGTTACATTTTCCTACTATTCTTTATATATTTTTTACTTTATACGCCCCTTTTAACCCCCCAAACCCCCCTCCAGAGTGCGCCACAGAATAGAACTCTATTTATCTTTAAAATCCATTTAGTAGATAGGACACTCTGATTAAAATATATAGAATTGTCACTGTCAAGTATACAAATTTTATTTCAAAAATTGATTTCGCGCGCATAATTGACACATTAAATCACCGGTCGCTTCAAGCGTTGTTTCTGAGGGAACGGCCTCTTCTAAACAAAAAGTGTTAATTAACATTTTTGTTTAAAATTATCTCAGCTATTCCTTGTTCGAAACATTTTTTTCTGCAGCGTACAGATTGTTGTTGTACAGAAAATCGATGATTTTCGTTTTCATCGCCTACGAGGGGGGGGTTACTTAAATTTTTTGCATTTTTTGGGGTGCCAAAATTGACATTCTCAGCAAAATTCAGCTTGTTCGTATGATTTTTAGAGGTCAAATCTCTGACCACTGGACTATTATTGTTATATTCTTTTTTCCAATATAATTAAAATATTGCAAATGAATATGTTCAGACAGATCAAGAGATATTTTTGTTTTATAACATTTAGTTTGTTCATTTATACAAATTTAATAATGATCAAATTTGTCTGATATTTTCAAATTATTCTTTTTATTTTGTCAGTAATAAATTAACTAGCCCCATCTATAAATTTTCAGCAAATTGTAGTCTAGTCGGAATATTCAAATATTGTTAATGGAATACAAAAAATTACAATTTATTATCAAGTTTGCAAATTATAAAATACATCTGTGTTAATAATGTTTTTTGATATGAAAACTAACGAGGATAATTTGTTTTGTTGCTAATGAACAAGAACACAAATAAAAAAACGATGACGCTAGTCGAAAAATTAAATTGTTGCTACAAATTATAAAACAGCTAAAAAAGTTTAAGCATTTAAAAGAGCTAATAGTCTAAGATCCCACCGCAAGATTCACAATCACATTTTTACATACATTTATATAGACCGGGGAGGATCTATTTTGAGGTGGATGTGAGAGGTGGCATTCGCATTTTTACAGAAAAAGTTATGTGATAACTTTAGTAATAGTAATTAATTAATAACTTATCCTCACTCTCAAATAGGTCGGAAACCTATGGACTAAATTATGTACCGCCTTTAATTGTATGGCCAAGAAAACATTTCAAGGATGAGTTAATGAATGGAACACCCACTGGTTCCATTCCTGCTTATCACCCATCAGGATAAATTCACCATGTGATTTGAGCACTTTGTGAAGCACAGAAAGCCCTCAAAAGATAATCTGGTTCAGCCCCAGGAAGTTGGATTTTTTTTTCACTAAAAACATTTTACGAAAACGCTATTGAAAATTGATTTCATTTAAACCCTGACAAGGTTGTGACAAACTTAAAGATCGGAGAGTTTTTGGGAATCGCCTACAACAGAACTGTCACAATGAACAACTCTGCCAAGAGTTTCAAAAAGACAGGTCTATACTCACTAAACAAACATAATTTTAGTGACTAGAACTTCCCTATTCACATCCCAGACTCTGCAAATCTACTTCGAGTCTCATCTCAAGCAGAACTACAACCATCATGTACCAATTCTCAGCAAAATATCGTAAGCCCAGAAGACATAGTCCTGCTTCCACGACTACCATTCAAGAATCCCTCTAAGCCAGATATAATTCACAAAGCAGATTTAATCACATCCACACCCTACAAAACAAATCTAAATGAGAGTATCGCTAAAAAAATCAGCATCTGTAGCCAAGAAAGAGTTGTTCACAACAACGCAATCTAATGCAAGCCGAAATCCTATGAACGCTAAATACAAGAAAAATACTAAAATAAATAGGAAATAAAGACAAAGAAAAACGTTTCTGATGGTCGGATGGGTAAAGGAGTTCCAACAGGAAAAGGAAAACTATCCGGAGTGAAACCTAAATTAAACCAAACCAAAGAAAAACATTATGTTAATGAAACGAGCGATTAAGAAGGTAATAAAATTTCTCTCCACGACAGCAGCGACGACATCAACGATATTGATGCAAAATGCATTTTTGTGGATCTTTGTATTCTTTTGATAAAGAGGTGGCGGAAACAGTGGAGACAATTCAAAACGTGTTGCCGATGGTATCATAAGAATTCGAGGGCAGATGACAACAATTTCTGTTAAAAACTAAAAAAAGTTATTTTTACTAAAAATCGCTAAAATATGATAGTAATCAAAGCTTTATTATATAATTAATATTTTGCTAACGCGCTTTAATATTTACAATGTATTTGCTCATGTATTAATACCGTTTGTTTCCAGAACAATGCGTTAACATAATTTATATTACCTTTATAACCTGTATAACGTGGTATCTCGTGTTAGGATACCACATGGTCTCATATTGACACCTTTTTTTTAAGATGAGACTTTTGATATTTGTTAAAAATAATTTATTGGTAAAAAATGTTAGTTTAAAATTAGTTTTGAACCTGTTACAATATAATAGCGTTAATTATCAGCCATTTATCTAATTTAAGACTTCTTAAATCCATAAACATTACGATTACCAAGAGGTTTAAAAAACAGTCTCATGTTTGGATCCATTACTGAACATATTGGAAGCAAGGATTTAAATATATAATCGTCATATTTTTATTACCAATCTGACGCTACTAATTGAACTTTAAGGAATCCGAACGCAATTGCAAACAACCTTGAAACTTATTAACTTCAAAACAAAAGGGTGTTTCTCGAATGATGTATTGCAATAATAATACACATTTAACGTATGAAGTTCGTCACACAAATGTTTATTAAGACAAATAATACTACGCGTACAATTGCGTATTATTTTGTATGAAAACTAATACAATCATCGGAACTTTGAAAACAGTTTGATAAATGAGTTAGTTGGTATTTTGCTATCTCTAAATTAGACTAAAAAAACACTTATTTATATTTTTTAAATTTTGACATAATGAGGTCGTACCTATAATAAATGTATAAGTGATGGTCCCAGAAGTATCCAACCCAATAAAAAAATTTTAGAAAAAAAAAATTATTTTTAACATAATCTCCATTTAGCTCTAAACACTTTTACAGCGATGTTCGATACTCTTTCTATAATAAGAACTACCTTGCCCCTCAAAAAAATACTCATTATGCTTTGTCCTCTTGAGGATGATAGCACGAATGCTCTTACGTATATAATTAAGCCTATACCTCCATAAACTATAGGCGCAGCATATCTCACGAATGCGAAAATGGAAAATTGTAATAAACGTTAGTAATTTTTTAATAATATTTAAAATATATAAAAATGATTCATTTTGTTAATATTTATAAGTCCGATACAGGTTAAGTCAAAATGCATTAGTAATTTTAAATGGATCACCCAGTATTTTACATTACTTTCAAAAGGTAATATTACCACTCGTCAATTTATACATTTACAAATGTTAATGGTGTAAAATTAAGTCTGTTACTTATAAAGAAATCTAAGATATATAAAAGCAAAACAAGTAATAAAATAATGATGGTACTCACCTCAGAATAAAATTCAATTAACTCCGAGGTACATGCATAAAAGTATCTAAGAAGACAGCGCATTTCTAAGAAGTTTAAGGTAGTCCAGGTTATTACGAAAGGTACATACAAGCATTGATTATAAACCACACATAGATACCTCACTCTTAGGTAAAAACGAATTCAGTGTTATACTCCGCCCACTTATACCTCTTTGCCCCTCACGCCTAAGTACTTCCAGACTGTATGGTGGCGACATTAATTCAAATCTTTGCCAAGATTGAAAAATAAATTTGAGTTACCTGCTCCGGTCATTGTCTAGTGCAATAGATGACAATATAAGGATGGCATTCAGCATTTTCACAAATAATTTTAACGTGCTTGTAATCTATATTATTGAATTCCGATTTTACTTCAGAAAAAACGCTAAAAATTGATTAATGAAAACAGTAGAGGTTTTCTAAAAATTATTTATTTATCAATACGCTACAAAAAAAATAACAAAATATAAAATACATAATACAATTAGCTTATGTATTATGTATTTTATATTATGTAACTTTTCAAACAAATTAATTTCGAGAATTGATGCAAATTAAAATATTTCAAGCTAATATACAGAATTTATTTCCAGATTTAGTCTATTCACGATTTAACGAGATCTAACGGATCTAACGAGTTACAAATGCAAAAGTGTTAAAGAAGGTTACAATGTTACAAAAGGATTGCGAGGTGATAAAGAACATCAACACAAGAAAGCTGGAATATTTAGGTCACATTACCGAAGGTGCGAAATATGAGATATTAGGCTCATAATACAAGGTAAAATTAAGGGCAAAAGATCCATAGGTAGAAGAAGAATTTCCTGGCTGAAAAACTTAAGAGAGTGATATAGTTGCAATAGATCTTTTTAGAGCAGCCGCCAATAAAGTACGGATAGCTGTGGTGATGGCCAACCTTCGATAGGAGAAGGAACTTCGACAAGAAGAAGAGGATATAAATTTTGTTCTGATAGTAACATTTTACTATAAAAAATTGACAATTTATCTAGAAATGGCAATATAGAAGTCAATTATATTCTGTAAATAAATATGATTTACTGTTCGATCGAAAACTTTTTACATTTAATAATTTTCTGAGGACTATCTGGAATTACGTCATCGAGGTTTTAAAAGCAAGTAGTATTGAGTACCCTGACACTACTCCTATCTCCTAGCAAGTCAGAGAGAGAATGAGAAATCTCGATACGGTTTTCGAATGGCGCCATCTAGTTGTTGATACGTCTTTCGGTTACCACGAGGTGAGCTATCTAGGGTGTGGTTTATAATCAATGATACAAGTATAAAAATTAGAAAGTCCTTGATATAAAGTCAGTGTATACGAGAAGAAAAACAAAAATTTTCGAAGAGAAAACAAAATTAACAACAACAACAATAACATATAAAAAATAATAGTCCGTAGCTTTATAACAACGTGGACAATCGCATCACCGTGTAGGCCCCAGGTAAAATGATTTTAATTTATAATAATTATGATTTTTTCTTTTCAGACAACCTTCCAAAGAATTATTAAAAACACAGAAAATGACTTCGGCCACCAAAAATTTTAAAAATTACTAACGAAAAACTGGCGCAAGTCAACAAAAAAACTAACAAAACCAAAAAACCCGGGCAAGTAGGCCCCAACCAATTGGGAACCAAGTCTTTGAACTGGGCGCAGCCCAAAGCCGAGACTTGAGGCACAAGTAAGCAATTTTAAAATCCACAATGAAACTAAGTTCCTGTAGTTGGCTGTATACCATATATTAAAAAAACATTTTCAATAAAATCCTTTATAAAAAGGTATATAAAAAACCCATTTGGGCTATGTTAAATTGACAAAACGTTTTCGGAATAAGTATTCCATCATCAGTGTCCTAAAAAGTATTTAACCACTTAATTAAGAAGAACATGAAATAATTTAAGTTTTGACTAAGGTTAATGTAAAATGTGGTTAATACATGGAAATACCCACTAAATATGGGGGTAAAAACCCTTTAAAAATTGCTAAATGAAATTTAGTTTACACTATGTCTAGTTTATAATTAAGATGGTAAAGTTACCGTTGGATTGGTAACATGGCGACATATGACTCTACATTAAGTTGCAAGTCCTGAGACGGTATGTCTACGAGGACTTTATTAAAGCAACTGATTGAAATGACAATCTTGACAGGTTATGACGGAAGTTGTGAAAGAGCAGTCAGTGTAATTGTATATGTCTATTTAAGACAGAAGCCAACGTTGTTTAAAAATTGTGAAAGTTGAAATAAAAATAAAATTATAACAGTACCAACCATCAATGTTATTGTTCTAAATTATGTATGTGAGATGAAATTGTGGTGAGAAAATTATGTGATAATAGTTAGGCAACCAACTATACAGTGTCAAGTGGTGTGATGAAAAAATTCTAATATAAGGCCCTTTATGTTTTAATAATATTTGGTACCTAGAAAATGGAAACTAGACACAGGTGGAAAGTTGGGTTCTTGAAAAAGTATAGGAATTAATATGTTTAATATGTGAGAATATTAAATTTATATAAATATAATTAAATTAATGAATGAAATGAAACTATTGTAATATAAAGTTCATATAAAAATTGACTTATAACTCAATTATATTAGGCCCTGTATGTCAAAAAACAACATTTGGTACCTGGTAAATGTAAAACTTCTTGAGTTGTAAGTTCATGAATATAAATATCTGATTGGGCGTTAACAAACTGAGTGATGTAGTTATATTTTGTGTGTTGACAAGTATATGAAATGGACAAAATTTGATGGTTGGAAGTAGTTTTGTAATATATTGATCGTAAAGTACTCAACTTATAACTCGAGAAAAGGCACTATCTGTTATAAAGCAACACTAGGTACATAGGAAAAATAAAAGATTAAGTTATAAGTTGGTAAGTTGAATGAAGTATTGGTCTATATTGACTATAATAGTAATCTCACATACATAATTTAAAACAATAACATTGATGGTTGATACTGTTATAATTTTATTTTTATTTCAACTTTCACAATTTTTAAACAACGTTGGCTTCTGTCTTAAATAGACCTATACAGTTACACTAACTGCTCTTTCACAACTTCCGTCGTAACCTGTTAAGATTGTCATTTCAATCAGTTGCTTTAATAAAGTCCTCGTAGACATACCGTCTCAGGACTTGCAACTTAATGTAGAGTCATATGTCGCCATGTTACCAATCCAACGATAACTTTACCATCTTAATTATAAACTAGACATAATGTAAACTAAATTTCATTTAGCAATTTTTAAAGGGTTTTTACCCCCATATTTAGTGGCTATTTCCATGTATTAACCTGTAAGTATTAACCAAATTTTACATTAACCTTAGTCAAAACTTAAATTATTTCATGTTCTTGTTAATTAAGTGGTTAAATACTTTTTAGGACACTGATGATGGAATACTTATTCCGAAAACGTTTTGTCAATTTAACATAGCCCAAATGGGTTTTTTATATACCTTTTTATAAAGGATTTTATCGAAAGGATAAAAGGACTAAATCACCCAAGGTGTCGGCCACAACGGCGCACCGCACATTTATTCTGTTTTCTTTAATCATGTCGTCGTCATTCTTTTCATCGGACGAAGAAAGCATTATTTTAAATTTAAATTTTAAGTCATGGTGTTTATGCAAAGAACAAAGAAAAATACCGGTGTATCCTCTAAATGAGAAGCGAATTTACTATGGCGAACTCCACCACCTCTGTAGAGACCTTAGAAAAAATTCTCAATGCTTTTTTGAATACATATGAACGAGTTCAAATACGTTTGATTATATTTGAAACACATTTGAAGGAAAAATAAACATCACTTAGAAAAATTGCCATGTCCAACCCATACCAGCTGAAGAAAGACTTATGTTAATATAACGGTAAGTTAAAAAAAGTTTTAAATAACCGTTTTATTGAAAAAAAAGTAATACAAATTAGTGTAAAAGGTGTATGTCATCAAATATTTGGCATACTTGGGCGTTGAAAATGCAGGTTCTCTCACGGTGCAAATTGGCTCACGCATAAATACATAACTAATTAATTTGTCTTTATTCATCCCTAGAATACTCACTGTGGGAAGATCAGAAAATTAATAGTTCAATTTACGTAACGTAGGCGAGGCATTGGTATTGGTACCCAGCAATGTGCGAAGGAAGGAGCGGTGCCTCGTTGTGACCACGCGCATTAAAGGCAATGCTTGTATAAAAAAAATGGCAATGCTTGTATTTTTTTATATGTACTTTGCTTCAGCGAAGTTTTGGTCAAGGGTAGGTGCGATGCGATGTCACAGTATATTGCTTAAAAAGAATTCTTTTTAAGCAATATACTGTGGCGATGTGCTGTGCGCCGTTGTGGCCGCCACTTAACGCTAGCCTGAATTTAAATCGGATAGGGTACCATGTTGGAGTTCTATTAGCCAAGACTCTCACATGAAAAGAGGTTACTTCGTACAGGCTGTTACAAAATTTAAGGACAGTTCCGAAGAACACAACAGTCAAACGGGTATCTATATACATCCTGAAGAATGTGAAGGCCATTCGGCATTATGTCTTATATGTTTTAACGACATTCATTAAATATTCGTATTATAAACCTTATATGTTTACTTTATTTATTTCATTTTACAATTTATGTGTTTTAGTCAATAAAATTCTATTTTTCGTTTAAGTTTATTTTTAATAAAATCACGTTGTTCCTCCTTATAAAGGTAATATTATTACTGAACACAACCTATACGTAACTATGAAAAAAAAAAAAGATATTTGAGCCATATATGATTCGTAACGTATAATAACGCAGGACAACACGGGCTCTATATAGTTTGTTTACTAACGGGATACTAAAAATTGGTTGCCGCAGCCAACGTGTTAAAAAATCTAAAATCTAAAATCTAATCTAAAAATTGGACTCACTTTATAATTATTGTCGTGGATAAATAAATTCGTAGGTGCCGTAATGATTTTTTGTAAGATTGTTTTAGTATTCTAATTGCAAATCTATTATATGTTATTAGGGGAGGAGCATTTGACTTAATATATTTGATTTTTGTATGGCCATGAGAAACTCAATGAAAAAAATAATGTCTTATAAATGATAGTTTCCGGAATAATCAAGATTGGAATAAACATAATTTTTCTTTTGAATTCAAACAATATTGTAATTGGTACCAGTATACAAGACGGATAACCTGAATATAATCTAATCTACTATTTAATGTATTTTATTTTGTTACTTAGTATTAATACTAAACTGGTGTTCGCACTGCCTAAAAATAACAATGAAGCTATAAATATAATCTAATAATACCACTTTACTTATTTCCTTATACAAAACGTTACAATTTCCTTATTAAGCTTTATATGGTATCAGCAATACATTTAAACGGAAATATGACTCTTTGGTAAATTCCGAATACGTTCAAAGTGATGTTATTACTACCACACACATCACTAAAATCCAGAAGGTATTATCAATTTATTATATTTTATATAATTACTGTTTAATTTATTCTTAACATATATATATATATATATATATATATATATATATATATATATATATATATATATATATATATATATATATATATTAGAAGTGATTATTTCGACCAAAAAATAATTTATAAATACGTTCAAATTATCGGGTATAGTGGTCTATAATAAAAATCTTTCTTTTTTCTAAATTACTCAATATTTCGCTATTTATTTAAAAGCTTCCTCAGGAGTAAACTAAAAACAATTTGAACATTACAAAAAATGGCGTACAAATACATTTTAAAACACTTACAGAATTTAAAAGATTTCGCAAATAAAAACTGACATTGAAATATTTGAATAACCACTATACCCGATAATTTGAACGTATTTATATATATATATATATATATATATATATATATATATATATATATATATATATATATTTATATATATATATATATATATATATTTATATATATATATATATATATATATATATATATATATATATATATATATATATATATATATATATATATATAAATATGTTTTGGATGGGTTGGAGTCAATAAAGGGGCTATTGGCTAACTATTTATTATCTCGAGCTTTCAATTGTGTTTACAATTATTTTCAAGAGCTGCTAAAAAATACAAAATATCTTACAAAGTGGAACTAAAAAAAAAATAAATTATATTCACTTACCAAATAAAAATTAGTTTTGGTTATAAATTGCTGCTAAACATATTAAAAAAAAACTATTCTAAAAACTGTCTTATCTAATAAATGTTTTTTAAATTTTGTAATATAATTTGGAAAAACTTTTTTAACACAAAAACAATTGAATTTATAAATAAGTTAGAATAGCGACCAATTACAAATAAGCCTCAATGTCATAAATGCCAACTTAAAATTTTTATTCTTGACAATTATATTGCCAAAAACTAAAATTTTGTTTAAAAATTCTTTTTTTATTTAGTAATAAAAAAGAAAATTTATTCATCATTGATATATGTCTGAAAAAATGTAACAAGTATAATATGGAAAATTAAATCAAAATGTGATATTTTACTAATTTTATAAATAAACTATAAAGAAATAATATAATTATAAATTTTGCTTAGATTTTGAATTTCTGATCTTTTGTTTAAATTATTATCAATTCTGCTAATACAAACCATTTCTAAAAGAGTTCTTTTGAATTTATTACTTTCATTACATAAAATTTTAATGTTATCAAAATTAATAATATGGTCTTTGTAGATTCCATGCTCTGCTAAACACAAGATGGTTATTTAATTCTACAATGACTTTTATGGGAAATAATGCGATTTGACAGATTTCTTCCAGTCTCACCAACATACTCAGCTTCACACTGAGTACAACAAATGCTGTATACTACATTTGTTTTATCTAATTTGTCTATAGGATACTTAGTTTTGGAATATAAAGATGAAATAGTTTTGATGTTCTTAGTTGCTATTTTTATATTGTCAATAACCTTTAGTGTTTATATTAATTTAGGTGTTAATGATGGTATAAACGGTAGTGAATGATAATAGATGTTCTGATTGTTGGATACAATGTTCTGAGATTTAGCAAAAAATGGTGTTAAGTTATTTATATTAACAATATTAGAATAAAGCATCCTATGTAGCATATCTGGAGGATAAGAGTTCTCAATTAAAATATTTTTTAACAATTGAAGATCTTCTTGTAGATAATCTGGATGAGAAAGCCTTAAAACACGTGGATCTGTGCTATTGGTCCATTCGGAGGGTATAAAGATGAAACTATTAGTCTCATAGATAAAGTTGGTTTATGTAATTTAGGCAGAGCATAAAACCGTGGAGCAATAGAATTATATGTCACCCTTCTAACTACAATAAGAACATCAAGTTACTTCATAAGATTCTTTAGAAAAATTCACTATCCTAAGATGCTGCTAAACAAATTGCTCTTCCAAGATATGCCAACAGCAAGAACACACCAAGGACAAGCATTAGAAGGAGAATCAGTAGAACTTTTCTATGGGAGATTGCCTTACATCAGGGGTTTATCACCACAGATCACAAACCTTTTCAGACAGTTTAACATATTGAATAGTGATAGCAAATTCAGTGTACAAAATATAAGAGACATACTTCACTTACCTGACAGAAAGAGTTAGAAAACTGATTCAAAATGATTCAAGACGGCTGTATATAACTCCTGATAATATCTTGTAGGTAACCTTTAACACTGATATTCTTCTATAAATTTCGGAGGGTCATTTGTCTACCCTTTTGTACATTGGAAACATGATTCCTACTATCCTACTATTAAGGATACGCTTCCACAGCACATGTCCACCATTCTTTATTAGTTCTTCAGTTTTTCAATCTGTGTCAGGCGCTTTATTATTTTCTAGATGTTTAATGACGTATATAGTTTCTTTCAATATTGGTTCCTCAACTAGTTGTTCTGCTGTATGATGAATTATTTCTTCTTTTTGGTTTTGTTCTTTTTCTGGGTTTTAGATTTTTTGAAGATGCTTCTTGCACCTTTACATTAGTTCCTATTTTTCGCTGATAATTGGCTCATTTTTGTTCTTACACACTGTTGTTTTTGTCTAGTCTCTCTTCTGTTATTTACTCTGTAATTTGTTGTATTTTCTATTTAACATTTCTTTTTTTTTCCTTTTACATATTTTTCTTGCATCCCTTCTTAGTTCTTCCTATACACTTCTATTTAATTGGGAATTCCTTTGTAGATATTTCCGCATTGCTGTATTTTTGCTATTAATTAGTTGTTAACAATCTTTGGTCAAACCATTCCCTATCATTCGTCCACCATTCTGGCCAAACCAGTGAAAATACGTGCTAAATTATAAATATTAAGATCTATTAGTGTCTTTAAAAGAAATTTCAATTTATGGCATTTTTCTCTTCGCTAAAATTAACAAATCATCGGAAGAGCCTAGTAAAATTATCATTAGGACCATAGTTTCTTTGAACCCTTAAGTCGAAGTATGTTTTTCTTGGACATATACATATTTTAATGTTGCCCTCACAACCCTACAAGCTATCTTCCTCTTAAACACTAGTGTCAACAGAAATGCTGTTTTCGTTTAGTTGGCTCTTTTATTTTGCCTGTGATAAGACATAATTCTAAACACGCGATGTTTATTAGACACGTATTTCAAATTACGTATAATATTTTACATTGTATGAAAGACACAATTTTCCAACAAGGTATAATAGCATTTTTGTTGTACCCGAAATAAAATAGTTATTGGTAAATTAAAAGTCTTTCTGTTTCAAATTTAATTATTTAATTATTGTTATTTTTACAGTACCAAACTGCAAAATGAAAGAGATTCCTGGCTCCTGGAAAAATTTCTTCCGAGCCAAAAGTCCCGTATAAATTACATTACGTATTTAAGAGATACGACGCGAGAACTTTTTTGTGAAACAAGGTCGCGAGCAGCGAAATGTTAAATATTAAGAGACATTAGGATAGGTTGTAACATTTTTAAATTCCGTTCTGCATAAGGTTTTAATTCACGTATTTCAAATTCCATTTTGTATAAGGTTTTAATCTCCGTATTATAAATCTTCGAAAAAGAAACACTTGAATTTCGAACGGGAAGACGTACTATGAGTGTTTATATAGTCTTAATTGTACCGAACGCTTTTAGAACTGCGTCTCACAACTAATCACAATAAGTATTTGTTTAAATTTGCCAAGATACACCTGCGATTAGCAGATGCTTTACTACACGCAAAATAATTAAAACTATCAAAAATCCCCTTAGCGTGAAATCATTGGGAAAGATTTTTTTTTGAGAAAGTTGACTCTTCTGGTCAACGAAGAGACTAGCTAGCGAAGCGCTGTTCGCGGTCGTTAGCCTGCTTTTGTAGATTAAAAACATCTTTGGAGATCTAATGTATCTTTATCGGTACTATTATTTGGTGAGTGTAGTAGTAGTGACCCAGCAAGTAAAAACGTAACGAGAAGTAAAGATTAATTTAGTGCAGAATGAGCCATCCCTAACTACAGTGGATCTAGCTAAACAAGCCCACAAATCACTGTAATTTTTCCTTTTTTATGTACCCTACAACAGCAGATTTAATAACTGCTAAATATTTCAATGATGGTGATCTATGCAGGGGAAACACCTGTTACTGTACCTGAAACAACTACATATTATCATGATATAATAATGATCCAGGTAAATTTTAAAGTTATATTTTTGAGACTTTCTTTTTGAGAACAGTCTTTCTTTTTGAGATCATCATTAACACAAATATTTTTACCATTGTTATATGTTTATATATGTATTTTGGTGATTATTTTTAGTTATTTGTTTATATATGTATTTTGGTGATTATTTCTAGTTATTTGTTTATATATGTATTTTGGTGATTGTTTCTTGTTATTTGTTTATATACGTATTTTGATTTTAAGAACTCTGGTTGTCTCTCACAGAAAAGACAAGGGGCGACCTTTTTCCTTTTTATTTGTTTCGATTTTTTCTATTTTCTTTCAGTTAATCGGATTGATTTTCTTTATTCTTTCTGACGTCAGTATCTCCCATTCCTTTTAAAATCTCCCATTCCATAAAAGGCGACCTTTTACCTTTTTATTTGTTTCAATTTTTTCTATTTTCTTTCAGTTAATCGGATTGATTTTCTTTATTCTTTCTGACGTCAGTATCTCCCATTCCTAATAAGAAATCCATGTCCCAAAGTTCGCTGTTATGCCCTTCAAAATACCTAAATGCCGGTTTAAAAAGTTAATGTACTTGGACCTGGAATTCTTCGTATAACTTATATTACAAGACTAAATTTCCTATTTGGTTAATTTTTATATTATCCACAATAATTGCTAACTTCCAAGAATCTTTCTTCCTATCCAGGTCTAATTATCGTTACAATGTTAATGACTATAAGTTTTAATTTATTAATAATTTGCATTTTTTAAGTTACAAGCACTAGAATACTAAGAGGAATTATTTGATAGCAGTAATGGATTTCTAATGAAACACTGTAACTGATGTATGCATACAAGATATATTTGCATATTTTTTACATAATTAACAAACACTTTACCGGTAAACTATTTATTAGTTTTCAGATTACCGAACTTGACCTATACGACATACAATACTTAATAAAATCCACGTTAAACAGACACGTTTACGAAATGTAAATTGTTAGATTTCCGTCATCAAATAATGATATAAATTAAAATAATTTGCCTAAATCACTATTGTTTACAATAAATCATGTGAAGGTACCACGTGACTTTGCAGTTTATCTGTAGTTCTCCAGTTCATTTTTGATTCATAAATGTTATTACGATTTAAGTAAACGTTTTCAAACGTTTCAACAAAAGTTTTTTATCTATAGTAATGTTTAAATATATTGATATTCATATTACATATAGACGTGACAATGAAGCAGTAAAAAGCCCAAAACCTACCAAATTTTTTCAGTAGATTCGTATGAGTGCCAGGAAATTTTGTGAACAAAAATAATGACGTGGAAATGAAAATTGCATTATTGAACTGGAAAATGCATTTTCCAAAGTTATGGAAGTAATAAAAAATGATAAATTTGTAATTCGGAAACAATTGACGGAAATAAGTTCAACATTAGGGGGTTTTTGGGGTAAATGAACACGAATATTATGAAGGAAATGATCTCCGAGGTACCTTGTGATTTTGGGTCTCCTCTGCTGGAGCTTTGTGGAAATTCGATTCAAAATCAGTAGACATTCGTTATTCGGGAGTTTTTAGGATCGCTTATCACGAACTTCATGACACTTCACTCTTCCATGCCACTGGTGTACAAAACGGGCCTCGTCTCCTGGAGTTTTGTTGACAATTGACAGAAAATCAGTGCAAACTCGTTACTTGAAGGTTTTGGGGTCGCTAAAAACTAATATCATCTCGGTGATGAGGTGCGAGGGGCACCTAGTGGCATGAAGGACCACGTCTCCTACAGTTTTGTGGAAATTCGATACAAAATCAACGCAAACGGGTTATTAAGGGGATTTTGTGGTCGGTGATTACAAATTTAACGTGTGGTGACGGTTTCCGATGCCTAAAATCCAAGAGACCAGCCTTTTTCTGAGCTCAAGGTGCCTCGGATAACATCGCCGACATGATATTAGTGTTCAGCCCCCGAGAAACGTGTTTGCACTGATTTTATATCGAATTTCCACAACACATTAGAAGACGAGGCTCGTCCTGGGTACCAGGTGTTCGCACATTATGGCTGATATTATATTATAGTTTATTTTTATGAACGAGAGAGTAATTAGCATAATTTTAACTGGTAGCTCCGACCACTCCATGGGCGTGCTCAAGATTAATTGAAAAATTACTTTGAATAATTGTAAAAAATAAATGAATTATTTCAGTGTTATAAAGTGTTATGTGTATGTAAACAAAAGTGACCTCTTTTATCACACACTATATTAGAACTGACTGGCCTACATTAAAAAGGGTTTTAAAAAATTCACATTTTTTTTAATTTTTAAAAATTACAAAAGAGAAAAAGAGTTTTTAAAACCGTCTAAGGTATGTTAAATAGATGAATAAAAATATTAATATAAAACTTACAGCTACTTGTTACAAATCCAAATCAGATTCAGAAGATGAACTTTCAGAACCAAGATTTATAATAACTGGCTCGATCATTTTATCAGTAATATTGTCCAGCTTCCACATTTTTTCCTCTTCTTTAATAGTGTGATTTACTGCCTTTTCCCAGTTTTCAGGTTTTACATTATTTACGGCCTCCAAAAACAACTGTTTAACATCGTGAATTTTAAAAGTGGTATTTTTTCTTGAAACTTCACTCTTTATCTGTGCCCATACCAGTTCAATCGGGTTTAATTCACAATGATATGGTGGGGATCTAAGTACTGTCATTCCACGATTTTTGGCAATTTCATCAATTTCGTATTTTTTAAATTTTTCTTTATGAAGGGCACACAACAAATAAAGTTCCTTTCTTATAGATCCGGGATGGTACGTAATATTTTTTGAACTCAGCCAATTCTGCAAGTCTTTTTTTAACCACTTGGTTGTGGGCAGTCCTTCTATAAGTCTGGAGTGATAACTTGCATTATCCATTACTATTACACAGTTCTTAGGAAGAAGATGTATCATTTGTTCGAACCATTCTTGAAAGACATCAGCGTTCATGTCTTCATGGTAGTCACCGGTACGAGTTGATTCAAAAGTGAATAAACCACCTTCAACAAAACCGTCTGAACTGCCAATGTGTACTATTATCAGCCTGCGTAAAGTTATTTACAAAAGCGTGCCTTTGACTTGTAACAGTTTCATCCTGCCAAAATTTATTTGGTGTATGACCCTCGTTGATTCATGTTTCATCAAGATAAAATATTTTTCTTTTTTGGTTTCTCATTTCCTTTATGGTTCTTAGAAAATGTCTTCTCCATATGACAATATCGCTTCTTTCTAATAAAATAGACTTTCTGGGATTCTTTTTAGAGCGGAAGCCTATTTCTTTTAAAAGTTTCCATAACGTACTTCGACTCATTTCTGGGTAATCCTTATCATCTCGAACTGAGACAAGAACTTTATCCAATGTTGGAAATTCTTGTCTAAAGAAGAATTCATGCACTTTCCGTCGAAGTCCTTCTTTAAAATGATATTCTATTTGAAATTTTGGTTTCCCTGGAGCATTACGTGGCATTTGAAAACTACCACATTTCTCTTCTTTAATAACTCTATAAATCGTAGATTTCCCAACACCAAGTGTACTGCTAACTAACTCAACGGTCTCATCAACACTTTCACATAAACGTTTGTCTGTAAATGATTTAAAACAATTAAATATTAATGTTTTTTCATTAACTGTTAGAGGACCAATTTTTCGGCGTTTACACGGCACTTCCAAATTTTCCATAACACTAGTATACACAATAAACTGCACCTTGCAACTGAAGTACCTACTTTTAGTGAACTGTTAAGAATTTTGAATACGCCACTTGGACCTTCCTATATACAAAATGGAAAAACCCACTATCACATTTTCTGTGGAATAAGTTTAGAAGGTAATTATCTAGTCAATTACTGTCGGAGATTCCTGGAATTAAAGAATTAAATGTTTGATTGTTGAAACCCTTACTTCGTGGAATGCACTCATTTCAGATAAAATAAAACGTTTTATTTTATCTAAAGAATTAAACTTTATTTTGCAAATAGGCAAAGAATTAAACTTTATTTTGCAAATAGATAAAATAAAACAAACGTTTTATTTTATCTAAAGAATTAAACTTTATTTTGCAAATAGGTAGGTACTTATTAAACTTTTATTGGTTATATATAACCAATAAAATAAACATCTTACATTTCTTGCAAATTCAATAGTACCTGTTAATCTCCATCACTCCGACACTGGCAACTTTATTAAGGGTTTAGTAACCCTCAAAACTATTGTATTCTATTCTGCTTCAACCTTTATACCTGGTGGTCATACTCAATTTAAAATTGTTTTCCTATATACTTCTGTAAACTTGTTGACAAATATCTGTTTTTCATTGAGTCACCCGTATCAACAGTTTAGGGATTTGCATACATAATTTATTGTTTTATTACTCTCTCATACATAAAAATACACTTATAGTGTTGAAGACCTCGAAAACCCTGAGTAATGAGTATTCACTGATTTTGTATCGAATTTTCACAAAACTCCAAGAGCAGTAGCCGTCATTGGGACTAGGTGCCTTGCACATCATCGCCGACACGATATTAGTATTCAGCGACCCCAAAAACCCCCGAGTAGTAATATTGAACTAACTTCAGTCAATTATTTCCGAATTACAAATTTGTTATTTTTCATTACTTTATCAAATGCATTTTCCTTGTTCAATAATGCAATTTTAAGCAAGATTCCAAGAAAAAAGGACAAAAATAATATACCTACATACATATACAAAAATTAAATAAACTTAATATTTATTAAAACAACGAACAAAAGCATAATTTAATAAACCAATCAGCAATACTTAAGTTAAGTCTATTAGTTTATTATAATTAATAGTTATTTAATAACTCTTTTTTTGTATAAAGTAATGACAAACTATTAATTTTTGTTGGGCTAATGTAGATTTTAATTACTTTTTATTTTAGCCATTATATCTTTCACCGCTTGCATTGCTTATTGAAAGGGCTAAATAAATTCTTAATTGTTTTTAAATTTGGGAAAGTTGCAATAATATTTTTTTCCTGAATAAATGACCACATGAATACACGCGAAATAATATTTTCTTTACTTATCAAAGTCTGAAATTGTAATACTTTATTTTTCAGTTCTGCTAGATTTAAATCTTGTTCATAACATTTTAATTACTCTATTGAAGAGCCACTAACTTCACCAACAAGGGAATCACACCACCAAGTTTCTTTGTCTCTAGGCAGCCCTTTACCAGTTGTCTTTCCTAGCACTTCCTCTCCCACTCACACCACAACTTTGACTGCACCAAGCAGCCAGAGTAAACTTTCTAATTAAGCATATTTTAGATTATTTTTTTTCTTCAAAATTCTGGTAAAAGATATGATTTAATTCTTAAAAAGGTATATTGTGTATATTTATTTGTTTTGGATTTCTTGTATGTGAGTGACTTTTTTGTTGGATTTCTTGTGCGTGAGTGACTAATCACCTAAAAGAAGAAAGCTATATTTCAAGGCCTATCTCAATTATCTTACTGTAAATAATACTAGTCTTCCATATTTGCTTTAGCTTATATTAATATTTTTTCGTAGAACCTCGTCCATCTATTGAGCTTGTATACGATGTTGTTTCTTTTTTTATGTTAGACACGTGATGTAAAACTTAGAGAAGCCTTGTTTTACATCTACTCGTATTTTGTTTATAAAATTTGATTTTACACGTGTAAAAGGGTTGTCCAGCCAGACACGAATGACCTCGTCTATGTTTATTTTTAGTATACACAGCTTAATTAACTTTATCAGAATAACTTGCAACTTTTATAACATTTAACGCATTTAAAATATATTATGCATACAAATAATTCTACTGATTGGTTAAAAGTACGGCTAATTATTAATTTATCGTGTCTCATTTCAATGAAGATCTTTGCCTAACTTTGAGTTGCTTAATTTTTTTATGAGAAGGGATGGTCAGATATATTCTAATCCGATTGCCTTAAATATAAGGGATTTGGTTCGTCTTTTAAGTATACTTATAGAAATTTTTGATTTTTTCCTTCAATTTGTTTTTTATTATTTCTCCTTCGGCTATTTTGTCAATAATCACCACCCATTTATATACGTGTTGTGATTTATTTTTACAATTAAGTTACTCAAATTTGGTTTAATTTTATTCTTTATTCGTTTAATAAAACAAATGAACTTTACAGAAAATTTATGAACAATTCAGATGACCTAACATTAAAAAAAGAATAGACAATTTTCAAAAATTAATTAAATAAGCTAATTATTGGGATAAAAAAATACTTTCACTCGGAAATTACAAAATATAAAAATAGTGCAAAAAGGTCCGTGGAATACTATTAAAAAATTGGATAATAATAGCACAAAAAAATGACATTAATTCAATTTTAAATCAAAATACTGAGGTAATCACTGATAGTCAGAATATTAGCAATAGGTTTAATGATTATTTTTCTAATTTATTGTGTACGCTTGCTAAAAATATTAAAATATCCTCTTCTTCTGATCCTCCAAAAGCTGCATGTCATAGTACGTTTTTTCTAAAACCCGCAACTAAATCAGAAGTTCAGAGTATTATTTATTTACTAAAACCAAAAAAATCTCCTGGCATAGACAACATTTCCGCCGATCTGTGAAAGATCATTTCTAATTATGTAAATGATCCGATAAATTATTTAATAAATAAAATATTTGACACAAACAAAGTAAGTGCTAAAAAAATCATTGAGTATGGTGTGCCTTAAGGTACTGTTTTAGGTCCTTTACTGTTTTCAATATACACTCAGGTGCAAAAAAATCGATCCATGGGTATTATTTGCTGAAAAAAGAAAACGTTTGAAGATATTAGTTTTAAATCAGGTATATATGTAAAAATATATGTTAGATTAAAATAATTTTTACAGATTATCCAAAAAAATTATTTATTTATAGAGACATACGCCAAAACTCAAAAATACAAGAATATTCAAAACTTTCTGAAATTAAGAAAAACATTGATAAGTAATTAATATCTAGTGTTTCCCCCTCGGGCCCTTATAACAGCCTGTACACGTCTAGGCATTGAGGTAATTAACCTCTGGATATCAAATTGATCCAATTGGTCCCATATTTTTTGAAGAGCCGCTGTAAGTTCAGCCAAGTTGTTTGGACGCGGTACTCGTGCTCGAAGACGTCTTCCCATCATATCCCATAGATGTTCTATGGGATTGAGATCGGGACTGCAAGCTGGCCAGTTCATACGGACAATTCCCACCTCCTCTATATATTGGTTGACGATTCTAGCACGGTGAGGACACGTTGTCGTCCATAAAAATAAAATTAGGTCCAATGAAAGGAGCAAAAGGTACCACATGCTGATCTAAAATACTTGTTATGTATCTTGCGGCAGTCATAGAACCTCTATCTACAATAACTAAATCAGTATGGGCTTCTGAACTGATACCAGCCCAAACCATAACGGAGCCCCCCCGATAACTTATTCTTTCCGCAATATTACATTGAAAATATCGCTCTCCGTGTCTTCTCCAAACTCTTTCTCGGCCGTCTGGTGACCTTAGACAAAATCTGGACTCATCTGAGAACAATACATTGCTCCAATCTGCATCACTCCAGTTTTCATATTCTCTTGCAAAAGCAAGGCGAGCTCTGCGATGTTCTATGGATAGTATTGGAGATATGGCTGGCCTTCTGGATAATAAATTACCTTCTACAAGTCGTCGACGAACTGTCCATCTGCTAACATCCACATTTCTCACTTCGCTCAGACGATTTGCCAGTTCAACTGAAGTTAGATGCCGATTTCTCAAACATGATGAGACCAGAAATCGATCATCTCTTTCGGATGTTACCCTTCTACGACCTGATCCTGGTCTTCTTATGAAGTTACCGGTGTCGATAAAACGCCGAACTGCTCTTTGAACCGAAGATCGACTAACACCCAACATTTCAGCTGCATAATATTGGCTACGACCATCTTGAACTAAAGTCACCACCCTTGCAGCATCTGTCGGAGTTAGAGACATTTGGGAATGATAATTAAATAAAAATGTAGCACGTTTTGAAAATAAAATCACTACACTAGTATGGTTGTTGAATTAAAAACAACATTCAATAAATAATATCTACTTGCTTCAGACCCTTTTTGACAAAAACCTGAAATACCAATTTGTTTTAAGAAATATAAAAAGCAATATTAAAAATATTATTTTATTTCTCGTATACGAGGGTACACCTAAATTTACATACGTAATTTAATGTCTCTAAAATTATACAACTTCAAATAAATAAGAAATAAGGAATGGATCGATTTTTTTGCACCTGAGTGTATATAAATGATCTAGCAGAAATGCATGAAAAGATTATTTGTTTTACTGACCATACTGTCATACATACAATAGTGATTCTTGGAATAAACTTAAAACTTTAGCAGAAACAGAAACTGTAAAGGTTCTAGAATGGCTAAAAAGGAAATTACTGATAGTTAATACTGATAAAGCTTAGTTCAAACCATTTTCAATATACAAAAATAATTTACCCGACTTCTTGGAATTAAATCTAAGCTATAATAAGGCGTACATTAAAATAAATAGGAAGAAATATATACAATATTTAGGCGTTTATATTGATTGTCACTTGAAGTGGAATGTACATATTGATGTGGTATGTAAAACTCTAAGAATGTTATTATACAGATTTAGATATTTCAGTAATATCCTTAATTTTGTCTTACTTAAAGATAGTACACTATTATTTGATAGAGTCACGTCTTAGATATGCCATTTTAGCATGGGGTGGAACATATGCTTCTCATTCTCATAACTCGAAATGCTACAAAGGAGGTTTTTGAAAATATTGCTAAAAAAATCTCGCTTATATTCATAAGAACTTCTTTATCAGCAAGCAGGTATTTTTAATATTAGGTTATATTTTTGTTAAACATAATTTTGTTTACATACAAAAATAAACATGTATTAAAATCAATAGATCATACTTAGAGCACTAGAAGAAAAGTTCGTGACTATGTCCAAATTACTAGTGCTTATTATTCAATTGGAAAACACAATTTCACATAATTTATTCCTACAATATTTAACTATTTACCCAAGATCTATAAAACCTACATGAGAACAATCAACTCATTCGACATGATTAAATGCATTTTTATAAAATTTCTTAAGAACACTGGATCAGAAATTTTGGATGCGATCTTCTTTAATTAAATTCATCATATAACTAATACTATACTGTATACTTTGTGATATTTTATATTATTAACCTGATGGTACTATAGAACAAATATTTGAGTAGTGTAAATGAGTGTAATCCCTGAGCACGACCTCTGGTTCATCAGGAAATTTCTTCTTTATTTACTTGTTAACAACTATTTGTTTGTACAAAATATTTAACTTAAAATTAATTTGTAATTCTATTATATTGAACTATTATATTGTAACATTGTTTATATTGTATAGTGATAAGTAAATAAACATTATTATCAGATTTAGCCATAAGGCTCACACTCCCTTTAAGGGGAAAATTCACATTCATTCCAGATACCTACGGTATCAAAAGGATTGAGCTCTGGTGGGAACCTTTCCGTGTTATCGAGCCCTAGGTGACATGGTAGGTTGGAGTATCTCCCAAAAATTTTCGTACACATCTGTAAAATTTAACCACTTTTTCCTCCGGGTTTTAGGAAAAACCCGGAGGAAAAAGTGGTTAAATTTTATGCATCTTTTTTGGGGTCCCCACTTTGATATTCTCGGCAAAATTTAGCTTGTTCTTATGATTTTTAGGTATCAAATTTCTGACGAATGAACTATAATGAAATAATTATAATTCATTTAGACACGTACTCGGAAATAATAGATACACTTTTTTGCTTTTAGTGACAATATGTTGCGTGTGGAGTTACAACACAGTGTTTTTTTTACTATCTGTATCTGTAGAGTAGTGAGGACGAGTTAAGTTTCACATAACTTAGGCCACAATTGACCCATTGAGCATCCTCCCAGGGAGCTGTTGCTCTTAGCTCATTGTCCATCCTGCCATTTCTAGGAAGGTGGACAAGTCAACAGGAGACATCGCTCTTATGTGGGCAGGTGTGGGCCTCCACATAGGACATGCTCTACAGTTTCGTCTTCTCGTTCACACTTAATACTTAGAGGTGTGTCTGCTAGCCCCAATGTGTGGCCCCAATGTTTGCTTAGTTGACAATAACCAGTTAAAAAACCAACTGTCAAACGTATGTTTTTCCTGGTCATTCCCAAGCACTTCTTTGTTGCTGACTCTTCAAGGTTACTTTAAGTTTACATCCTTGCCCTTCTTCCCATTTTTTTATGGTTAGCGTATGGGAGTGACATTTGACAATTTCCGCGCTTTCCCAGCCAATTGGTCAGCAATGCGGTTGCCTTTATTCCTATTGTGTCCTTTAAAGATTTTTAAAGTTAGAAAACTTTTGAAGGTACTTCACCTCGTCAGAAAAATTTAGACTGTAGTTTAGAATCCTTGGGGGTATTAAGCCCGTGATTCTTCTTTTTGTGGTAAATAGGACCATCTCTAATTTCTTAGGACTTATAGATAGTGAGTGTTCCTTGCACCATGTTTCTATTAGTCGGAGAGCAACTTGTATTCTCTTAAGTGTGTTCTCAAACTTACCGCTTTGCAGGACAGCAATATCGTCTGCATAGGCTATTGTGTAGAAACCGTTGCTGCTGAGTTGGTCAACCAGGGTATCTAGAACTATGTACAGAGGAGTGGTGATAGCACACCTCTATGTGGACACCCCCTCGTAAACATGCTTCTAACAGAAACGTCTTCTACATTTATGCTTATTGCTCTATTAGAGAGCATACTGAATATCCATTTGCTTATGGTCAGGGGAACATTCCTGACGTTGAGCTGTTGGGTGATAGTTGGGAATGTGGTTTTATCAAACGCTCCCTCAATATCTATTTTTTTACTAATAGCTACTGTAAACTATTTTAAAAAATAATTTTGTTTGACAAATTTTAAAGTTAGCATCTTTGGTTTATATTTTCTTTATTTGAGCAATTTACTTTCGTACGTATTATGTTGCACGTGGAAAATTGGTTATCGAGTTTTGAGCGATGATCCAAAACAGTCGCAAATTGTTGATATACTATACAGTCCTTGTATTTGTTACAGTTATCTAATTTATAGGATTGAATACTTTTATCAAGTAACAAATAGTTTAACAAAGTATAAATACATATTGTCAAAGTAATATATTGTTTTACACAAGGTAATTATAATTAGAAACTGTGTCACAAATATTGCAAGTAAACGTTTTAGTGTAAGACAGTTATTAGAACCGAGCCATGTTAACCTTCGAGTAGATTTAATAATATTACAAATAAAAGATAAAAACAGTCCAGAAGTTATCAAAACAAATTACTTGACCTGCAATTTATCTTGACCCGACGTTTTCAATATTTCCTTATTAGACATGTGCAAGTGACACTGTGTCTATCACACTTATTGTGTGTTATGTTTAGATTTTTATTTATTCATTGATGCATTGTTTGATGATAAAAGCAGTGAAGGCTTGACAACTTTTTAAGAGTAAAATCTGGAATATTTTTACACATGAAAGAAATTTTAAGGTCTTGAAGTTTAAAGGAATTTTGAATAATTCTTTAATGTCAATTTTGAACATACTGTTTTTTTATACAGTAGGGCCTCGTTAATCCGGAGAGGCAACAACAAGGCCCTTTGCGGATAATCGAGGTATCCGGATTATAGTATGCCATATTTAATGGTAATAAAACCGATTTTATCGATTTTTAAATTACAGTATAAAGAAAAAAAAATGCAAATATTTAAAATTACAACCAACAAAAACAGTTAGTTAAGAGGATAAGAATCAATTTTTTTACTCAAATTATTAGGGTAAATCTAGTATTACCCGGATAGAGTTAGAATTATCCAAGCATAGTGTAAGCTATGTATTTGTGAATATTTCGTTGTATTCTAAATTTATCAGGTTAATACTATGTTAGGTATACTATTCAAATAAATAACCATTTCTAATTTGGAGTAAAAAAGAATATGAAATGAATATAAATTTAAAGTTCTCATTGCTTCGTTATATATATTTTGGACAATAATTCTGTAGTAGATTCTTATTAAAAAAAAGAATACAATACTTTTCTGATTAAAATATCAAAAATATTATATTAAACAATATTAATCATAATCTTAGTACCCAGAGTACATTTCTTCACCAACCAGTTCGTTCGTAAGTTGTTTACCATTAAATGCATAGCAAATTTTGCTAAACAATTACTATCTATAGTGTATTTGTATGTATGAGAGAGTAATAAAACAATAAATTATGTATGCAAATCCCTAAACTGTTGATACGGGTGACTCAATGAAAAACAGATATTTGTCAACAAGTTTACGGAAGTATATAGGAAAACAATTTTAAATTGAGTATGACCACCAGGTATAAAGGTTGGAGCAGAATAGAATACAATAGTTGTGAGGATTACTAATCCCTAAATAAGGTTGCCAGTGTCGGAGTGATGGAGGTTAACAGGTACAAATGAATTTGCAAGAAATGTAAGATGTTTATTTTATTGGTTATATATAACCAATAAAAGTTTAATAAGTACCTACCTATTTGCAAAATAAAGTTAAATTCTTTGCCTATTTGCAAAATAAAGTTTAATTCTTTAGATAAAATAAAACGTTTTATTTTATCTGAAATGAGTGCATTCCACGAAGTAAGGGTTTCAACAATCAAACATTTAATTCTTTAATTCCAGGAATCTACGACAGTAATTGACTAGATAATTACCTTCTAAACTTATTCCACAGAAAATGTGATAGTGGGTTTTTCCATTTTGTATATAGGAAGGTCCAAGTGGCGTATTCAAAATTCTTAACAGTTCACTAAAAGTAGGTACTTCAGTTGCAAGGTGCAGTTTATTGTGTATACTAGTGTTATGGAAAATATGGAAGTGCCGTGTAAACGCCGAAAAATTGGTCCTCTAACAGTTAATGAAAAAACATTAATATTTAATTGTTTTAAATCATTTACAGACAAACGTTTATGTGAAAGTGTTGATGAGACCGTTGAGTTAGTTAGCAGTACACTTGGTGTTGGGAAATCTACGATTTACAGAGTTATTAAAGAAGAGAAATGTGGTAGTTTTCAAATGCCACGTAATGCTCCAGGGAAACCAAAATTTTAAATAGAATATCATTTTAAAGAAGGACTTCGACGGAAAGTGCATGAATTCTTCTTTAGACAAGAATTTCCAACATTGGATAAAGTTCTTGTCTCAGTTCGAGATGATAAGGATTACCCAGAAATGAGTCGAAGTACGTTATGGAAACTTTTAAAAGAAATAGTCTTCCGCTGGAAAAAGAATCCCAGAAAGTCTATTTTATTAGAAAGAAGCGATATTGTCATATGGAGAAGACATTTTCTAAGAACCATAAAGGAAATGAGAAACCAAAAAAGAAAAATATTTTATCTTGATGAAACATGGATCAACGAGGGTCATACACCAAATAAATTTTGGCAGGATGAAACTGTTACAAGTCAAAGGCACGCTTTTGTAAATAACTTATCTACTGGTTTAAACCCACCATCAGGAAAGGGACGCAGGCTGATAATAGTACACATTGGCAGTTCAGACGGTTTTGTTGAAGGTGGTTTATTAACTTTTGAATCAACTCGTACCGGTGACTACCATGAAGACATGAACGCTGATGTCTTTCAAGAATGGTTCGAACAAATGATAGATCTTCTTCCTAAGAACTGTGTAATAGTAATGGATAATGCAAGTTATCACTCCAGACTTATAGAAGGACTGCCCACAACCAAGTGGTTAAAAAAAGACTTGCAGAATTGGCTGAGTTCAAAAAATATTACGTACCATCCCGGATCTATAAGAAAGGAACTTTATTCGTTGTGTGCCCTTCATAACGAAAAATTTAAAAAATACGAAATTGATGAAATTGCCAAAAATCGTGGAATGACAGTACTTAGATCCCCACCATATCATTGTGAATTAAACCCGATTGAACTGGTATGGGCACAGATAAAGAGTGAAGTTTCAAGAAAAAATACCACTTTTAAAATTCATGATGTTAAACAGTTGTTTTTGGAGGCCGTAAATAATGTAAAACCTGAAAACTGGGAAAAGGCAGTAAATCACACTATTAAAGAAGAGGAAAAAATGTGGAAGCTGGACAATATTACTGATAAAATGATCGAGCCAGTTATTATAAATCTTGGTTCTGAAAGTTCATCTTCTGAATCTGATTTGGATTTGTAACAAGTAGCTGTAAGTTTTATATTAATATTTTTATTCATCTATTTAACATACCTTAGACGGTTTTAAAAACTCTTTTTCTCTTTTGTAATTTTTAAAAATTAAAAAAAATGTGAATTTTTTAAAACTCTTTTTAATGTAGGCCAGTCAGTTCTAATATAGTGTGTGATAAAAGAGGTCACTTTTGTTTACATACACATAACACTTTATAACACTGAAATAATTCATTTATTTTTTACAATTATTCAAAGTAATTTTTCAATTAATCTTGAGCTACCAGTTAAAATTATGCTAATTACACTCTCGTTCATAAAAATAAACTATAGATGACAATGAATAATCAAGAATATGAGAAAATAAAAACTTGCCAATTAGAGAATAACATGTTTGAAATGTTTTCTTCTTCTTTCTATGCCGTCCCCATTAACGGTCTTTTTTTTTCTCTGTCTTTAGCAACGTGGAATAATTCCTCTACAGTCATGTTTGTCCAGTCTCGAATATTTCGCAGCCATGACTTTCTCTTTCTACCTATTCCCTTTTTGCCATCGACTCTACCCTGTATGATGACCTGAAGAAGACTATATTTATTATTCCTCAGTATGTGTCCAAGGTATGCAGTCTTGCGTACTTTTATTGTTCTCAACAATTTTTTGTCTCGACCCATCCTTCTCAACACTTCCTCATTGGTGACCCTGACAGTCCATGGAATTCTCAACATTATCCGGTATATTATTTAAAGTTGAAAGGCTTTAAGCTTCTTAACTATTTGCGCTTTTAACGTACATATTTCTACCCCGTACAATAATTGGGACCAGATGTAACATTCAACAAACCTCAGTCTCAGCGCAGTATTCAGATTTTTGTCACAGAACAATTGCTTGAATTTTAAGAATGCTGCCCTTGCCATTTCTATTCGTACCCCGATCTCTTGGTCTGGATCTAATTCTGTGTTGATGTAAGCTCCCAGATATTTATATTTTGTCACTCTCTCTATTTGCTGTCCACCAAGGGTTAGTTGTTAATTATTTATTGGACTCCTTGATACTATCATAAATTTGGTCTTATCTGTGTTGATGTCAAGTCCCATTTGAGTGCATTCACTATTAATTGCATCTAGTAAATTTTGTAGTTCTTCTATACTCTCAGCCATAATTACCGTTTCATCTGCAAATCTCATGGTGTTTACGATTTCTCCACCAATTCTGATTCCCTCTTTTCTTTCCCATAAGGCTTTTCTGAATATGACCTGTGAGTACACGTTGAAAAGCGTCGGAGACAAGACGCATCCTTGCCTGATCCCACTCTTCTTCTTCTTCTGGTTCCTATCCCTTTCGGATGTTGGAAATCATATTGGCAATCATGACCTTGCTCGCTGCGGCTCGAAACAGCTCCGTTGAGGTTTTCTTAAACCATGTTCTTAAATTCCGCAGCCATGATATTCTCCTTCTACCGGGTCCTCGCTTACCTTTGACTTTACCTTGCAATATAGACTGCAGCAGCAATCTCCATCCCACTCGCAATCGGTATATTATTTGTTTCTATATCGTTCACCTTTACTACTGCTTTCTGGTTCTAGTATATAGCCTTAATAAACTCAATGTCTTTTTTGTCTTAATTGATGTTTTTAAATTCATCTATTAACTTTATATGCTGCACTCGGTCAAAGGCCTTCCTAAAGTCTATGAAGCATACATATGCACTTTTGTTATATTCCCGATATTTCTGCAAGAGTATCATCAGCGCAAATAATGCCTCTCTTGTAACTATGCCTCCTCTGAAGCCAAACTGTGTTTGACCTAACTGCTCCGCGCATTTCTTATAAATTCGGTTTTGAACAAATTTCAAGAGAATCTTTAAAGGGTGGCACATTAGGCTTATCAATCTATAGTCATTACATGATTTGGGATTGTTGTTTTTTGGTAGAGGTAAAAATATCGATTTAAGCCATTCTTCCGGGATGTTGCCCTCTACATATATGTGGTTGAGAATGCAGGTCTCTTTATATTACCGTCATCTAAGGCTTTTAACAGTTCAACTGGAATTTGATCAGGACCCGGTGCTTTTCCTTGTTTTACATTCTGAAAAGCATTCTTGATGTCTGAGGGTAAAATTTGTAGGTATTGTCTTCTTCACCTATATCTTGTTCATTTTCCCTATCGTCATGGAACATATGGATTCTATATTGTTCTTCTTTGTCTGGTGTTGCCTGTAAGTTCTTTCATTTTTTTATGTAAGTTTGAGGTGTCATGTTTGTTGCTGAGTTCTTCCAGTTCCTGGCATTCCTTGTTCATCCATTCCTCCTTATCCTTTCTGATTTCATATTTGATTTTATTTTTGATGGTTTTATTTTTATTTTCATCTTTATTTTTGTATTTTCTTTTCAGTTATTAGCTCAACTATTATTTCCGGTGTCATCCAGCCTTTTTAGTGGTTTTCTCTTCTTCGCCTAGGACCTCTTTTCCAGCTTTTAGTACGTCTTTTTTCATATACTTTAACGTTTATAAATAAAGATTTTTCAAGAGAAGAGCATTCACGCAAATTTGTCCAAATTTGTAATTTTTGAGTTAGGTATGGATTCGGCATCTAAAAGCAAATATCTATCGATATTTTCATCAAAACTCGTGCTAAAGTTGATAAATACCATGCAAAATAAGTACGAAAGTAAATGTATGCTCCTTATTATCAAATAGCTGAACCTCGTCATTAAGAAGAAATACATCACTATAGTATTTCGGTATTAGTTTTGGGTTAGTATTTGGTGTAAGATAGAGATGGCGCACGAAGTTTTGTGGTTTACATAAAACAGAAAAATAACATAAGCGTTGAACGTTTTTTGACTTGATGCATTCATCAAAAAGTGCCTTTTTGACTATGAGCTCTGCCTTCAAGAGCCATGACTTCACTCTAGAAACAAAAATATGACTCCTTAGATATTACGTGTGCTTAGTGCTTCTGCACGGAGTAGAAACGTGGACATTGAAGGCGAAAACTCTATCAAAACTTTAGGCTTTCGATCCATGGTTATACAGAAGGATCCTGAAGATACCATGGACAGACAAAGTCACCAATGAAGAAGTACTACGGAGGTTGAACACAACCGCGGATTTGGTCAACATCGTGAAGAGATCGCCAGATCTTTGGCGATGAGAATGATCGCCAAAGTTCGAAACTCTAAGAAGAAAG